>NC_084794.1:130317357-130917357 GCF_963169125.1 Humulus lupulus
GTAAAACTATATAAAAAAAAAGTCTATAAAAATGAAAAAAATTTAAAACTTTAACTTTATTAGCACTTAAGTATTTACAAAGTCAAATATAAACTAAACTTATACAATAACACAAGACTTTTGAAAATCATATTCACAAAATTCCTTACTACCGAGTCCGGATCCCACAAGATGTCTAAGTATCAAGCCACACCTGAAAGGGGAAAAATGACAAAATAATGAGCAAACGTCCAGTAAGTAAATCTCATGTAATGGATGAATGCATATACAATTCATTGTGACAAAAGATGCATGACGAAATATACAACCATAGTCACAAATATGAAAGCACAACAATAAAGCCAACAATCCATCATTATTATCTCAGATAATCATGTATTCACACTATAAGTCAATGTTTACTCTTATTAGCTGCTAAACAACATTATATCTTGTTTATCTCCTTATCATAGAACAAATTTCAACATAAGCCCTCAACTAGGGCTCAACTATAGCCTTTCACTATGGTGTGTCCGCGATTTTAGTAATTACAGTAATACTTCACTCTCAAGACCCCATGGTCGAGATATTATTTTGTGCCAATACTATAGTCTGTGATAATCATTGGAATGCCCATTTATATAAACCTTCAATAAAGAACCTTGACCTCTTTGCCCCACTAATAAAATATGTGGCTATCAAAAAATTATCATCTCCCCTAACAAGCCTCGCTGATTATGCTTTTCATTGCACGTATGACATCTCGTGAATTCCACATTAATTTTTTTTAAATAAAAATAATATTTAATTAAAAATGTGATTTAATTGGAAAATCATGAAAATTAAATATGTATTGATTTAATTACATATTGGGATAGTAAATAGATTTTTATGTCCCAAATTATGTAATATTCGTTGAATTACATAATAATAGACATTTAGGGTTTATAATTGGAAAAATAAATTGAATTTAAAAGAGTTTTGTCCTTTAATTTAAATTATCATTATTTATTGGGAAATAAATAATAAGAAATCTTTAAATTGATAAATGAGATTTATCAAAATTTGTTGATTTACATTTTAAATTGTGATATTTAAAATAAAAGGAAATTTTGAGAATTTAGAATAAATTATGACTTAAAAGTTAATTTATAACATTTGACATAAATTTAATGTTGTAAGATTTTTAATTTAATTAGAAATTAAAATGAAATTTGATTGAAAATTTGATAAAAGAAACGAGATTTTTACTAAAATAACTAGTTAAGTTATTCATGGTAGTAACTTGGTATTATAGGAATAACTTTTTGTACTATATGATAATTAATTAGTTTTTAAAATAAACTTGAAGGTAGCGTAAAATTATCTTAAATAATAAGACATGTAAATTACACGAGTGACTAAAAAATTATATTAATTTAAAAGTTACCGTGTAGTATACTAAATTAATTTTTATTAATAAATTATATGATAACTTACTATATTATATGAGAACTCATTAGTTTCTAATACAAGCTTGAATGTTACCAAAATGTATCTTAAATAATAAAATACCATAATATAACCCAAAATCAACCAATTGATATATTAAGATGTGTACAAATAAGTTTTGGCAGGAAACAAAATGTATTGAAATAATATGATTTAAAAATAAGGAAAATTCTCTAGTCCCTCTCAGGACTTAGTGCCACAAGTGGGGCCCATTAAATTTTCCAAGTGTCATGATGTGAGCTAGTTTGGTGTATTTATTTTTTATAGTGTTTTACCTATAGAACCAGTTATATAAACCGATTGTGAATAGTTGTATTGATGTGGCTGTAAAGGTAAGGGCAATGGGGTAATTTTACGTCTAGAAAAGTGTACAGTTAAGGAGAATATGGTCATCTTGGTATTGATTTGTAACTTATTTACGATATTGGTAAAGTATCATTTTGCCACGGGTAAGTAATTTTGAAGTAAGTGGTAAGTAATAATGTTATAGCAAAAAGTAAAAAAAAAACTGAACTAATCAGATTAGTTTTTTTTTTTTTTTTTTGTGTGTGTGTGTGTGTGAATTGTTAGTAAAAGCTTAAAATATGTGTTTAATGGTTGGATGAATGAATTAACACTAATTAGGCACCTTAGTGTTGTATAGTTAATTTTGTATAAATTTTGGCTATTATATGGCATTAGGTACCTAAGAGTTTCACTTTTCATAAGTATTTTTTTAATGAATTTTTTTGTAACAAAATTAGAGTAGATTGTAAGAGTACCAAAATATTAATTATGCTAAATGTAATGTAACTAAGACTAGGGCATGATGCATGGTAACTTTAATAGCTTTCATCTTTTTTCTCTTATTTAAAAGTTTACCTAATTCTCCTGCAATCACGTTGGTATATTCTCACAACAACATAAATTCATGTCACTTATATAAATAGATATGAATCATAAAACTACCATGCCACCAGCAAATAAAATGATTCTTACAAATTAAACAACAACACTGTACAATTTGCACGTAACTTTCTAACAAAAAAACTTGAATGAAACCAAAAAATATCACAATGACTTTCATCAAACGAGTCTTGTACAAGACAATTATTAATAAATGCTATCATTAACTCAAACCATATTTAATTAAGAAAACTAGTCATGAGCATACATAAACAATCATTAATTTCAAATGCAGAACAACTTTTTCTTTAAAAAAGCACAAAGTCAATGGAAAATACATGGTTAAAACATCACTCCAGCCAAAGTGCATGTATAAGTCTCAAAATTACGACATAGAGATTCAATTCATTCTTCATTTACACAGACAAAATAAATCTAAAAATAGGCAAATAGGCATTGCATCAAACATTTGGTGCTCTAACTGAGTCCATAAAAAAAAGGAAATATAGAGAGAGATTACCTCTCCACGACTTTAGAAGAACGGGTGGAAGTAGGAAAGAGGGCCTATGTCACGGACTGCCCATTGGGGCGATCAAATATCTCTGAGTGGGTGTGTTGCTTGACGAGAGTGAGAATGAACAAGAGAATGAATTAAAATCAACGGAACAAAACAAGAAACAAATGATCTGCATCCACCAAATTTAGTTAGCAGAATAGAATTTCTGTATGACGAAATTTAAAATATGAGAAGACAAACAAAATTAGGGCACAAAATGAGAAAAATAAGAAGAACAAATGCAAGACAAATGTATATGCAGATGGAAAAGAAGGTAGCTTCGTTCCTGGACAAAGTACGAAAAAAACAGAGGAGAAGAATGAACGAAACCCACGACATTCAAAATGAAAATTAGTTCACTCAACCTCCACCATCAATTACTCGCGCCAATCCACCTACTATTCAACAATTTTAACACAAAACTCCGACTAAAAAAAACAATGGGGAGGGAGAGATAGACCGACGAACATTTGGAGGGGAAGAACGACTCTTCTGTTTTCAATTAAAAAAATCAGAAAAAAAAATTAAGAGTGGAAACGGTAGTCGGTTCCTAAGAGTTATCAAGGGGTTATTAAGAGGTATATGTGTATTTTAACACATCCTCAACCAAACACCACAATCCCATCGTCCACCATGGATCCAATGACTGAAAATAGATGAAGGACTAAGTCCTTCAAATCCAAGTGAGGGACTAAAGTATTGCCCTAAAAATAAAGCTTTTAATAAAAAAAGTGACTAATTGGTATTTTATTGGTATCATAAACAACTAAAGTGTAACTTTTTACAATATAGAAAAAAAATTCAGGAAGCGAGATTTCCTAATTTTTTTCAAAATCTGGTAATCTATGCAGACGTGATAGCAATATTTGTGTAAATAATTTAGTTGAAGATATTTTTGTAGATACTTTGAATTCTAGGTATATAAATCTAAAATGCCCTTTTACATATGCAGCATTCCTTAGCTACATATAGATGTATATATTTTTATTAATTTCTCACTCCTCTCTCATTTTTTTCTTATATTATATGTTTTTGTTTTTATGAATAAAAAATACTAAAATTTATAATATATAAATGAAGTAGATAACAAAAAATAGAGAAGATGATATATTAAAATGTCGTGGTAAAATAAAAAATAAAAAGTGGAAATTTTGTGAAGTATTTTAAATGATAGAGTGCATATCTATTTAAATGATAGAGTGCATATCTATTGGATTGGTGTCATACTTATATCTCATATATATGTTTGCCCATGATATGAAGAAAGAAATGGAAATAGGGAAGCCCTCTTGTTGTTGAATTACAAGTTATCAAAGATGTGTGCAACTTGCTAAAGAGATGCATTTTCAAAGTTTCCAACATTGTTTTTTATTGCCTTGAGACCATTAATCTGCTTACTTTTTAGTGCTTCAATTTTGAAGACTTCCTTTTTGCACCTGGATCAACTAATTAAGTTCCTCATTTTATGACTAAGTCATCTTAATCTTGTAAAACTTCAACATTTTGCAAGGATAATTTTTCTCAAGTTGCATTGTTTGTTCTTTACAATGACATACCTCTTTCTTAGAGCACTTTTAATGGATGATCTACTCTATTCTTTTAAATACCTCTAAAAAACATTAGTTTATCTATTTTACCTTTAACTTTTACATTATACTATACATCAGCTTCTTTATTTTTTTCTATATCATTTAAATATTATATTTTTTTAATATCTAATATTCGTTTCAAATATTTTCTTTAATTATCAATAATATTCTTATATATATATTAATATTTGAAATATATACCCATATATAATATCACATAATTATATTTTAAATTTATCCAAATTTATAAGATAAAATAAAATATAAACTAATCCAAAACAAAAAAAAAAAAAGAATTTTTATAGTTTGAAGTGCTCTTGCATTATAACATATATTAGTTTTTCTATTTCTTCTCTACATTATTCAAATATTATATTTTTACATACTATACTATTTTTATAGCCATATTTTAAAAAAAAAACTAAATATATACATATACTGTATATATAATAAATATTTTCATGTTTATATTTATATTTATAAATAAAACATAATTTTTTTACAACAATCCACTAAACTATACATACATATATTATATATTGAATATTTATGTTATTTTCCTTAATATTCTTTAACAAGCGAGAATGAGAGAAAAAGTAGGAATGAGAAATTTTAATTAAAAAACTTTTGAAGGAGCTATAATAGTTCATAAATGTGGTTCAACACTGCAGTTGAACCACTAAACATAGAATGCATTATACGTGGTATGCCTCTTTTACCATTTACTTGCAACTTTTTTTCGAATTTCAATAGTATGCCTAATCTATTGGGACTGTTCGTAGAATCTTCTTTCATCCAATTCTCCTAAAATATAATAACATATTATTTACAAAACATGAAAGGGAGAGATGAGTTTGATTTTGACCGGAAGTTGGCCTAGCCAAGACTATGTCCTATGTTATTTTCATTTGATTATTATCATTAATATTCTTTTAAGAAAACACAGCACAAGGGAGAGAAAATGAGAAAAGTCCAATAGCCAATAGCCAATCCGATCCAGAGTGGAGGAAACTGAACGCGCTGTTGTTGCTTACGTGGTCTACCCCAATAGCCAATCCTTTTACTTCTCTCTCTAATCATAACCAAGTCTCCCACTTCAAAATTCAAAGTGCCTACAAATTTTCAAAATAATCAATAAATATAGCAATAAACGACAACGATTTGTTTCAAATTAACATTGTTTATTCTTTCACGTTTACAGCAATACCCTTTTCCGATGATATCTTTACGTTAGTCCCAACTGCTTTCTTTCCCTTTTCTTTATTTTTTTTCCTCTCAAAGTTCAAACTCCCAATAATTCTTCCCAGCTTTCTTTCTTCTGATTTCTGGGATTGAAGATTCAGAATGGCGAATTGGGCCTTGATGAACTGTTGCCAGCACGATCAAGTTGTCTTCTTAACCACTATTGGAGTTTTCACCGTCGTTATCCTCTTGGTAAGTTTTTTTTTTTTTGATGAATAAAACACCCCTTTAAGCTATGTTTGGTTTCCAAGAAAGAAAATGAAAAAAAAATGGAGTCTTTTGTTTTGGTTGATTCAAAGTGTCAACGGGTAAAGTCAACGGAACCATAAAAGGGGACGCACTCGCACATGATTTTGATTCTTCGTACATTTTTTTCTCAAAAATCTGAGAGTAGTATTTCCTTTGTTTCACCATGTACATGTGCTTTTAAATTAAAGACGAGTTTCCCATTTCTTTCTTTTTGTGATCTTGAACTTTTTAAACTTTGGGTCTCTTTGTAGAGTTTTGTTTTGTTAAATCTTACCTTGATTTGTTTATAAAAATATAGAAGCTGTCCTGTATAGTAGAAGAGCGACTATTGGTACAAGGGCTAGTCATTTAGAACCTGCTTGGTTTAATAAGTAAGACTGTATGTATGGGTGTACTCTAAATCTTGAATATGGCTTATAGGTTTGCTCTTTTGTGTAATTGTTCTTTCGCAGACTCTTTCTATTAATTTAGGAATGTATTCACCAAATTTTATGAAAAATAAATTATAGGAACATTGCTTTCTACTTATCATAAACACCTACAAAGATAAAACATACAAGTTTTGCTTTGCTTAAATGGAATGCAGACATTTTGATGATAGAATTAATGTGCTAGAGACTAGTATTATAGTAGTGGGATGATCGAGACATCTTGTGATTAGCAACTGTCATATATCTGTTTGGAGTGTAAGAAAGGGGGAGATGTTGGTCAAAATGGCGAGACACTGAGACGTATAGAGAAACACGGTTGAATGTGAAAATTATTTATTAGAAGTGATTTTGTTTGTTGCGCTCTGTATTTCTTTTGACATTGGTTTTAACACAATGAAATTTACTTGGTCAAACTTATAGTACGGAAGTAGAAAATAGAAAGAAAGGGAAACTTGTAATAGCTACTTTCAAAAGATCTATTGGGTCATTAGGGTCTGAGGTACATTTGAGTAGAGTGTACGAGTTTTTAACAAGGGAAGCATGGATCAAAATGATAAGCATCAAGCCAAACCAAATGATAGAGGCTAGTGAAAATTGACAATGAGATGGCTGCAAAGATTCATTGGGCTGAGTTAGCTTTCAACTAGTTGATTTGACCGATCCACTTTAAAATGACTGTCAAGTTTGCAGGCTAATGTAGATACATCTAACCTAGCTACCTAGAAAAGGAAAAATTAATAATCATGAAGAGTGGTAAACAGAAAATGTTGAAGGACTGCTGGACTGTAGTAAACAGCTGTGTTTATTTTACAGCTGTATTTATTTACCTAAATTCTTAAATAGATACTGATATGATTAGGACCAGACTTAGAAGGATCATCTGTTAGGCATATGAATCCTATTATTTCCTGATTTTATGTTTTCTGCCTCTTCCATTTCCGTGTGCTTTCCTCTATTTATTAGTGGTTTGTGATGAATAAAAAATAGATTATTGAGATTTGAGACCTAATAGCTGAAAGGAATTAAACATGAGACGATTTTTGTAAAAGCCAAGATGGTCTGATCTTTTATAGTCTTGTTGATAGCTTTGGCAAACTTTATATTCAATTTGGTAGCTCTAATGACATTAACTTTTTTGTTGTGTATGTTGTAGCTCTGGAGAACAGTACTACTCACACCCTTTAAGCTCATCACAGTGTTCTTGCATGAAGCAAGTCATGCTATTGCTTGCAAACTCACGTGTGGTCATGTTAGAAGCTCTTCACCTTTCCCCTCTTTTGTACTCAATGCTTATATTGTGAAGCTAGTTCATGCACTTAATCCTCATTTCCGTGGTTCCTGAAGTCAGTCATGCAAACTAATATGATCTCATGTGTAGGTGGAGGGAATCCAAGTCCATGCAAATGAGGGTGGCGTCACACAAACGCGTGGTGGTGTATACTGGTTGATATTACCTGCAGGATGTAATACACTTTTTTCCCTAGCAACTATTTTTTCTATGGTCCACATCCTAGTTTCAAGTTTGTTAAGTGGAAATGAAACATTGCATGCATTTCTTTGATAGAATATTCATGAATGTATTTCCTGTCTTTGCATTCCTTAGTTCAATTGATTTTTTTTTCAATCTGAACAAAAAAAGCTTCACTTCAATAAACCTTTTTTTTTCTCAGTTCTTTGTATTCAAGGTGTTTCTTACGTGCGTCAATTATACATGTTGGCCTTGCACTTGGTTTCTGGCACTGAACTACCCTTAAGAATTTCTTATTACTGATTATTCTTTCAAATTGCATACACCAAGTTCAATTGTAGTAAAACTGAAAATGAGGTCTTTGTAAAGTCAGTAGAATTTTTTATTTCTTTTGATATTGGTTTTACAATTCTTGTCAATTAGCATGATGTGTTTCCATGGCTTCATGCTTTATATGAAATTTTACATACTCAGATCTTGGCTCATCATTCTGGGGAATGACTTTGATACTCGCATCAACAAATCTCCTCACTGCGAGAATTGCTGCTGGTTGTTTAATTGTTGCTCTATTTGTGGTGCTCTGTATTGCCAAAAACGTAAGATTGCCATTTCATATATTTCAGTGTTGAGAAATGCAAACATTATTGCATATTGTCTTCATCAGTTACTATAAAGTGAGCACTTATTAATTTTTCCTTTTAATCTTGTTCATTATATAGTGGACACTCCGTGGACTTTGTATCGGTAAGAAACTTTATTGAGTTGTTTAAAAGTACTGTCAATTTTATATATTCAAATGCTTCCTTGCCATTTTCTGATGCTTGCTGGTTGACTCTATCAGGATTCATCATTTTCCTTGCTTTAATTTGGGTTCTGCAAGAAATGACAACAGTCCGTATTCTCCGTTACGTTATTCTCTTTATAGGTACTTTTTTATCTTATTATTTTTGTGGCAAAACTCCTTTATTAGTTTTTATACTTATTATCACATCTTTTTGGATGGAGATTTACAGCTGTAAATGTTTGATTTGGTTAATTGCAGGTGTGATGAACAGCTTGTTTTCAGTATATGGTATGTGCCACCACTCATCTTTAGCAAGTAACCTATTGATTACCAATTCTACACTTGTGTTTGATATTCAAATACATATGACAGATATCTATGATGATTTAATATCTCGAAGAGTCAACTCCAGTGATGCTGAGAAGTTTGCTGAAATTTGTCCTTGTTGCAATGGAGTTGGATGGGGAGTCATATGGTGAGCATGTTGTTTAAAACTCATTTATATTAATCTTTTTATTAGTCCCAAAGCATTTGTAAAAAGTTGAGTTGGTTCAGAATTTTAAATTCAACGACATACCATAACTTTCAAAAAGTCTTAATCTTTAACATGGCTTTCCTTTAAAAAAACTTAACAGAAATGGCACATCATTAGTCTCTACATTTTGAAAATATCATTTAATTATTCCCCAAACTTTCGAATTGTTGTACCTTTAGTTCGTAAGATGTGTCATTCTATATTAAGCTTGATTGAAATTGTGCTATTATCTTGGCCTGCGAATATTTGGTCGTCAAATAAATTTTAATGATTCTAAAGTTTAGGGATCAGGATGTAATCATGTATCATCTTGTATAGTTGAGATCACATTTCAATAAGGTAAACTTGTAAAAGAGAGCATGTATATTTTCTCCATGTAAAATTATATTTTGCTAATCTTAATGCTTTGCTTACACTTGCAGGGGAATGATATCATTTACATTTCTTTGTGGATCAATGTATTTGGGACTTGTCATCTTATCATGAGGTACAACCTGCTTTCTTCTAGTGTTTGCAATGATTTAACATATATTTATATTTGATGAGAGCAAACATATATTGCATTTATAGCCTATAATTTATAGGTACAATGTCATTTGTGAAATTCCTTTCTCTGATACTTGTGGCATAATTGTATTAAATTGTTTAGTTCACTATTACTGTCATTCAACTTTATTTGTAAACTGACCAGTATTTTGTTGAAATTGTTTGTTGGTTAGTGTGGATACTTTCAATTTATGCTGGATAATTGAAATTCAATACCATGTATTACATTGTTAGGATATTTACTATTAAATTAATGTTTTCAGCTTAAGAAGCTTATATATTTTTTCTCCCAACATATTTATGTTGTTTGAAGAGACCTTAAAATTTTCTTAGTACTTGATGTGTCAATGGTAATTTACTTTATAATTGTTGAAAATATATTTTCCAATTACAACCCTGGACAACAATAAAATAAATAATAATAATAATAACAATATATGTGTATGCTCTCCTATTTAAATCATTTCATTGGAATGGATTTATGTTCCTCAACCGCACTACTAGACTTGTTTTGTGCTAGACAGCAAATTAAAATAAAAAGCAAACGAGATTGTGTGATTTGCTTAGAACTTGGAGATTTATTGTTCTGGCAGTTTTCTGTGAAGAATGTTAGCTAATCTTTAATAGCTTCGCTGTTTAAAGATTTATTTTATGGCTAAATTTTTTTTTTTCCTTTTTTCTTGTTCTTTCCTTTTCAGGATTAGAGTCTTGGGTCCAAACTCATCTTGGGGTTGCAGAGAGCTCATATATCTGTGTTTCATTCCAAATTTTGTAGCCTGATTCAATTGATACTAAAAAATATTTATGCCTTCATTCTTTTAACCCTTTTTATTGAGGGTTACATGTGATTATTTTCATAATTTTTTATAGGAGCTTTTTATTTTACTCATATATATCTATTCTTGTAGAGGCTGGAGAGTGATTTAAACAATTGACATGAACTGCTTAATTCAATGTGTATTCATATATTTTCATGGATTCTTAGAGCCTTTACCAGCTAATACTTTGGCTATATTTGGTTTTGGCTATGTTTGGTTTTGTAGGAAGGAGGGAGAGTAGGATGGATGAAGAGTTTAGGAAAGAGAGAGAGGATAATTGCTATTCTTTATGTTATTTGATAGTAAAGGGTGAAGTTGGAAAGATGGAAAGGAAATTAATTATTAAAATTATTATTTTATATCCTTAATATTAATATTTATTATTTTTTAAAAGGATATATATATATATATGATATTTATATATTATTATTTTTATCATTCTCTTGAATCCCTCCAAAAATGGAGGGATTGAATTTATAAATTTTGAAGGGAGAATGTCTCCCTCTCTCCATCTTGCCAAACAAAAGGATTCAACCCATATGATACTTATCCTTCCACTACTCTCCCTCCACCCCACTCCATCAACCTATTTTTCTTCCCTACCAAACATAATGTTAGTCATGCTTTTTGTATGCTGAATTGAAAAGCATGATATCAGATTAAATAAAAAATTTGGTAAGTGGGTGTTGCTTAGGTTTTCACATCATAAATCAAAATAAACTTCAGTTGACAAAGTTTGTTGATGCGGTTTTTTGCCAGTAGTAGATTTAGAAATCTAATAAGGATATTAGTGCTTATTTGTAAATTGTAATGAACTTATATTAACAATTTCTCACACACATGATCTTAAGTGATTTAGTGGTTAAATCATTTAGTCCACGAGACAATATTATTACTTACAATTTTTGCAGAGTTTCAGTATTACAAAAAGCAGTCCCCTTTCTTGTCCATTATCCCTGATATTTATAGTGGAATTTCCTGGACAGGTTTGGGTAACCGTTGTGCATAAATATGGCAAACATTTAATAAATATAATTCTCATTTACATAGGGATACAATTGCCTAACAGAGTATACTCCTGTTATCTCGAACAATAAATGTGCAATACAACCTGGACATTAATAAGCGTATAGACTGCCTTTGAGTCTCTCAGGATCCTTCAGTATGTGTCATGAACAGGTTTCCACGAGCTGAACATCATCATAGAGCTGAGGGTCGAAGAGATTACGAACCTTAGTTTGGATTAAATTCAGAGCGCCCTAAAGGGGATCTGGACACTAGATGTCTCAAACTGGACCGTCATCCTAAGAGGCAACTTGAGAATTACCGGAATATCGTACTGTCAAGTCCTAACTCGAGCTGCTCACATCACCATTGGCTAGATGTTCTATTCGCCTGTTTTTTTCCATATATTCATCTGCCAATTGTACCCCTAGCTGAGTGATTAAACCCGTGCTAATTTTTAGGGTACAACATTTGCCCCCCAAGCTCCTGCTCGTGCTTGACGTCATCACTTTCTAATACGCACGGTAGGGGCTTTTAGGCTTCTGTCATGTAAAATCATGCCTGCCTATTACTCGAGTGTTGAACACATTGTTGTTTGTAATTGGCGTTTGTTCGGGTTTCGAGGACTGTGACAACTGTCCTATCAACTTTCTACCGCTGCACGGGTCATTTAATCTTGGCCTTTGGATCTCGAGCTGACCCAATCGGATGACCCAAATTAATTCACAAAGCTTACGTATAAATAGGGAGATCAGACCTGAACCTTACCACCTTTACATTCAGAAACTTTCCTTTCAGAAACAAAAGTTCCCTTTTTCTCTCAAACTTTTTCCAAAAACCTTCATCGCCTTTCAGTTTCTTAGAAGCTCTCAAGCTCCTACCTGTGGAAGCATCAACATTCTCATCGAACAAATGTATAAACTGTAAGTATTTCCTCATTTGGTTTGAATCTTTCACTTCTTTATTTTCCAATGAGTTTATTACTTCGAAAAACATTTTTTGTTCAGTACTGTTTCATGTTCTAGCCATGTCTGAGATTAAATAGGGTTCGGTTTAGGCTAAAAGAACGATAATAGATTTATTTAGAAACAAGGTATTTGAAAACTGGACAAATTTTCTGGGGTTCGCAAGGAAAATGTTGCTGATGAATCGATTAGGATACCTGTTTGGATATAGAAGTTGAGAGGATTTTAGGTTTGGCTCTGGGTAGCTTAAGGGTCACGATTCCTTAAGCGCTTTTGTATTAAAGCGCTTTCAAAAGAAAGGTAGTGGGTCTGACGGATTCGACATGCGAATCCTGGAGTATCGGGAAATTTCCCGAGTCCATAGCATGTGGCCTTGGTCTGCGCGTGGAAACATGCGTTGGTGCTAGGACATATCATAGCTCGTGCAAATTTTGAATCACCAAAAGCAAACCACCCAAACCCTTGGGTCATCGTACCTTTATTGTCGTAGCTAGTTATTATCTTAGGTCGCCACTAATAGGCTGATTTGTCGTCAGGCGAGCTAGATCATGACCCCACCAAAGAAAAACGTCGTGAGCCCCTCTACTCAGAACAATAATAAGGACAAGTAGATCGCGTTCGAATCTCCAATTCCTCACTTTAGCCCAGTGATGGAGAGGGAGATTGTTGTCGATCCTAACGCCTTTTTCGAGGCCGAGCACATCATGTCCCAAATAACGTCGCAGGGGAAAGTGAACAAGATACTGCTAAGCCATGGTATTGAGATGAGAACTGATGGCCTCCTCGCCCAACCTCCATTGGAAGGAGAGAGGAGCTGCACCCCTCTTCAAGATGAATTTAGGGCTTGGAGTGATGAGCACCTGAAGGAAGGAGCTTTCCTCCCATTAGACCAGTACTTCGTGGATTTTTTGAACTACGTCGAACTGACTCCATTCCAGCTCCCCCAAACTCGTATCGACTTTTGGCGGGGTAAAAATATCTATTTTTGAGGAATGAGTGGGATGTCCCCACCCCAGCTAATATTATGTACTTCTTCTACCTCAAGGCCAGTCCTAATCAGAAGGTGCGAGGTGACAACTCTTACTACCTCATTCGTTTCCCCAACTCGGCTTCTGTTATTGACCTCCCCAGGCACCCAAATGAATATAAAGACCAGT
This sequence comes from Humulus lupulus, assembly GCF_963169125.1. Taxonomy (NCBI): domain Eukaryota; kingdom Viridiplantae; phylum Streptophyta; class Magnoliopsida; order Rosales; family Cannabaceae; genus Humulus; species Humulus lupulus. The sequence goes on from NC_084794.1 coordinate 130,331,058, forward strand.
TTTGTATGTCGAATGGGTTCAAGAATTGCTATCATCGATACTTCAACCACCCTCATAAGTCTCTCAACTTTTTGAATTTTTACGCGAACTCTGTTATCATTTTTTTTTAGTTTAATCCTTCTAACTGAGTCCATTCTTTGTGCATCTATATTCAAGAGGACAGGGTGGTCTGAGACACTTGGGGGTCAATACGAGACACTATTTCATCTTCCTTCGAAGGAGATGGACTTCCAACAGGTAGTGAATGATGCTACCATGGTGGCCTGCAACCTGATTCGCAAAGACCAGAGCTTCCTTCTCAAGAAGTCCTGCCTTCCATTGAAGACATCGAGGAGGAAAAGGATGTGGCGCCACTGGTGCGCAAGAGGAGAGTTCCTGAGGATGATCAGGGTCCTGACCTAGAGCAAGCTGAGTCTGGGGTAGCAGCCGGTACTTTCGGCCAAGGTAACCCATATAGAGAACTAGATTGGGCTGCTGCCAGTTTTAGGCTAATTTGTTTCAATCCCCATCAGCTCGTTAGTCGACATCCTTCTGGCCCAGACCTGAACACAACACTCCTCCAGTGTGTGGATCATATGGTGATACGCTATGACCACAGCTACCCCAGATGAACCATTGTGGTTGACAACACCCTCCATTTTAGGTCAACCATTTTTGAGGAATATGGTACAAATCGTAGGACATGGCCCTCCTTACATCAAGGCGTATTCTCCCCTGGCTTTACGTAATTCGTAGCTGACTCTAGCTCGAAGGAAGAGCCTGAAGCCCTTAGGACCCAGGATATAATAATTCTAGACTCTCCCTCACCTCCGGTAGTCCAGGAGTTAGAGGTTATACCTAGTCCGATTCATAACCCCGAGCTTATCGTAGTAGATTCCCCCTAGCTCGGAGGGTAGGGTTCTTGCTCTGTTCTTGTCTTTTCATTATTTTGACAAACTATCCCTTGTATCTGAATCTTCTGGTCGTTCCTTTTCAGGTGAAGAGGTGGAATTGCTAGATGCCTTGGGTTTAAGGGGTGCCTTCAAGGCCGCGCGGGGCCGGAGCTGGGCCCGTGGTGAAAAGGCCCAAGGTGCCAAAGAAACATGTTTCCAAGACTAGAACTTCCACCAGGTCTCTTTTGTCAAAGACAAAGGTGCCAGCTCCACCCGGGAGCAGCAACAACAGACTCAACCCCCAGTCCCAGTAACAGTAGTCACAGTTCTCGAGGCTCCTCCTCCTCTCCCTCGACATGTACCTCCTTTGGTTCCTCAAGTGATTCAGGGTGAAGCCCCGCCCGCTCAGGTCCCCTCTGTTCACATCCCAGTGAAGCCAATCGAGTTGGAAAGAATCTCTTAAGCGTTTCGTGGGACTGTATACGAGATGGCGAGCCATATGGTGGGCCATGCGTATAAAGCCAATGTCAAGGATCTGAGGGCCATGGAGTAGCATACTCTTGAAGACGTTCTCAAGTCTGCCATGTGAATGGACCTCATCGTGAGCCACCTTCATTCCTTCTATAGTACCCTTTTATTTTTATCTTTTTTTTTTACTAACCTTAACCTGTATTTTCCCTTTGTAGTCTATCCTGGCTCAACTCCGGGGAATTGTTTGGGTCCGAGATAGGAGTGATTAGCTCTAAGCCACCTTGATTGCTGCCCAAGAGAGCAAGCAGTCCGCCAAAGTCGCCCTGGTTTCCTCCCAAGAGAGCGAGCGGTCTGCAAAGGCTGCCCTGACTGCTTCCCAGGAGGGCGAGCTGATTGCTTAGAATCAGGTCGTGGAAGTGAGCCATCGACTTGACCAGCTGCAGGCTGAGAATGATAGCCTAAAAAAGGAGCTTGGTGAGGTCGAGGCCAAAGCCAAGGAGGAGGTCGAGAGGGCGAGGTTGGAGATTGCGGAGTCGTCAAACTCAATGGAGGAGATGCTTTACCGGTGCTGGGCTTTCAACCAGGACAGGTATTTCGCCTTCATGCAGCCAGGGTTTTGGGAACCTTATCTTGACGAATTCAAGATTCGATACTCACAGGAACCCTCTAAGACTGTTGAGGCTTCCAATGCTGCTGAAGGGGATGGCGAGGAAGTGACATCCTCTAGCAAGTCGACGAAGCTCAATGATTCCTTTACTTTATTTTGTATTTTGTAACCAAGTCCCTTGAGATTAAGCTAGATTGAGGTTTTTTTTTCCTCGTCGAGACAATATTCATGTTTTTTAATACATATTTGATTTGTGATCTATTCATGTTCCCCTTAGTCTACCAATCTCTCATGTTTGTGAATTCTGAATTCTTGTACACTTGAAATCTTAGGGGTTGTCTTTAGATAACAACAAGTTTTTGATGGCTTGACTAATTAATTTTAGTTGATATCTTAGTTCTATCCAAGATTTTTTTTGCCTAATGGCATTTTACCTGTTAATAATCAGGCCTCAGACCTGGTTATATCCAGGGGTTTTGTTTTAGAAATTTCTCAACTTATTTCGTATTCAGAATTATTCTACAAATCTGTGCTTTAACAAGCTGTTGAATAATCAATTTTTCCAAACTCTAAGTTTCAAGCTTTATCTGAATACTCTGAACTCTTTTAAAAGCTCTCTTCGGTTATGTGCCCCCCAAACGACCAAAACTTATAAATGTTCTAGGTTGCTTTTACAAAATGAGCCCGCGATAACAAAACAACAAAATTGATTACGTAATAATACAATTGTTATTAAAATGAAATGGCTTTTATAGATAAGCCTTACATGAACAATAATTCCAAAAACATTAGAGACAACAAAATGATTGATAGTACTTTTTGAGGTATAGGGCATTCCAGGTCCATGGAACTATTCTCCACTTAATTTGGCTAGCTTAAAGGTCCCTTCACGTAGGATCTCCACGATCTGGTATGGTCCCTCCCAGTTTAGCCCTAACACACCGTCCTTGGGATCATTACTTGCCAAAAACACCCTTCGGAGAACCAAATCACCTAGTCCGAGTCTGCGTCCTTTTACCTTTGAGTTGAAGTAACGAGTGATTTTCTGCTGATAATGGGCGAGCTGCAATTGTGGTGCTTCTCATTTTTCCTCGATCAGATCAAGGGATGCATTGAGTAGCTCGTGGTTCTGATCTCGATCAAAGGTTTTCTGTCTATGGGTCGTCACCAAGGCCTCAATCGGGAGCATAACCTCACTTCCAAAGGTCATAGAAAAAGGGGTATGTCCTGTGGTGGTTCGATGTGAGGTTCTATAGGCCTAGAGTACTTGCGGGAGCTGCTCGGACCATAGTCCCTTGGCTTCATCCAATCGCTTCTTTAAGCTCGCCTTTAGGGTCTTATTTACAGCCTCGACTTACCCATTATCCTGCGGGTATGCTACTGACAAAAAACTCTTGGTTATGCTGTATTTTTCACAAAAGTTCGTGAAGAGATCACTATTGAACTGAGTTCTATTGTCATACACGATCTTTTTTGGGAGCCCAAATCGACAAATGATGTTTTTTACGACAAAATCCAGGACTCTCTTTGAGGTGATGGTTGCCAGAGGTTCGACCTCCACCCACTTCGTGAAGTAATCGATGGAGACAACAACATAACAAACTCCTCCTTTTCCTCTTGGCAAAGAACTAATCAAGTCAATTCCCCATACTGCGACCAAAGGGATGAGATCATGGTTAGCTCAACTGGAGTTGCTTAGGAAATTATGGCGAAGCGTTGGCATTTGTCACATTTCTGCACGCACGAGATCGTGTCCTTTGTCAGCGTGGGCCAAAAATAGCCATGTCTCAGTACCTTTAGAGCCAGGTTTTTTCCCCCAGCATGGTCTCTGCAGAAGCCTTCATGTATTTCTTGCAAGATAGTCAGCTCTTCCTTGAGCAGAACACACCGTAGGAGGGGCAGCAAATGGCCCGTCGATATAGAATCCCTTCAACCATAACATATTGCGGAGCTTGATATAGCCACTTTCTTGCGCCCTTTCGATCGTCAGGTAACTTACCGGTTGTGAGGTACTCCAGTATAGGGGTCATCTAGGTTGGTTTTATGTCAATCATTCTGACCTCAACCGTTTATGCTATTATGCTCGATTTTTCCAAGAACTCCACCGAAACTACATTCAGTGTATCCACCTCTTTTATGGTAGCAAGTTGAGTCAAAGCATCAACATTGAAATTCTACGTGTGGGGTACTTGTTCAACGGGGCTAAACTCGAATTCAGACAACTCACCTTTAACCTTGGCTAAGTAGGTCGTCATCTTAATACTGCGAGCTTGGTATTCTCCCAATATCTGATTGACTGCGAGCTGGGAATCACTGTAACATTGGATCGCCTTTGCTTTTAGCCCTTTTGCCACTCTTAGCCCTGCTAATAAGGCCTCATACTCGACTTCATTGTTGGATGCTTCGAATCTGAACCTGAGAGCTGTATGGAATCGATACCCTTCAGGTGAGATTAAAATTATCCCAGCTCCTGATCCATTTTCATTAGAGGATACATCAACAAAGATTTTCCACAACTCCTGCACCGGTTCTCTTATTGGCTCATCTTGAAAACCCGTGCACTCGGCCACAAAGTCAGCGAGGGCTTGACTCTTGATTGTTGTGTGTGACATATATAATATCTCGAACTGGCTGAGTTCAATGGCCCACTTTAGTAGACGTCCTGACGTTTTAGGTTTTTGCAAAACCTTAAAGGTTGGTCGGTTAAGATGTGCATAGTGTGGGATTGAAAATATTGTCTGAGCTTCCTTGAAGCCAAAAAAAGAAAGAACGCGAGCTTTTCTATTAATGGTTATCGGGACTCAGCTCCGAGAAGTCTTTTACTTACATAATACACTGGTTTCTACGCCCGATTTTCCTCTCGAACTAACACATCGATGATCGCATTTTCTGTCACAGCCTAATATAGAAACAAACATTCTCCAGATGTCGGTTTTGATAGTACGAGGGGTTAAGCTTTCAGGTCGTGAAATGCCTGTCCGCATTCTTCAGTCCACTTGAACTTCTTATTTCCTTTGAGCAAGTTGTAAAATGGGAGACACTTTTCAGTGGATTTTGAAATGAAGCAGTTTAGGGCCACCACCTTTCCAGTTAAACTTTTTACTTCCTTGTGCGACCTAGGTAAAGGCATTTCTAACAACGATATGATTTTCTTTGGATTTGCCTCTATCCCCCTTGTGTTGAGTATAAAACCCAGAAACTTTCTTGAAAAACTCCGAAAGTGCACTTATGAGGATTTAACTTCATGTCGTACCTCCTTAGTACGCCAAAACACTCTTCCAGGTCGAATACATTATTACTAGCAGCTTTTTATTTAACGAGCATATCATCGACATACACCGCCATGTTTTTCCTGATTTGGTTAGCGAACATTTTGTTGACTAATCGTTGGTACGTAGCACCGACATTATTCAGCCCAAATGACATAAATTTGTAGCAGTATACGTTATGCTCATTCATGAAGCTGGTATGCTCTTAGTCTGCAAGGTTCATCGCGATATGGTTATATCCAGAATACGCGTCCATGAAAGACATAAGCTCATGACCAGCAGTGGCGTCTACCAACTGATCAATTCTAGGTAATGGGAAACAGTCCTTAGGACAAACCTTGTTGCGATCGGAGAAGTCAATGCAAGTTCTCCACTTCCCGTTTGGTTCGGGACCAGAACGGGGTTAGTAACCCAGATCGGGTATTTTGCTTCCCTCATAAATCCACATTTTAGTAGGCGAGCTACTTCTTCTTCTAATGCTTTCGACCATACTTTCCCCAGAAGTCTTCATTTTTGGGACTTTGCAGACACATTCTTGTCCAAATTTAAAGTATGAATTATTATACTTTGACCAATTCCCACCATATCTTCATGCGACCAGGCGAAGACGTCTAGATTCTTCCTCAAGAATTCGACCAGCTCCTTTCTTTCAGCTTTAAGATTTTTCCCAGCTTTTACAACCCTTGAAGGTGTTTCCGGGTCGATATTGATTTCCTCGAGTTCCACCACAACTTTGAGCTCAGATTTATCTTTGCCTATTCGCGGATCAATGTCATCCTATTCGACGACCTTGTTATCTCCTTCTCGAGGTTCTTTCGTTCCATGGGTAACTTCCATTACCCGAGACTCCTCACCTTCTTCGGCTATGACAATTGCCTACTCCCCGGGTTGTGATTTTCCCACTATGTTGTAGCAATCTCTGGCGGCGAGCTGGACCCTTCTTACTGTGCATATACCTGAAGCTGAGGGGAACTTCATTGCCAAGTGTCGGGTCGAGGTAATGGCTTAAAAAACCATCAATGCGGGTCGTCCCAAAATCGCGTTATACTCAATCGGACAATCGATTACAACGAACTCAAGTATTTTAGTAACAGTTCGGACATCATCCCCTAGCGTGACCACCAGACCGATTGTCCTTATGGCCGCCGTCCCTTCACCTGAAAATTCATACAGCGTCATTGAGGTCTCCTTTAGACCGGTTAGGGATAATCACATCTTTTCTAGGGTGGACCTGAAAAGCACATTTACTAAGCTCCCATTGTCTACCAATATCCTTCGTACCCTTCGATTAGCGAGCTTAACGGTTACCACCAGCGGGTCATTATGTGGGAACTGAATGTGGCTAGCATCCTCCTCCGTGAAAATGATTGGTTGTTTTCCCAACCATTGCTATTTTGATAAATTCCATAACGTTATGAGTTTTTCAGCTCCTGTATATACCTCTTTTGGGCTCCATTGCTCGTGCCCGCCAAATGAGGTCCTCCGGCAATAGTAGTTATATCTCCTCCTACTATTGGGGGAGGGTCAACTTGGTTCTCCTGATCCATCTGAGTCCTAGGCTAACCTATCGGAGTTTCCAAAGCTGGACGAGAATTATGCCCAGTAGATTGATTGGGAGCAACTCAGTTTTGGGCATACTAGGCTAACGGTCCAGCCTGAATGAGAGTTTCGTTCTCATCCTTCAATTGTCGGCAATCATCAGTATTATTACTGATGTCATTGTAGTATCGACAAAACTTTGAGGGATCTCACTTCGCCCTTTGATGCCTTAATGGCTCTAGTTTCTTCCACAGAAGGTGATTAGAGTTTGCCAGGAAAATATGTTCCCGTGTATCCGCCAGGTCAGTGTAGGTGGCAATGGGCTAGAATTTTCCCCGTGCTTATTCTTCTTTGTGCCACTCTGGCTGCCCCCACCATTTCCTTTCCTCTTATTGTTTCCTGCTTGGTTATTCTAGGTAACAGGTTGAGTCGTAGCTGCCACATCTGTCACCGCTCCAGTAGGCTGAATATGGGCCTGGCTGGTTCCTACGACAACAGATCGCGCGTCCTCCAAGTTTATCTATTCCTGAGCTCCAGCCAAAAACTCATCTACACTTTTAACTCCTTTTCGGTGGAGCTCCTTCCATAGATTTCCTCCAACCAGGATTCCCGTTCTCATTGTCATGAGCTTGGAGCTATCATCAGCGTCTCTAGCTCGTGCTGCAATGTTGACGAACCTGCTCAGATATGCTTTCAAAGACTCACCAGGTTGCTGTTTTATGTTGGCCAATGAGTCGGCCTCTACACGAGTTTCCTTCGAAGCTCAGAATGCTATCTTGAACTCGGAAGACAACTTCTTCCACGAGCTTATCGAATGTTTTTTGTACTTTTTGAACCATTGTCTAGCAGGTCCAATTAGAGTCATGGGGAACAAAACACCTCTTAGGTCGAACCCGACATTGTGGGCCATCATTAACGTATTGAACATCCCAAGGTGGTTGGATGGATATGTGTTTCCATCAAATGTCGGTATGTTCGGCATCCTAAAGCCAATAGGATACGCAGCTATTGCAATGTTTGGGGCGAAAGGTTCGAGCTCCTTATCAGAATCAAAATCATCAATCCCTTTTCCAGATAAGAGCTTCTTCATTTACTCCTCCATCATGGCTAGTCGCTCGAGGGTTGGGTCTTTGGTCTCTAGGTTAGCTGGGAGCTATTCACCAGCTCTCATCCTATTGTATGCATTTGATGGGTTGTTTTCCCTCCAAGTTTGAGCTTGGTTAGGCAGGATTTTCCCATTGTTGTGTACGATAGACGGACCTCGCCTGTATTGTGTGTAACTCATATCATCATTGTGAGCTGGATACCTCCTTTGTGAATTTAGATGATCACGCAGGTGAGGATGTGGATCGGAATGAGGAATTTGCATTGAACTAAGACGATTCCTCAAGTCGCTTTCAGACCTGCCTCCATGATGGCTCCCCGACTAGTAACTTCCATTTGCGAAACTTACGACTCGCGGCTGAGATCGAGGACTTGGATTATCAACATGTGCTCGTGGGATGTAAGTGTCTACTGACAGGGGAGAATTTCTCCTACTATTTCCACGAACTTGAGCGTCTCTCTGTGGGCGCGATGGTGGAGGATGTCTAACTAGGAATGACAGATGTCTTATTGGTGAGGCTATCCTCATCCCATCAGGACGGACTAAATTAGCATGTCTTGGTTCTACCCCAATATCCCGAGTTCTCTGTGCCTGTGGTTCTGATCGCGGCGCAAACAGATTCACTGGGGTGTGTTATCTCCGTGAATTTGTCCCAGCTCACCCTGACGGGTTCTTATGGACATTCCTTGGAATCTGTGCCAAAGGCATGGATCTGGAGATCGTAGTTCTGACCGTCCGACTGGCATGTGGATGATGGTTCCTGTGATGATTAGTGGGCTGAGCACTTTGGTGATTTTGCTCTAAAGGTACAGAGCTCGGAGTGGCAGTCCTGACAGAATGATTGGGATCGGGTCAGTTATTCCTGTGGGACCTATGAGACCTACTTTGCCTATTTCTGACGTTAGCATCGGTTGCAAGAGGGGGTAACCGAGCCAAGACCTCCTCGATCTTTCTGTTAGCCCTAGAGAGATGGCTCCTTAATTGGGAATTCTCCATCTCGATGGCTGTTAGATATCCTGGATTAGGATTTGGTGGGCGTGACGCTGAACTCCCAGTGTCGTCTTGGCCCACCTATTGCTTCTTAGGACGTTGCTGAACATCTGGGCCCTTTTCAGTGGGAACAGTTGTATGATGCGCCTCTTGCCCACCAGGCAGTTCCATTTTGCTGTTATGCATCGATCAAGTAACCACCAAGATGAATGTTGAATGAAACTCGTAAAGGATCAAACACTAACTTCCTCTCAACGAAAACACCAAACTGTTGACATAGTTTTTCGCCAACAGTAGATTTAGAAATCTAATAAGGATAGTGTTTACTTGTAAATCGTAATGAACTTATATTAACAATTTCTCACACACACGATTTTACGTGGTTTAGTGGTTAAAATCCACCTAGTCCACAAGACAATATTATTACTCTCTCATAATTTCTGCAGAGTTTCAGTATTACAAAAAGCAGTCCCCTTTCTTGTCCATTATCCCTGATATTTATAGTGGAAATTTCTGGACAGGTTTGGGTAACCGTGTGCATAAATATGGTAAACATTTAATAAAGATAATTCCCATTTACATAGGGATATGATTGCCTAACAGAATATACTCCTGTTATCTCAGACAATAAATGTGCTATGCAACCTGGACATTAATGAGCGTATAGAGTGCATCTGAGTCTCTCGGTATCCTTCAGTATGCGTCATGAACATGTTTCCATGAGCTGAACATCTTCATCGAGCTGAGGATCGAAGAGAATCCAGAGTTAGCCGAGTAGCTCGAGCAGGAGTTTTTTAAAAGCTGAAAAACGGAAGACCGAACCTTAGTTTCGATTAAATTCAAAGCGCCCTAAAGGGGATCTACCACAACATGTCTCGAACTGGACCGTCATCCTAAGAGGCGACCTAATAATTACATGAATGCCATACTGTCAAGTCCTAACTCGAGCTGCTCACATCATCATTGGCTAGATGTTCTACTCGCTTGCTTTTTCCATATATTCATCTGCCAACTGTACCCCTAGCTGAGTGATTAAACCCGTGCTAAATTTTAGGGTACAACAAAGTCAAAACTCAAAACTGATTGTGGATCTATCTTAATAGAGACATTATATTTGCACCCCAAGAATATATATAGGCATCCCATTAATTTAAAAAATATATATATTTTAAAGACTTTTTCTCAATTTTTTTAACATTCTTTAATTTTCTTTTGTTAATTTTAATATTTTATTTTATCTTGTTGTCATAATTTTTTTAATTTCTTTTAAAAAATAATGTATATTTTTTTTAGAAAAAAAGCTCTTACTTTAACAAGTTTTAATATTTTTTTGTTTAATTTTTATTTAAATATTTAAAATATACATTATTCCTATGTCTTTCTTAAAATATGAAAAAAGAAAATAAAATTAGAAAAATGTGAGCATAAGTTGAATATATATTATATTAATTTTTAATATAAATGAGGTGTCTTAATCAAATTTTGGGGTGCAAATATAATTACCCTTCTTATTAACACTTTTATTTATTATTTTTTCTTTTTAAGTTATTATGTAATTTCTTTTTGAGCAATTAGTTAATTTGTACCCTCACTTTTTCTAATAGTATGGTTTCCCCCTCACTTTTGATATTGTCTTCAAATACCTCTAAATGGCAAAACTATCATTCTTATACCCCCTAACTAGTTCTCATAATGTGAATTTACTCCCACACTTTTATCAATTATCAATTATACCTAAATTGATAAAGTTGTTTCATTTTTATCCTTAAATTTGACTTTTTTTTATAAATTTAATTTTTCATTCTTGATTTATTATATTCAAGTATTATTGAAAAAATAATATTATAAATTTTATTTCCCCTAATACATATGCTATTAAAAAATATTAGAAATTAGTTATGCAAATATTAAACTTATGTTACAATATATGATTGAGTAAAATTATTTAAAACGTGAAAGATATTAAATTAATTATATTTTTATTAACCATCATAAAAATAAATAATTTATCTTATAATATTGTTGTACCCCACAAATACGAGTTGAATTACTCAGCACGAGGTACAACTGGCAGATAGGCATATGAAGGAAGCGAGACGCTGACTTTGAAGTGAGCAGCTCGAGTCAAACTTGACAGCTTACGACAACCAGTTAGTCTCCAGATCGCTTCTTGCACCAACAACTTAGTTAGATATGTGCTTCACCCAGATCATCTTCATGAAGCTCTAAACATGACCCGTGCCAGTTTAGATTAGTCCTACGACATCCACCTCGCGGAAGCCTGGTCATGATGCACAGTGAAGGATCCCATTCTTTATACGCCTCATAAAGGCCCAAATTTTATGATGCATTTATTACCTGATATAACAGATACAAATTTAATAGGCAATCATATATTTATGTAAATGAGAAGTTACCAAAATTTATCAATTACCATATTAATGTAGGGTTACCCATAACTGTCCATGAGAATCTCCTATAAATTCAAGGGTAATGGATAGTTAAAGGGATCAACTTTTTGTATCTAAAAACTCTACTAAAATTGTCATAAACAATTTCCTCTAGAGTCCTAAACAGATCAATAAAAGTGACTCGTGGACTAGGTGAATTTGAACCACTGAACCACGTATAATTGTGTGAGAATTTTGCATTATTGTTTTTTCGCTACTTTTTATACATTCGGTTTATAAAAGGCCTAACATCTCTATTGTCAGATTTCTAAATCCCCTGTTGCCAAAAAATGCTTCAACTGATTGGTGATTTCATTAAGAGCATATTAGGCTTAATTCCCCATGTAATTTCACACAACTGACACTATGGTGGTCACTCGATCTATGCGCAACAATGAGATGGAACAACCTAATGATCAGGAGGCTCAATATGCAGCCATCCCCACTGGAGAAGGCACATTCGCACAACACCATTCTGGAAAATAGCATGTGGACCAATACGATGCTGGGAGCTCAGCCTCATGCCCACCAAAAGTCCCGTCCTATGTACCGGACATCCATTGAGATGGAAATCGCCCAGTTAAGGAACCATCTTGCTCATACTAACAAGCAGATTAAAGAGATTTTGCCTTGATTACCCCCTCCTGCAACTGATGTTAATATCAGAAGGAGGCAAAGTGGGTCCCACAGATCCCACAGGAATAATCGATCCAATATTAGTCGCTCTGTCAAAACTGCTACTTCGAGTTCTGTACCTTCTAAACGGATTCCGTGAGACACTTAACCTGCAAATCCCCACAGGAATCATTGACCTCATGTCAGTTGTTCTACTCGAACTGCAACCTCGATCTCCGTACCTTCTGAACAGATTCCACGAAATGCTCAACGTGCCAACCCTCATAGGAATAATAATTTAACTTACACTCCCAAGAATCAGCCTAGCCAGACAGGGCGAGCTGAAGCCGACACAAGGAGAAGAGACATCCCAGCAAGTCCATCCGTACCTCGGCCAGTAGCTCCTTCACGAAAAAATGAATCTGCACTGCTTCAAACCCTAGAAATTGGAGTAGATGAAGGACGAGCTAATCTAGTGCGTCCCGATGGAACAAGGATAGCTTCACTGATAAGACATCCTCCATCGCCGATTTTACATCCAATGCCACCTTGCCATAAAAGGAATACTTCAGGCCGAGGGAATAGCAGAATAAATCCTCCCCCCTCAGAAGACTTTAATATACCACGGTCTCTTACTAATAATCTAGGTCCTCAATCTCAGCCATGAGTAGTATGCTTTGCGAATGAAAGCTACTGGACAAAGAGCGAGCACGAAGGCAAGCATGAGGGCAACCTAAGGAATCATTTAAGCTCTACACAAAGCCTTCGCTCTGACCCACATTCTGACCTGGGTGATCATCTGAACTCACAAAGATGGCACCTAGCTCGCCATGATGATTTGAGTTGCACTCAGGCTAGGGGAGATCCATCTATTATACGTGACAATGGGAATGCCCTGCCTAACTGAGCTCAATCTTGAAGGGATAATAACCCATCTAACACGTACAACATGGTGAGAGCTGATAATCAACTCCCAAATAACCTAGAGACCAAGGATCCAACCATCGAATGGCTGACCTTAATGGAGGAGCAGATGAAAAGACTCTTGTTTGGAAAAGGCATTGATGACTGTAATTCTGATGAGGATCACTACAGGAAAATAGGTCTACAACGATGAATTTTGTCATCGTTGTAGGTCTGTATTTGTAGCAACCTGCAACAAAGACAAAACGCAGTCGTCGCAGTAGGGTTTTGCTACAGTGACGACATGTCGATCGCAGTAGGAATTTTTTTTTTGGTTGAACTGGGATATTGGAATGACATGTCGTTGCTGTAAGTGGTTGCAAAATTTAAAAATTTTAATTTAAAAAACTCCTACAACGACCACATGTCGTCGCTGTAGGTCCACATCTATAGCGATGACATGTCATCGCTGTAGAGTGTTTAGGTTTATATAGCTACAGCGATGACAGGTTGTCACCGTAGGGTCACAAAATCTCAAATTTTCATGTTCAGCGAGCACCCTACTGCGACGACATGTCGTCGCTGACGGTATATAATTTTTTTAAAAAAAATCATTAATTATATTAATTAAAATTTATTTAATAAAATATTAAATCGTAATTAAATAATAAAATCAATTTATTATTAATAAAATAATATTTAATATTAATATGGTATCAAGATAAAAATAATTTTCTTCAACTTAGTGCAAACATAAGTAGTAGTCTCCAAAATGTAAAAAACAACACAAAATATTAATAAATTTAAAAGAATAATATAACCATACTAAATGTCATCTAAATTAATCCCAAAGTCGTCATCATCGTCGGACTGTAGTGGTGGCTGTGGTGGAAATTGGCCAGAGCCAGGAAATTTCACCTTCATGGATTGTATCATATTCATGTCAAAGTTCATAGGCTGAAATTGTGGAGCTTGGATGTTCGGATTTGTAGCTTGCATAAATTGTTGCATTTGCTGGAAGTTTTTATTCTGGGTCATAATGGCTTGACTGGAGTGTTGAACCATGGACTGGAAAACCTTAGCTGGTACCATTGGAGGGTCGAATGTGGTGGATTTAAATGGTGATGCCTCTGATTGTGAAGAGGATCTGGTGGCGCCTGAGGCAAAGGTACTAATGCACTTCAACTAGCATCCAATACCTCGGTTGTGGCCACGACGTTGACCAAGTACCTTTGAGATGACTTGTGTCTCATCGACAGAGGCACTTCCCGATGAAGATTGAGATTGGGATTGAGATTGGGATTGTGTCTGGACTTCTTGCTACAAGACATCCTTTAGTTTAGAAACAAGACAATTAATACGTAACATAATTAAATAATAAACATATCTACAAAACTTAGAAAGTTACTTACATATGCATCATTAGCATTCATGTTCACTCATCCACGTGTCAGATGATTGTGCATGTCTTGGAACGTATCAATAATGCTGGGGAGTTCTTTAGTCTGAAGATTCATCTTTAGAAAAAAAATGTAACAAAATATCAATTAAATATTTAAATTATTATGATGATAATTGAAAATACTTCAAATTATCTACATATTTTTATTTATCTTCTTAAATCGACCAGAAGCATAAGAGGTCGATCCATGGAGACTTAGATACTTCTATTTTGCTCTGTTGCAGCATTTTCCTTTGAGCGTGCCATGAATTGTGGACTGGTGAAAAAGTCAACCAACTTCTGCCAACTCTCATTGTCCATGTCCTCTGGTGGATTGTTTCTGGCTGTCTTGATATCATCATACTCTCCATGTTCATCGAAGCGTTTTTTCTCGCGACCTTTTCTATCCTTGTAGCAATTATGAAAATCTCACTCAATGCTAGTCTCTATTAGTCGCCACTCAGGGAGAGCTTGTAGAAGAATGAAAAATTCCTTAAAAAAAACAGTTGTACTTGTTAGAATTTTGAAATTATAAAAAATATTACGTGTGAATAAGTTGATAAATTTACCCTAATCTTTTGCATCTATCCTATATTGTGCTCATTCGGAACACTCTGCCATGAATCATAATATAACAACACATGGTGACAAAAAGGTTACAAATAATTCTCGTGAATAATGTCCCAAAATCACCAACTGCTTTGTAGGTTCCCTCCTTCAGATCAAATTATAGAGTCAACGAACCTTTATTGTCATCGACGAGCTGCTGCAAATTTTTGGATTGAGATCGACCTCTTCTTTTCGCGACAGCCCCTGCATATTTTAATTAAACAATAAAATTAAATTGAATAAAATAATAACAATTTGTCATTTATTGATAAAACATGGACTAATTATAGTATATTACCTGTCTCACAGGAAGTAGGCACCCGCGTAGGATCTGGAGGAGGATCACCTGCTCCATCACTGCCGTGAGAACGAGCAACAACAATAGACATTTCTTTATAGTTTATATAATTGTTAACTTTAAATCATTTATAAAATAATATTAATAAAATTGTAGGGCATCCACATTAAAATTTCGGTAATGCATTGGAAACTATTGAAAAACAAACATTGTTGAGAAAGTCATATATTGATTGAAAGTCTTGAAATTAAAACATACACATTAAACATACACTAATAATATTCACAAGAAAATATTATTCCTCATCAATGTCGATTCCTACACCATCATCTGTACTTTCTAAATCATCTTCACTAATTTCGTCACCATCATCGTCATTGATGAAATCATCATCTACATCCGGAACAGATCGATATGTTTCCCCAATTATGCTGGTGTGACCAGGTCGATCAAAAGGCATAACCTCCAACTTTCCTAATTCCATAGTGAGTACAAAGTTTGATGAAATACTATCATGTACGACATCAACCTCGTTATCATCATCGATACTTGGATGATCTCAGATCTTTCGATGATTGACTTCTTCTATTACCCTCCAATTTTTGTTTCTTGAAGGATCTTTCAAGTAGAAAACTTGTTTTGCTTGAGTGGAGAAAATAAACTTGTAACGCCCTAAACTCCAGGGACCATTACGGTGTGCCTTCTAAATAGTGCTAAACTCGCTAATCGAGTCATTTGGCCAAAATTGTGTAACTAAGTATGATTAGCGGTTTAGGGATTAAATTTTTTGGATAAGATATAACGTTTCATTAGAACGTTTAATATATACATTGGGATCCCAAAATTATAATTTCAGAGTCTACTACAAGAAAATATTTACAACAGGCCGATCTAAGCAGCAAAACAGGGTTTAACCCTAGTTCCTCTTCAAACCTCGGCCGTGGTGGACGAGCAGCTGCATATGTACACATCATCACCTAAGCTCTTCAACTCAAGGATGGTCCAGCTTTCTTTTGCCTTTACCTGCACCACATAGCACCCGTGAACCGAAGCCCAGCAAGAAAACTTAATATGCTCATGAACAGTTATAACATGTCATCGGATCATAAGGCACACGCCTGGTAGATATAGCCCTATCCAGCAGGCAACAGATCCACATAATGTTGACTATAACACATCAATTAATGATCATAATGATCATCCAGGACTCCCAGTCCAAAATAGAGGCGTGACGTTGAGTATAACACATCAACCAATGATCATAATAATCATCCAGGACTTTCAGTCCAAAAAAATAGGTGACAGTCGCAAAAGTCACAAAAGTGGGTACAGCCCCCTCTAGCCATGTGATAAGTGAACCTTCCATAGCTTAAACAGGATAGGTGCATGGTGATTAGCCACCAACATAACCTTCCTAATGACCATAGAGTCATAACCCTGGAACATCGTTCCCTAGCCATGTGACAACAGTCACCGGGGCCTCATGCCCTGGCTCTGAGTAACTAGTCTTAGACTAGACAATCGCTAATAAGTTCATCGACCTTAGAGTCGGTCCAGCGTTAATGCCTTAGAGGCATTCAACGCTGATATAGATTAGATCTAATCTTCATTTGCTCGGCGTTCATAACGCTATGCCATTTCTGACTCTTAGGTCAGTATCCCTGACTAGTCAGTACATATACAAGTAAGAAATGCCACCAAACATATAACATATGTCAAATATCCAAATAAAGGCATTCAGCATGCTTACCCAACAAATACCAGTACAATTAGGACCATGCATAAACACAGAGGCTCAAGCTCTGAACATTCTCATATTCAATAATCATAGCATGCCCTAATCACATGTTTCTCGTGCATCATATGCATCATGTTTAACCACTTGACATGCCTAAAAAATAATCATGCATGCCACATTTAATACTCCAACATGCATCAATAATAATCATGCATGTCACATATACACAGGGTGCAGTTTTCTTACCTTAGATTCGAGCTAGAATCAATATATGAACGACCCTTGAGAACGATCAACCTTTAAGCCCTTAGCGGTCACCTAGTCATAACCAAATATGGAACACCATCAATAAAAATGATCAACATAGGTTTCCAAACCAATATCTAGCCTCCGAGACATCAATCCAAACTAATCCAAGTAGTAGGAACACTCCCGAGGCCTAAAACTATGCTCCCGGGGTCAAAAAATGCAAACGGGGTGAACACCGGGCAAGGCCTGTGGCCCTAGCACCTTGGGCCGCGGCCCCCAGAATTTCCGGAAGCAAGGGCTGCGGCGCCCAGCAGGTACAACACTCCCACCTGCTTCTTCAAAGGGGGCCATTCCCAAACGTTTTTTTAACACTCCAAAGCCTCCAAAATCATACCTAAACATTCCCCAATCATCTAATCAAAGTTCACAAGCTTCCCAAAGTTCCAAAACCCTCAAAACCCAAGGTTCAAACCAACCAAAAACTCAACAATTTACAAAATCTAATTCAAAGCTTAGAAACTCGAAAAACTCAAAACTCAAACTTCGATTGGGTTATTTTCCGTCAAATCCTTCTGTTAAGAAGCTCCTAATCTTTCCTAGGATCTCTATGCCTCGATCCTTGCTTGATTCCGACTCCTAGAACTCGAGATTTCTTCGAAAAGGCTCAAACAGTAAAACAAACTAACGAAAGGGAGAGCGAGAGGTTTTCTAACGTACGTTCTATCTGACAAGCTACTTCAAGCTTAAGTAACCTCAAATAAAACCTAGTGCTTGGGGTCCCAAAAACACCCCCGAGGACATTATAGTCAAAACTTCCAGATTTTCCTCCTGACCTCAAATACTCCAAATTTATCATCAAATAAACATTCTTATTACCCAATAATCGACCCCGTTATGACAAAACCGCTAACTCATAATATAAGATTGTCTCATGCAGAATAGCTCGAATATATCTCCATAATAATGAAATCTCATTCACAAATTACAATATGCACCCAATTTACAAATATGCCCTAAACAGGCCAAATTACCAAAATGCCCTTATAATTACAAACACCCCCATATGCATGCACATAATCATTATATAATAATATAATTCACATTAACATGCATATAGTCATTTAATACCATAATAAATCAATTATGGCCCTCCCGGCCTCCTAATTAAGGTCCTAACCCTTATTAGGAAATTCGGGGCATTACAAAACTGCTCATTCTTGTACCATTCATAATTAATCATGACACTAGTGATGTTATTCTCAGTCACATTTCGACCCTTACTTACATCGGTGTTGAGCCACTTGCATCGAAACAATACTACCGAGTAACCATGGGAATAACATAACTCTGCAATCTCCTCAAGTTGGTCATAGAAAGTGAAATCATCGGTTCCTAGCACCAAAACTCCACTATTTTGAGTGGTACGTCTTTCGTCTCGACTATGTACCAAAAACTTCACACTATGAACAATGCAAGCAGTGTAGGAGTATGCATTCTGATTGGACCCATTTGCTAAAGCAAATAATTCATCAGTACACTCAGTCGACTCTACTTGTCGCAGCTGACACATCTATAGAGTATGACACAAAAAAAGAAACACACAATGTATTAATTGATTTTAATTTTGTAAGAATTCTACAGTTTTGATAATTTACCTTCATTTTAAACCAGCTAGGAAAATCTTTTTGAAGATTTATGTTTGAATTTTCTCGAAGGCATTCATTGTATAGCACAAGGATTAAGGTAATATAACAGTTGGCTATGAATTTTTTTTAATGAATTCATATATGTGTTGAGCTACTTACTCCATATATGGTTGTATTTCAAGGCAATTGTTGAGTACAAACCACTCCGCTTCTTTTCGATGAAGATAGTCAAGGGATGTGATTTTCTTTTTGCTACTTAGACGACATTGTGATTCAAAAACTGACAATTGTCTTTTAGGAATAACAATATCCTCATTTCTTTTTGGACGATTAAATTTAGTCTTTGTGTCCTGAAGATATTGCGAACAAAAAGTCAAATCTTCATCGGCAACATAACCCACTGCTATAGAACCTTTAGTAGCCTTATTCCTGACATAAATTTTCAACTTCTTCATATATCGCTCAAACAAATACATCCACCTCATGTAAACTGGTCTTCCAAGGATAGATTATTGCAGTAAATGAAGAATTAAATGAATCATTATGTCAAAAAAGGCTAGAGGAAAAATTAACTCCAACTTGCATAGAATTTGTATCACGTGTTCTTCTGCATTCTCCATGTCTTTAACAAACAATGTACGAGCACAAATTTTCTTAAATAAATTGCAAAGCTCAATGATTGTCTTCGAAATAGACTTATCCAAGTAACCTTGAAAATTCTACTTGCAACAGACATTGCAGAAGAATGTGACAATCATGAGATTTTAACCCAACAATGTTGCCATCATTGTTAGTTACTTTCCTAGAGAAATTTGAACTGAAGCCAAAAGGAAGTCTAACTCCTTTTATGAACTAAAAAACAAACTGTCTATCATCCGATGTGAAAGAGTACATAGGATGTGGTTTGATCAACTTTGTACCGTCTTCCTTGAGGTGCAACTCCTCTCGAATACCCCAATTCTTCAAGTCTACTCGTGCGTTGGTGGTATCTTTAGATTTTTAATTTATAAGAAAAGTACCGAGTAAACTGTCACAAACATTTTTCTCTACATGCATCACATCTAAATTGTGCTTCAATTCAAGTTTGAACCAGTAATCAAGTTCAAAGAAAATAGTCTTTTTACTCCAATTAAGCTCTTTTGGATCTCCCTTTCTTTTCACACCTCTGAAACTGACATGTTTACTCAGCAAACGATTTGGAACATGCGCTAATTGTTTGAGTATGTCTTCACTACTGAATTTTCTTAGAGGACATCCTTTTTCATAATTCCCATCAAACCAGTGACTCTTCCTCCACTCATGCATAGAAGATAAGAATCTTCTATAACCAACATAAGCTGTCTTCCCAATTACCCAACATGAAGGAGTGTCTTCGTTGCATGAAGGATATGCCATATATACTTGGCCACTCCAACCAGAAAAACTACTACGGGCCAGAAAATCATTGATAGTCCATAATAGTGCTACATGCATTCTGAATACACTGTTCATTGCGGCATCTCTAGTTTGAACTCTTCATCCCACGACTCCTTCAATTCGTCTACCACAGGCCTAAAAAAGACATCCATGTCCTTCCCAGGTGATTTCAGACAAATAATCAATAAGGTCAGCATGAATGATGAATCTTTCATGCACAACCCAGGAGGCATATTGTACGTACAGAATATTACCAGCCACATGCCATAAGATAGACTCATGTTATCAAATGGATTAAAACCATCACCAGCCAAGCCCAATCAAACGTTTCTAGGTTCTTCGGAAAAATCTGGATATTTGTAATCAAATTGTTTCCAAGCACCCCCATCTACAGGATGGTGCATCACATCATCTTCTTTCGATCATTCCGTACTATGCCAGGTCATATCCTTTGCTGTATGCTTGAACCATAAAGATGCTTCAGCCTAGGAGTCAAAGGGAAGTACCGCAACAATTTATGAGCGAATTTTTTCTCCTTCGTGTCTTTTTCAACCCTTTTGCTCTCACCACACACACGACGACTCTGTTTTTGGGAATTCTCCTTCTAGAACAAACAACAGTCGTACTTGTTGTAAATGTTATTTTTGTCATTCATTATTTTTCACGTTTAAACATTGTTTTCATGTTATAACACTGAAAGCCCAGTAGCACGTGATTTCTATTTCAGCACATGACTTGCTCAGCCAGCTTTTCTATTTTGAGCCCTAGCATATATATATATATATATATATATATATTTTCCATGTTTCACTTACCTTTTTTAGTAGCTAAAAAGTGTCTTCTCCAAGAAACATTCTCTGAAAAAGGTCTGAAGTATTTGATGCTTCATTGTTCATTGCCCATGGCATTTTGGTGATTCCTCACCATTCATCTTACGTTTTCTACTGTAAAGCTTGAAGGGATTTCAAGCTAAGTCTCAAGGGGAGCTTGAGTAGTAGCTGGAGGGAGTCTAGCAACGTACAAAACCAGTGGGAGGTTGGTTGCTTGAAGACTTTCACAAAATACGGAGTTGTTTGTTGTTTGTAAACCAAATTAGAAGGGAGTTTCAATTTGTGTTTCTGCTGTTTGTATCTTTAAAAACTCTGATACAAAATGAAAGTTAGTTAACTACCAACAGTGATGGGAATTGGTCATTTTCTAGAGAGAAACATAAGGTTGGTTTCAATCAACCATTGGCTATCAAAAAGAAAGATCTTCCAAGTTTATCTCAATAAGTGCCTCCCATTCGCCATTCACATCTTGCTACTCCTACAAAACCTCCAACCACAGGAAAATTCATTCCTATATGCCATATCAGTGGAAAAAAGGGTCATATTCGTCCAAGATGTTACAAGTTGAATTCCTACTTGTCTTGTCTTATAAACATCTCTAAAGATAAGCCTCAAGTCTCTCTTGTTGGAAGAAAATGATGGAGACCAAAGAATGCTCATACTAAGGCTCTTGTGGTTCATAATCCTCTACTGGCTTGTAACAGTGACCAGTGGTACTTTGACAGCGGGTGTTCTTGCCACATGACTAGAAACAAGCATCTTCTCACTAATCTTTTGTATTTATGTTGAGAGATATGTCACCTTTGGTGATGGGAGCAAAAGATAGATCATGGGAAGAGGTAAGTTGCGTTTACATGGTTTACCTCCTCTGGAAAATGTTCTCTATGTTGAAGGCTTGAAGGCTAACTTGATAAGTGTTAGTCAAATTTGTGATGAGGAGTGCAGTGTTTTTTTCTCCAAGACTGACTGCACTGTTGTTTCAACATCGAGAATCCATGTCTTAACAAGGATGAGATCTAATGACAATTGTTATCTCTTGAGCAATAACTTAGTGTGCAATGTTGCAAATACAGATGAAACTGAATTGTGGCACTACAAGTTAGGTCATCTGAATTATAGAGATCCCAGTAAACTTGTGAAATTAAAAGTGGTTAGAGGTGTTCTAAACTTGGATCCATTGAAAGACAAAGTGTGTGGTCCTTGTCAACTCAGTAAACAAGTCAAAAGTAGTCATCCTCCCAAGCTTTAGAACTACTTCATGTTGATTTGATGGGTCCTATGCAAACAAAAAGTCTGAGTGGCAAAAGATATATTATGGTGTGCGTGGATGATTACTCTAGATTCTCTTGGGTTAGATTTCTTAGAGAAAAATCTGACTCTTTTGAGAATTTCAAGGGACTGTGTCTCTCTTTGCAAGCTGAAAATGGTGAAAAGGTTAAGAAAATGATTCGTCTTAGAAGTGACTGTAACGCCCTACTATCATAGAGCCTTTACCATGTGATTTATAAATGTTCCATTAGCTCGCTAATTGAGGTTTTAGGTTGAAAAGTGTGGGTAAATTGAAATAAAAAATTATTTGATAACATTAATTATAGAAGATTTGGATATTCATTAAAATCGTAAAAGTTATACATTTGGGATCCCAAAATACTATTTGAAACTATTTTACAACTCAAAAAAATGTGAATATATTCAACCTAAGCGACAAAACCAACCAACAATCATATTCCTCAAAATAACCCTGGTAGTGGCAGCTAGGTAGGCTGAATATGCACACACTGTTCCATGCTCTCCTACTCATGGTTGGTCGACATTTCCCTTGCCCTTACCTGGAACATAGAGCACTCGTGAGCCGAAGCCCAGCAAGAAAACTCAACACATAACAAATCACAATTCAATCCACTAATATATATCCCTAGGACCGTCTCGGATCACACATCCCAAATATATCACCACAATCTTGTGGTATAAAGCACAACACACATATAATTCACATTTATGCTCTCAACGGGCCAAAATTACAAATATGCCCCTATTAACCAAATTGGGCCCACATGCATATTTAATTCACCTAAACATGCATTTCTGATCACATAATCATTTAATCCACAGATTAACATAATTAAATCAATTATTGCCCTCTCAGCACGCTAATCAAGGCACTAAGCCTTATTAGCAAATTTGGGACGTTACAACTATCCCCTCTTACAGAAATTTCGTCCTCGAAATTTACCTGAATAACTCAGTATATCGATCCCGCATATCAGTCTCAAGCTCCCAAGTTGCCTCTTCCACCTTGTTTCTCCATAACACTTTTACTAAGGAAATGGTCTTGTTCCACAAGACTTTATCCTTTTGGTCTAGAATACGAACCAGCTTCTCCTCATAAGACAAATCTTGATATTGCTCCAGATTCTCATAACTCAGCACATGCATAGAATCCGATACATACTTCCGGAGCATGGGCACATGAAATACGTTGTGAACCCCTGATAAGGCTGGAGGCATAGCCAATTTGTAAGCTACCTCCCCAACCCATTCCAGAATCTCAATGGGGCCAACAAACCTCGGGCTTAACTTGCCTCTTACTCCAAATCATTTCACCCCTCTAAATGGAGAAACTCTAAGAAATACATGATCACCAACTTGAAACTCTACACTCTTGCGTCTCAAGTCTACGTAACTCTTCTGTCAACTCTGCGAGGCGAGCATTCAAGCTCTAATCTTCTCAATCGCCTCATTGGTCCTCTGAACAGCCTCAGGACCTAAGTACTTCTTCTCACCCGTCTCATCACAATGGATGGGCGATCTGCACTTCCTCCCATATAACATTTCATACAGAGCCACTTCAATAGTCGCCTGATAGCTGTTATTATACGAAAACTCAATCAAAGGGAGATACTTATTCCAAGATCCCCCAAAATCTAGCACACAGGCCCGTAGCATGTCCTTTAGTATGTGAATTGTCCTCTCAGACTGTCCATCTGTCTGAGGATGATAAGCGATACTAAATCGCAACTGTGTGCCCATAGCCTTCCTCTCCATAAAACTGGAGGTGAAGGTGGGGTCCTTGTCGGATACTATTGATCTCAGAGCCCCTTGTACTAGCACAATTTCCTTTACATACAACTCAGCATACTGCTCCATTGTATATGTTGTCTTAACAAGCAAAAAGTGGGCTGATTTGGTATACCTATCCACAATCATCCACGCAGAATCATACTGTCCTACTGTCTTCGGTAATCCAACCACAAAGTCCATGGTGATATCCTCCCATTTCCACTCTGGAATCCTTAAATGCTAGAGCAACCTTGTTGGCATCTAATGTTCAGCCTTCACCTACTGACAGGTTAAACACCTGGCCACATAATCTAGTACATCCCTTTTCATCTCCGGCCACCAATTCAAAGTTTTCAAGTCTTGGTACATCATTGTCGTCCAAGATGTAAGGAGTAGGGAGTTGTGTGAGACTCATCTAAAATCTCTTGCCGGATACCGGAATCCATCAGAATGCAAATTCAACCCTTATACCTCAGTAAACCCACCTCAAAAATAGAAAAGTCCTTAGCCACCCCGGCTAAGACATCCTCTGTGTGCTTCTTCAAACGTGGATCCTCCTTTTGTGCTTCCTTGATCCTCTCAAGGAGTGTGGAATAAAGTGTGATATTGGCTAGCTGACCAACTACCAATTCAATTCCTGCTCTGGTCATCTCTTCAGCTAACCTCTCTGATATCTTCCTCGAACTAAATAACTGCCATGGGCTCTTCTAACTCAATGCGTCGGCCACGACATTGGCCTTCCCAGGATGGTATAGAATGTCACAGTCGTAGTCCTTTACCAATTCAAGCCAACACCTCTGGTGCATATTCAGATGCTTCTAAGTAAAGAAATACTTCAGACTTTTATAGTCGGTGTATATTTTGCATTTCTCTCCATACAAATAATGACTCCAAACCTTTAGTGTGAATACCACCACTGCCAGGTCCAGGTCATGTGTGGGATACATATGCTCATACTCCTTCATCTATCTCGACAATTAGGCTATCACCCTTCCAGCTTGAATCAATACACACCTGAAACCCTGCCTCAAAGCATCGCAATAGACTACAAACTTCTCATTGTCTGAGGATAGACTCAATATCAGTGCGGTGATCAGTAGCCACTTCAACTCCTTGAAACTGTTATCACATCTATCTGCCTAGACATACTTGGTCTTCTTACGCGTTAGCTCAGTCAATGGTGTAGCTATTCTAGAGAATCCCTCAATGAACTGTCGATAGTACCCTGCTAATCCCAATAAACTCCTAACCTCTGGTACACTGCTCGGCCTGGGCTAATCTCTCATTGTCTTAATCTTGCTTGGGTCCACCATGATCCCCTCCTTACTCACAATGTGGCCCAAAAATGTTACTTGGGGCAACCAAAATGCAAACTTTCCAAATTTAGCATATAGCCATCTCTCTCAACCGCTGTAGTACCAAACGAAGATGCTGCTCGTGCTCTGCCTCTGACTTTGGAGTAAACCAGTGTATCATCGATGAATACGATCACAAACTTATCCAAATAATCCCTGAAGACCCTATTCATCAAGTCCATAAAAGCTGCTGGGGCATTGGTTAATCCAAAGGACATGGCTAGGAATTCATAATGTCCATACCTCGTACGGAATGTAGTCTTTGGTATGTCCTTCTCTTTAATCCTTAACTGGTGGTCGCGGGACCGAAGGTCAATCTTGGAGAACACTGTCTTCCCCTGTAGCATGTCAAAAAAATCATCGATCTTGGGCAATGGATACTTATTCTTAATGGTCAACTTATTCAACCCTCTATGTTCAATGCACATCCTTAAGGATCCATCCTTCTTCTTAACAAACAATACTGGAGCACCCCATGGCAAGAAAATTGGTATGATGAATCCTAGATCTAGTAAATCCTGCAACTGAATCTTCAATTCTTTCAGTTTTGCCAAAACCATTATATATGGTGTCTTAGATACTCGCTCCTCCCCTGGCGCCAACTCTATGACGAACTCGATCTCTCGGTGTGGTGGCAACCCTGGAAAGTCTACTAGGAATACATCAGGAAACTCATATACAAGTCTGGTCTCATCCAATCCAACTGAAACAACCCTAGAGGTATCCACTATGTTTGCTAGGAATCCTATGCAACCTTCTTGCATTAGGTCTCCAGCCTTCAGTGCAGAGATCATAGGTACTCGTGGTCCACTCACTGTTCCCACAAATACAAATGGTACCTCCCGTTTCGGTTCAAAGGTCACCATTCTTCGCTTGCAGTCTATCCTTGCCCCATACTTTGATATCTAATCCATCCCCAGAATCATATCAAAGTCATCCATTGCTAACTCGATTAGGTCTACAGACAACTGTAATGCCCCAAATTTCCTAATAAGGATTAAGACCTTGATTAGGAGGCCGGGAGGGCCATAATTGATTTATTATGTTATT
The DNA here is from genome assembly GCF_963169125.1 of Humulus lupulus. NCBI lineage: Eukaryota > Viridiplantae > Streptophyta > Magnoliopsida > Rosales > Cannabaceae > Humulus > Humulus lupulus. Next base: position 130,357,571 of record NC_084794.1, read on the forward strand.
TAATGATAATATGCATGTTTAGGTATATTAAATATGCATGTGAACTTGTTTCTGAATAATTGGGTGATTTTCATATTTTGGCTATTTTTGGCATATTTGGCATATATGTGATATGTGTGTGGTGCTTCATTATTGTTTGGTTATGCTAGGGTTACTCAGCACAAGACGATCCTAGGAGGTAAGCTAGTGGGAAAGTCACAACGGGATTTGTTCTTGACTCGGAGTGAGTCAAGGGGTATTTAGAGCATTACCGGGTTATTGGGTAATGGGAATAAATATTTAGTGATAAATTGGGAGGTTTTGACTATTTTGTCCCTGAGAGTGTTTTTGGGACCCCGAGTGTTAGGTTTTGGTTGAGGCTACTTAAGCTTGAAGTAACCTTTTAAGAAATAAAAAGAACATTCTGTACGCTCTCTCTCCCTCAAAGTTCCATTTTTGTCTCCCGATCGCATTTTCGAAGATAAATTGAGTTCTAGGAGTCGGAATCAAGCGAGGATCAAGGCATAGCGATCCTAGGGAAGATTAGAAGCTTATTAACCGAAGGATTTTGTTGGAAACAACTCAATTGGAGGTAATTCAAATTTTATGTTTTAAGTTTTTAAAGTTTTTAGGCTTGAATTGGACTTTGTGTTTTGATGAGTTTTCGATTGAATTGAAGCTTGGGTTTTATGGGTTTTGGATCATGGGGATGTTTGGGGACTTTGATTTTTGGATTTGGGGGTGTTTAGGTATGTTTTTGGGAGGTTTAAAAAGGTTAAAATTGGGGTTATGGCTGGTTCTGGGTGGGGGGCTGCGGCCTTGTTCTTGGGCACTGCGGCCCTAGCTCGAAGAAGTAGGTGGAGGCACTTTGGCCTTGCTGGGCGCCGCGGCCCTGTGTGAGGGGTGCCGCGGCCCTTGCTCCTGGGATGGCTGGGGGCCGCGGCTCAGGCAGGGTGTTGAGCCCGTTTGAGCGGTTTGACCTCGGGAACATGGTTTTAGGCCTCAAGGTCATTCCTACTACCTAGATTGGTGGGGTTTGATGTCTTGGAGGCTAGGCTTTGGTTCCGGGATTGATGGGGTTTGATGTCTTGGAGGCTAGTAATTATTGAGTAAGCATGATGAATGCCCTATATTCAGATATTTGACATATGATATATGTTTGGTAGCATTGCTTACTTGTGTATGGCACTGACTAGTCAGGGTCGGCACTGGTCAAGTATCACGGACCTAAGAGTCGAGAACGGCATAGTGTCCTGAGTGCAGGGCCGATTAAAGATTGAATCTAATCGATATCAGCGTTGAATGACTCTAGGGCATTAATGCTGGACCAACCCTAAGGTCGATGAATCTTATAAGCGCTTGACTAGTCTAAGCTAGTTACTCAGAGCCAGGGCCTAAGGCCTAGGTGACTGCTTGTCACATGGCTAGGGAACAGAGTTCCATGGTTATGACTCTATGGTCATGAGGAAGGTTATGTTGGTGACTATTCATCATCCACCTATCCTGTTTAAGCTAGTGAAAGGTTCACTTATCTATAAAGCCCCAGTGACCCTATCGCCACATGGCTATTGGGAATAAACCCACCTTAGTGACTATTACAACTGTCACTCTTCTATTTGAGGCTAAAATACCTGGATGATTATTATGATCATCGATTGATGTGTTATACTCAACATTACGTGAACTCATTTGCCTGCTTGAATAGGGATATATTTGCTAGGCGTGTGCCTTATGATTTGATGACATATTATTACTGTTCATGAGCATATTGAGTTTTCTTGCTGGGCTTCGGCTCACGGGTGCTATGTGGTACAGGTAAAGGCAAAAGAAAGCTGAACCATCCTTGAGTTGGAGAGCTTAGGTGATGATGTGTACATATGCAGCTGCTCAACCACCACGGCCGAGGTTTGAAGAGGAACTAGGGTTAAACCCTGTTTTGCTGCCTAGATCGGCTGGTTGTAAATATTTTTTTGTAATAGACCTCTAAATTATATTTTTGGGATCCCAATGTATATAATGAAATGTTATATCTTAACCAAAAATTTTAATCCCTAAACCGCTAATCATACTTAGTTACATGATTTTGGCCAAATGACTCGATTAGCGAGTTTAACACTGTTTACAAGGCACACCGTAACGGTCCTTGGAGTTTAGGGCGTTACAACAACTCCCTACTATCTATCTCTACCGGTAATTCTCTAACCCATCTCCTAGAGACTACCAGCTCCCCTGTGGACAAAAAAGTCCTGAATCCCCTAGCATACAAATCACAAGGTCTACACAAACGATCTATGACTCTAGCAGATACAAATGAATGAGTAGCTCTTGAATCAATCAATGCAGTAAATAAAGAAATGGCACTAGAAATCTAACCTGTCACGACAGAGGGACTAGCCTCAGCCTCGGTCTGGGTCAAGGTGAATACTTTGGCTGAAGTGAGGTTGTCGCTCTTCTTCGATTCTTCTTTTCTCGCTTATGGGAAGTCCTTCCTCAGATAAATAACACTTCCACAAGTGAAGCAGTCTCTAACTTTACACTCTCCCTAATGTCGTCGCCTGCACCGAGGACACTCTGGGAAGCTCCTCTAGTTGTCTCCCCCGCCCTGACGGCCACTGAAAGCACCCCATGCCCTCCTATCTGAACTAGGAGTAAGAAAAGAATTAGGGGCCTTTCTTCTGCTCACTGGGGCCACTACCCTGGCTAGAGCTAGTGAAATGAGGCACCGTTTTCCGAGCGTCGTGCCTTGCGGCACCCTCTCACCATATTTGATCCTTTGCCCCCCCAGCTGTAAGGGCCTTCTCCACTACCTGAGCATAGGTGGTAGTCCTCGAATCTAATGTTATCCTGACATCACAGGCTATCATTATGTTTGATCCACGCACAAATCGATCCCTTCATGCCATATCAGCAGGCACCAATTCTGGTGCGAACTTCATCAACCGGTCAAACTTTAGTGCGTATTTTGTAACCGTCAATCGGTTCTGAGTCAGATTGACAAACTCATCCACCTTTGCAGCCCGAACTGCAACATTGTAGTATTTCTCGTTGAAGACGTCTCTAATTTCTTCCCAAGTCATAACTGTCACATCCCTCATCTGGGATACAACTTCCCACCAAATGCGGGCGTCTTCTCTCAATATGTAGCCATCACAGGCCACCCTGTCATTTCCTTCCACCCTCATGAAATCTAGAATGGAAGAAATCATATTCATCCATTGCTCTGCCCGCAGTGGGTTTGGACAACCCTCAAAGGTGGGAGGGTGTTGCTTCCTGAATCTTTCATATAAAGGCTCCCACCTATTCTCCATCATAGGCTGGGCTGGCACTGATGCCATAACCGGTGGAATCTGTAATCCAATACCCTGAGGAGGGGCCTGTTACCTCAACTGTCGGAGCTCATCTTCTGTTCGTTGAAGTCTGGCTTCCATTTTGGCAAACAACTGTTGCCAGTTCTGTGGGGCAGGTGGAGGGTCCTTACCTTGGTTGTCATCTTCGGCCCTACTGCCACTGAGTCTGATCAATCACCGAGGCATAACTGCAATATGCCTACAATCAATGAGGCTTCACATCAGGCATGATAACAACATCCAAAAATCCACCTCCCAGTCCTATCCATCAGTCACAAACAACAAATCAACACATCGAACACAACATAAGCACATAACAATCAAGGGGCCATGCCCTGGCATCATACATATGTAAACACACTCATCATGCTCTATCTATTCTATTAAGGAAAATAGGGCAACTCAAACAAGCAGTTAAACACATATTTCATTTTAATACTCACCAACCCTAAGTCGAGCTTGTCACTGGCAGCAAGCGTACATGTTCGGTCGATCTCTAGGTGCCATAAACCTTGGTGCTCGGATACCAAGTTGTAATGTCCTACTACCTTAGATTCATTACCATGTGATTTATAAATGTGCCATTAGCTCGCTAATCGAGGTTTTAGGTTGAAAAGTGTGATTAAATTAAAATAAAAACTTATTTGATAATGTTAATTATAGAAGATTTGGACATTCATTAAGATCGTACAATTTATACATTTGGGATCCAAAAATACTGTTTTACAACTAAAAAATGTGAATACAGTTGACCTAAGCGACAAAACCAACCATTACAATCACATTCCTCAAAATAACCTTGATCATGGCATCCAGGTAGGCCGAACATATACACGCCTCTCCACGCTCTCCAACTCATGGTTGGTCGACCTTTCCCTTGCTGTTACATACACCATAGAGCACCTGTGAGTTGAAGCCTAGCTAGAAAACTCAATGCATAACAAATCATGATTCAATCCAATAATATACAGCATAAATAATCAACATATTAAACATATAGCGGCCTACATTGACCCAGGTGCTTTACCAAACCCTGGGTTTGCGGTATTCATTGAGCTGGTGGTTACAACACCCTCAGAGGGTCTCACCCTAGTGGCCTGAACTCGGTGTGCTTTAGCCGTTCCCGACCTTTGTCATTCTCGGCCTTCACCGTTCTTGACCCTTTTCCATTCTCGGCCCTTTGCCATTCTCGGCTGTAATGCCCCAAATTTCCTAATAAGGTTTAGGAACCTGATTGGGAGGCCGGGAGGGCCATAATTGATTTATTATGTTATTAAATGGTGATATGCATGTCTATGAGAATTATATTATAATATGATGATAAATACATGCATATGGGTCCATTTTTAATTATAAGGGCATTTTGGTAATTTGGCCCGTTGATGGCGTAATTGTGTATTTTCATGCATATGGGTGAATTAAAAATAAGACCACATGATATGTGGATTTGTTCGAGCCATTCGGCATGAGACGATCATGGAATGCAAGTTATCGGTCTAGTCATAACGGGGTTAGTTTTGGGGCTCGGGGTGAGTCTCAAGGTAATTTGATGATTAGAACATTGCCAGGAATTTAAGAGTAATGGGATATGATTTATTGGTATTTGTAAATTTTGAGAATAACGGGAATTGGAGGATGTTAATTATGATTAACGAGATAGGCATGAAAGGACGGTTTTACCCTTGGTGGCCTTAAGAGGACTTTAAATAACCTAGGGGCAATATGGTCATTTGGAAAAGGATATATATCATTCAAAGGCTGTAGAAAGTATAAGAAAAATAGAGCATCATCATCATCCTATCTCATCTCTCTCCTGTACCTATTCTTCTCTTCTTCTTCCTTTCTAATTTTTGAACCCTACTTGAGGATCCAAGCTAGGAGAGCAAGGTTTGAGGACTTAGGACCTTGGTTCAACCATTGAAGAGGATCTAAATCAAGCTTGAGGAAAGGATTCAGCCATGAATTCTGGTTATACTCTGTTTTTCATTTAGTTTTCAGCTGAGAATTGTGAAGTGATAGGTTGAGAATTCATGGAGGTTTTTGGGGAAAGTTTGTTTGGGTTTTGATGAGGGTGTGATATAGATGAAGTTTTGGGGTTGAATTTGATGTTTTGATGATGTTTGGGATTTGTTTGGAGGTTTGGTTTTCAAGGGAAATCGCAGGGGAAAAGACCAGAAAAATTTGTGGTCTGCTGATGGCGCCCCAACGCTAGGCAGGGCAGAGAGCTGGGTCTCTCTGACTTGGGACAGCACCCCAGCGCCACCCAGGAGTGCCCCAGTGCTAGTCCATTTTCCAGCAATCCTATTTTAGGGCTCGGGATGACTTTTAAGACTCGGGGATGGATTCCTGTACCCTGGTTGGGTGGTTTGGGAGTCCCGAGAGCACGGGATTGGATCCCGGGAGTATGGTTTTAGATTATAAACCTTCTTATGATTTATTTTATTGATGGGATTCCATATTTGGTTATGACTAGGTGACCGCTAAAGGATAAAAGGATTGATCATTCTTAAGGGTCGTTCTTTTACTAATTCTTGCTCGAACCCGAGGTAAGAAAACTGCACCCCATATGTGACATGCATGGTTATTCTTGATGCATGTTGGATGTTTAAATGTGATGCATGTGATGCACGAGAAACATGTGATTAGGGCATGCCATGAATGTTGAATATGAGATTGATTAGAGCTTGAGTCTCTTTGTTTGTGCATGATCATAATTATGCTAGCAACTGTTAAGCAAGCATGTTGAATGCCCTACTTTTGGATATTTGACATATGATATATGCCTGGTAGCATTGCTTACTTGTGTGTGGCACTGACTAACTAGTCAGATTTGGCAATGGTGTCAGTATTAACTGTGAAGCTGTGACCTACTTGTCAAAGTTCGCAGTAGTACTGAGCACTGGTCACCTAGTATTGACAAATAATTCAATGATGGCCTTAGCGTGTTTAACGCAAGCCGATAAAGATTAGATCTAATCGACATCTGCATTGAATGACTCAAATGAGCATCAATGTCGGACCAACCTAAAGTTCGATGAAAACTAAAAGTGCTTGTCTAGCCAAAGGCTAGTCACTTAGAGCCAGGGCCAGAGAATCCCAGTGACTGTTTAGTCACATGGATATGGGTGTTGAGCCCGAGTGACTTACCCAACAGTCACTCGTCTGATTACAGCCAATGCTGGAAAGCCTAGGTGACGGTTTCGTCACACGGCTATGGGTGCTGAGCCCCATAGTGACTTGCTTGCCAATCACTCATTATGGTTTAACAGAACCTTAAAGTGATATGCACTCATCTGTTCAGAGCTATAAGCTCTGTATGATCATAATGATAATCATTGGCATGGCTGTGGGTGTTGAGCCCCGTGGTGACTTGCTTGTCAGTCACTTAGTATGGTTTACCAGAACCTCCAGTGTTAAATCACTCATCTGATTAGAATTTACTTGATAGTCATCCAATTAGGAGGGCAAGATTTCTTATCCTGGATACCCCATCATTACTTGAACTTATTTTCATGCTTGAATAGAGCTATATTTGCTAGGCATGCCAGATATGATTTGATGTCATCATATGACTGTTCATGAGCATATTGAGTTTTCTTGTTGGGCTTCGGCTCACGGGTGCTATGTGGTGCAGGTAGAGGCAAAAGAAAGTTGGACCATCCTTGAGTTGGAGAGCTTAGGTGACGATGTGTACATATGTGGCTGCTCGACCGCCACGGTCGAGGGTTGAAAGAGGAACTAGAGTTAGACCTTATTTTGCCGCTTAGATCGGCTGGTTGTAAATATTTTCTTGTAATGAACCTTTAAATTATATTTTTGGGATCCCAATGTATACAGTAAACATTTTAGTGAAATGTTACATCTTAACCAAAAAATTTAATCCCTAAACCGCTAATTATACTTAGTTACACGATTATGGCCAAATGACTCGATTATCTAGTTTAGCACTGTTTAAAATGCGCACCGTAACAGTCCCTGGAGGTTAGGGCGTTACATCGACCTTCGTCGTTCATTCATAATCATGCACCACATAGCATAGTATTTACAAGAATTCACACATATATTAAACTCAAATATTAGGGCCATGCCCTAAAACACAAATAATAGGGCCATGCCTTACTCTACGGGCATAAATAATTTTCTTATATGTGTCTCGAGCTGATAGGTTAACACGATCTTGAGCACGATCCCCTAAACCCGAGCTTTGACATAAAACCTAGTCACAATGCCATAATAAATAGATATCCATCAATTCCTAACCAATTAAGAACTTTGGATTAAAATACTAGCCTTCAGGACCTCGAATCCTACTAAATCGGGTAGTAGGATCCTTCCCGAGCCTTAAGATTTGGGTTCCCGAGCATAAAACCTTCAATTGGACTTTTCCCCTAATTTGAGCCATGACCCACTGCAAGTCAGAGAGCACGACTCTCTCTGCTAGAGGACACGGGCCGCGACACCTGGGAAAACTTAGAGGATTCCCATGCATCTTCGCACACACGGGCCACGACGCGAGCCCCAAAAACCCAGAAATCCATGCATTTCTACTGCGTATTTCCCCAGCCAAACCTATAAATTCTCACCAAATTCAACCCCTATACTAAAAATTAAACCCATAATTCATGCCTAGGCAACTTAGTAAGCAAAAACATTCCAAGAACCAGCTCATAATCTCATCAAAACCTAAAAATCACTAAGCTTCAACCTAAGCAAACTTATCAAAAAACACAACAGAATCAACATAAAATATCAAGTTTGAAACCCTTACCTCATTGACAATTCAAATGAGCTAATCTCCAAGCACTTCAAACCTCCAGTTCTTCAATTCCTTAGCTAAATTCTCAAAATTCACCAAGCTTCCAAGCTTAGAGAGGGAGAGAGAAAGTGAGATAGGCCGAGAGAGTTCTGTTCTTTTTGTCTTCTAAGCATCTGGTGGGTTCTAGTGTCTAAGGCAATCTAAGTCTATCCCCCCGCTGCCTAAGTCCAAAAAATGGCCATAAGTCTATCCTTAATCCCTTAATGCCATCAAGGGAAATCCCGTCATTTACCACATCCTGCTAGTTCTACTGCTATAATTCCTCATTTAATCCCCGACATACTTAAACAATCATTAAATCGTTACCCATTATCTGGTAATCCTGAATACATATTTTAACCCCCAAAATACCCCTAGGCTCCCCCTGAGCCGAGTACTCGACCACATTGTGACTATTTAGCTATTCTGCTCCCTAGGACCGTCTAGGATTGCACATCCAAAATATATCACCACAATCTTGTGGTATAAAGCACAACACACATAATTCACATTTATGCCCTCAATGGGAGAAAATTACAAATATGCTCCTATGATCCAAATTGGGCCCACATGCATATTTAATTCACATAAACATGCATTTCTCATCACATAATCATTTAATCCACATATTAACATAATTAAATCAATTATTGCCCTCCTGACACGCTAATCAAGGAACTAAGCCTTATTAGAAAATTTGGGACGTTACAGTGACCATGGCAACGAATTTGAGAACAACATCTTTGCTGATTTTTGCAACCAAGAAGGGATAGCTCATGAGTTCTCAGCGCTTAAAACTCCTCAGCAAAATGGAGTTGTGGATAGGAAAATCAAAATCTTCAAGAGATGGCTCGTGTTATGTTAAATGCCAAGAAATTATCCAATAGAATTTGGGTTGAAGCGGTGAATATAGCTTGCTACATTAGCAATAGAGTGCATCTTCATCCTGGTACTAAGCAACCCTCTAATGAGTTGTGGAAAGTCAAAACACCAAATTTGGCTTATCTTCATGTGTTTGGTTGCAAGTGCTACATTCTCAATGATAGAGAAAAGCTTTGTAATTTTGATGCCAAGAGTGATGAAGGAGTGTTTTTGGGGTACTCTACAAACAGTCGTACCTACAGAATATACAACATGAGAACCTAGGCCATCATGGAATCCATCAATGTTGTGTTTAGTGACTTAGAAGAATTTGCTAGTTACTCAAAAGAAGAAGAAATCCACACTCTTGTTGACACATCCATTTTGCATGTTGCACCATGGACTGTAGATGAACCAAGTGGATCTAAAATTGAGAAAATTGATGCTACCACTGAAACTTCTGAGGCTTCCGATGTGTCTTCCATTGCAGAAAATATTGTTTCCTCTGACTTAAGAATTCATCAGAAAAAGGGACCACCCACATGGATACCCAAAGTTCATCCTCTATCCTCCATTGTAGGCAATCCAAATGAGGTGATGGTGACTCGGAAGAAACTAGCCAATGAAATTGCTAATGCTTGTTATCTTTATTCAGTGGAGCCTAAATCAGTCAAGGATGCCCTTAAAGATGAGCACTGGATATCTGCCATGCAAGATAGGCTTCAACAATTTGAGAGAAATGAAGTGTGGACCCTTGTTCTTCATCCTTTGGGTGCCAACATCATAGGTACTAAATGGATATTAAAAAAAAAGACTGATGAAGTGGGAAATGTGGTGTGCAACAAAGCCAGATTAGTTGCTTAGGGGTATACTCAGATTGAGGGAGTGGACTTTGAGGAAATATTTGCTCTGGTGGCTAGATTGGAATCCATAAGACTCTTGCAGGATGTGGCTTATTACATGAAGTTCAAATTGTATCAAATGGATGTCAAGAGTGCTTTCTTGAATGGCATCCTAGTGGAAGAGGCTTATGTGTCGTAACCTCCTAGATTTAAGGACCCTTATCATGGAGACCATGTCTACAAACTGAACAAGGCATTATATGGGCTTAAGCAAGCCCCTCGGGCATGGTATGATCGTCTCACTTCTTACTTGCTTGAAAATGGGTATACTAGAGGTAATGCTAATCAAACTTTGTTTATAAAACCTCTGAATCTTGGTATTTTTTGTTCCCAAATCTATGTAGATGACATCGTATTTGAATCCACTTGTGATGCACACACTCACTCCTTTGTTCAACTAATGACAAAGGAATTTGAAATAAGCATGGTTGGTGAACTAAGTTACTTTTTTGGTTTACAAATTAAACAACTTGATAATGGAATTTTCTTGTCTCAATAAAAATATGCCAAAAACATGCTCAAAAAGTTTGGTTTAGAAAATGCAAAACATGCTCGCACTCCTATGGGCACCACTACCAAATTGATTAGAGACGAAACACGTGAAAAGGTTGATGCAACACTCTATAGAAGTATGATAGGTAGCTTACTTTACATTACTTCTAGTCACCCTGATATTTGTTTCAGTGTTGGGGTTTGTGCTAGATATCAATCTTCCCCCACTCAACTACATCTTTTGGCTGTGAAAATAATTCTAAAATACCTGGTTGGTACCACTAACTTTGGTCTTTGGTACTCTTGTGATGTTAATCTTTCTTTGGTTGGTTTTAGTGACTCTTATTGGGCAGGTAATCTTGATGATTGGAAAATCACTTCAGGTGGTTGTTTTTATGTGGGGAACAACCTGGTCTCTTGGCACAGCAAAAAGTAAAACTCCATCTCGCTTTCCACTGCTGAAGCGAAGTACATTGCAGTAGGAAGTTGTTGCACTCAACTTCTTTGGATGAAACAAATGTTACACGATTATGGCCTTTGTCTTGACACCTTGACCATCTATTACGATGATACCAGTGCCATCAATCTCTCCCAAACCCTGTCCAACATTCTCGCACCAAGCACATCGATATCCGCCACCACTTTCTTCGTGAGTTAGTTGAGTCTAAACTTACTGTTTTATCTCATCTTGCATCTGAAAGTCAACTTGCTGATTTCTTTACAAAGGCGTTGAGTTCCCAAACTTTAATTCACTTGAGTAAGTCAATAGGAGTTTGTATGTTTGAGTGATAACATGTGGCATTTGAAAATAAGAAATATAGGTTCAAATTTCATCTTCTAACTTGACAATTTGCATGTGTGAGTCTTTCTTCAACTTGATTTTCACAGTCATGTGTCTTGAAGTGATATAGGCTTGCTTATGCTCGGTTGTAGTCTTACTTGATGCTTGACTTCTCAGCCTTGGTTGTTGCATTGAATTGTGTCCCCTATTAGAGATGCCTTATGTTTTAGTTTGAAAGCTACCATTGGGTCACTTTTCTTTATGTAGTTTGCTCCTTCGCTTAGGACCGTGTGCCCATGGAGAGGGCTACCTATGTGCTTGGCTCTCTAATTAATTGCTAAAGGGATTTCAAAAAACAAAAAAACAAAAAAAATCATAATACAAAAACAAAAAATATCAAAATAAAAAAATGAAATAATCTTGAAGGAGAGTTTTCCTGGTACTTCTATAGCGGGCAACTCATGAGGACACTCCACACACTAATGGAGATTGACTTTCTTTGCTTTTGCCTTGTTGAGGTTTATCTTGTGTCTTGTTAAGAATCACTTTTGCATCTGTCTAGTTTATGTTACAACATGCTATATGTCTGTTTCAACAATATGTAGAAAGTCTTTCATTTTGCTTTGTGTCTTTTAAGTTGATGCTTATCTTTGTCTATATTATGTTTAGTTTCATGCTATTTTTTCTAGCTTAAATATTTCAAATTCTGTGTGATCTCCTGTGTCCAAATAGTTGGACTTACTTTTCCAAAAGTTTCAAAATTTTTTTTTTTTTCTCAAATCATCATTGTCAGTGAGTCTTTGGTTTTGTCATTTCGTTCCATTTTTTGTCGTTTTTTTTTCCAAAATTAATAAAAGAAAATAAGAAAAAGTTATTATTAAATACAATTGGATTTTAGATTTTTTTCTCTCTTAAGTTTTTTTCCCTCCCAAACTCACTCTTTCTCCAACACGTGGCATTTCCCTTTCTTCTCCGATGCCAATACCTAATGCCAACCGCCTCTACACCCTTCCCCATCGCAATCGCCTCCCCACCCTGTCCCCTGAATCCTCTGACTCCTCGGCACCTCCCTTTCCTGACCACCCCGCACTCACCAACCTAGAACCCACCCTCCCCGAAACCTAACTCCCTGCACCCCTGAACCCTGAACCCACCCTACCAAACCCCAACCTTGAACCCATACTCCTTGTTGTACTCCATGCACCCACACTCCTCGACCCCACTAACCCCGCATCCTCCCCACCTTCCGCCGTCCCTTCTCCACCCCGTCAACCCTCCCCACCACTCCGTGAACACTCTCATCCACCCTGTGGCCCTTCCCCTCCACCACCACCCAAACCCACTGGCATTGCCACTCGCACCCGAACCCACCAACAAATCCCTGCCATTCCCTCTACTCTGCCCAATACCACTGGTTGGGTCAAGACATTGGCTCACAAATGAAAGCCCTCTCTTGTTGTTATACCCGAGCCAACCCTAGACTCTCCACCTCCATCTCGTCCTGCCAAGAAGCCCAAGATCGTACCCCCACCTGCACCAATGGTACCGTCCTCTTCTTGGTTCTCCAAAGGCAAGGCTTCTGCCTCCTCATCATCTAGAGGTAACGTCTATCTGAATGACTCCTATAAAGATCAGTTCACTGGGACTATTTCTTTGAGAAAATTACTACCTGAGAGATTGTTGGATTACACAAAGTTTGCTTCTTTGGGCTTGTATGAAATTATTTCCTTTCATGGGTGGAAAGAGTCTGTGTTTGCTATGCGTGTGCCCTGTCCATCTTTGGTCCATGAATTTTATTCTAACCCGTCTACTGATGTTATTGATCCGGTCCATGAAAATTTTGGGCAAGTGTTTTTGTGTGGCAATGGATTTTGTTTACTCCATCGGTTATAGTAGAATGTTTACACCTGCCCTTGCTTGATGAGCCTGCATTCTCTACTGAGTTTAATCCGGACATGGATGAGGTTGCTCGCACTCTCACCAGCAACCCTTCTTCGACTTGGCCCCCTTCCAATGCGGTTCTTGCTGCTGAACTCACCCATCTCTACAACATTTTGCACATTGTTGTTGTCTTCAATTGGTAGCCCACCGCTCACAAGTACACGGTTGGGGATGATCTAGCTTGATTTCTTTTTGCAGTGGGTGTTATATTATTTTATAATATAATGTAATATTATATTATATTATAATATAATGTTTTAGATTAAATAAATGTGACAAAGTGTGTCACATATTGTAACATATAATAGAGAGTTACAATATTTAGATATATGAGATATATCCAAATAATGTAACATATTTGGTGTTACAAATTTGTAACTTCCAAATATTACCCTTTATTGTGTAAAATTGTTGTTACACAATATTGAGATGAATTTCATAAAGCCATATGTGATATGGCTGTTAGAGATATGCTTTTAACCCCAATATTGTGTTTTGGGAGTTATAAAATCATTTGGGAGGGTTTGGAACCGTTTGGAAAAACAACACATTTTTTGTGCTAAAATTGGTCGGTGGTCGCGGCCTGTGGGACAGAGACCAGTGGCCGCGGCCACAGGCCAAAACTGACCAATTTTTTCAGTTTTTTCAATCTTTGTTGAATAGCTCAAAAAACCCAAATAACTCCCAAATCTCATTTTTAATTCCATATTAATCCAATTAAACATTGGTAACAGCCATGGGGGTCGATGGAATTTGAAATTCAAAGGGTGCCTCTAAACTCTATAAATAGGAGCCTATAGCTCACTTGAAAGAAACAACATTTCTTTCCATTAGAGCACTTGGCTAGAAACACCTCGAGGCTTGATAATTCCAGAAAGCCTTTCCAATATCTGAGAGAGATCCCTTAGTGCTTGAGTTAGGGGGAAATAATCTTTTGGACAAAGGTTTTAAACCTTGTTCAAGTTGGTGATCCCCAACCCTCTTCACTTAGGTTGTGTAAGTGAGAGTTTTCTTGTATTTCTGTTCTCTTTATATTATATTGTTTTCTTCTTATTCTCTTGTTCTTTTTACTTGTATTTCTTGTTCAAGAGTTGTAATCTTTTCTTTTCTTTTGTTTCAAACGCTTTACTTTACTTGTAACCTTTTGCTTAGAGTTGTATTTTACTATTCTCTTCTTCTTCATCATCTTCTTCATTTTCCTTTGTTTATTTGTAATTTTCAGTTATAGAGTTGTAACTCCTTTTAATCAATCATTATTATTTGTAATATATTGCATAGAGTTGTAATTTCTTACTATTTCCATTGAGGCAAATTTATATTTTCCTAACAGTGGGTACCCGCCAGACTATCAGTTTACCTCACTACCTATTTCAGGTTATATTGGATGCTGCCTTGTGGCCTGGGGTTTCTAGGATTATTCCTCTTCCTTGTCTGATTCAGCGCGTAGCTCACTGTTTCTCTGCTATCCCATCCAAAAGCTTGGACACCCGCATCTCTCTCAAGGCCATAAACTTGGCCTCCACTAGGTCCAAAGCTATGAAGAAAGGTCCCTCAGTTAAATACCCTATGGCTACCTCTTCCTTGGGTGTCAAACATTCCTCATGAAAGTATAGATTGTTTAAGCAGATTCATTCTTGATTTTTGGTCCTTCAAATATGAGTTTAGATTGGCCCAAGCTCATAATCAAGCCTTTCAGCCTACAGTTCTTAGCACCTTGGTCTGCCTCTTCTCTGAGTCCCATCCTCCGCTGGTGATGACTCCTTTGAGGAAGCACCACAATATCAGTGGGAGCAAGTCCCTAGCCCTACTGCCACTGGTTCCCTGCTTGTTAACACCCAGTCCGTGCCTCTTGTTGCTGCCCCTAAGGGGGAGTTCGTTGTGCCTCCAGGCACCTTCAAGCGTCGCAAGAAGAAGAAGCAACCTTCTTCCTCCAAATAGTTGTGGTTCAGCTTTGGCATGCCTCCTGAAAATTGAGGGAGAGTTTCTTTAAATTCTCTTTTGATATCTATCCTTGTCTGTCTTCTTTTTAGTTGTGTTTGAACTAATCTTACTACATGTTGCTTTTAAATATTATTTATTGGTATCTAATTGTATTTTGAGCATGTGGATTTGTTATTGGTATCACTGTTATGACACTTTATCTAATTTAGTTAGCTGCTTTTATCAAATCTGTCTGTTGTTATTTTTTTTTTAGCTTTGTGTGGTAAAGGTATAAATCAAGTTCATTGTTCATATGCATGCCAAATGGGGAGCTTGTAAGTGTTATTTTCGTCATGGATTGTTTTTCATGTTTAAACATTGTTTTCATGTTATAACACTGAAAGCCCAGTAGCACGTGATTTCTATTACAGCACATGACTTCCTTAGCTGGCTTTTCTATTTTGAGCCCTATCATATATATTGGTTTTGTCTGTGTTTCCCTTCTCTTTTTTAGCAGCTAAAAGTGTCTTCTCCAAGAAACATTCTCTGAAAATGGTTTAAAGCATTTTATGCTTCTTTGTTCATTGCCCATGGCGTTTTGGTGATTCCTCATCATTCATCTTACGTTTTCTGGTGTAAAGCTTAAAGGGATTTCAAGCTAAGTCTCAAGGGGAGCTTGATCAGTAGCTGGAGGGAGTCCATCAGCTGGAAGGATTCCAACAACATACAAAACCAGTGGGAGGCTAGTTGCTAGAAGACTTTCACAAAATAGAGAGTTGTTTGTTGTTTGTAAACCAAATTAGAAGGAAGTATTAATTTTTGTTTCTGCTGTTTGCATCTGTAAGAACTCTAATTATTTTAGTGGATTTGCTTTACCTCTAGACTAGGTCCCATGGAGTAGGTTGTGAGAAATCATTGTTGAACCATGTAAAAATGATCGTGTCATTTTTATTATTCTTGCACTTATTCTTGATTCAAATCTGATTCTAATTTGATAAATTGAATGGGTAATTGACTGGGTAAATGAGTAGCAGTAGCAAGCATGAATTGATTGATAACCTAACCCTAACTTCCTCATTTTTTACTTAGACTAATAGTATGAAGCCGGAATCTTATTTTCCTTCGGGAATGCAAATATTATAAACTTCAAAAATTCATCAATGAACTATTTGTCCATTTATTCATAACCTTCATGTGCAACATCTTCCCCAAGAAGTTCAAGGAAGACAACCAAGTTCAATCAGGGTATAACTCAGCTTCAACCTCTTGAAACAGGTCCTCAAATTGATTCTCCGCACTACTGGCACCACCATCTGAAATTCCTTCATTTACGCCTTCTTCGTGATGTCTTGTTCACCAATAACATCATTGATGATGTCAATCATCTCATCATTCACTGGAGCCCCATCGTCCACTACTGAAGGCATATCAACTTCACCGTGGTAGGTCCACTTCACGTATCGCTGCAGAAACTCATATAATATGCATGTGAGCTTCCACCACATCCAGTTTCTGACTCAACATATTGACACACTGAACGCATGGGCATCTGACTTCTCCCGAAACATTCATATGATTCTTGGCCATTTCTATAAATGCTTGAAGACCATTCAAAAACTCATCAGAGTTACGTCATCTATTAGTTATTCAACTCTTGTCAATCGTCATAACTAATTCAAGTGGAAAATAAATTATCAAAACGTGATAATCATTAAAAATCACATTTATTTGGTAATAATTTTTTTAAAAGTAAATTATGATATCTTATTGAATTATTATGAATAAATTATTAACTTTTATGAATATATATTATCATATTTAATAATTTATTATAAAATAAATTAAATATACAAATATTTAATTATAAATTTATAACGTTACTATTAATGATTATTATTAATTTTTACTTTTTAAATTTTAAAAATAACATAGAGTTTTATAATTGCAAGAGTATTATTTTAATTTCCACTGTATAATTTTATGATTATGTATTATCAAATTTTATGAATATATTATAAAATTAATTAAATATACAAATATTTAATTATAAATTTATTAATTTAATTATTATTAATTTCAAATTTTTTAATTTTTAAAAATAACAATAGAGTTTTATACTTGTAAAATTATTATTTTAATTTCCACTTTATAATTTTATGAATATATATTATCAAATTTTATGAATGTGTTATAAAGTTTCATTATATAAAAAAATATTTAATTATAAATTTATTAATGATAATTATTAATTTCTTTGATAATTATCAAATTATCATTTTCATTTTCACTTGTTATTTTTTCAAAAATAACAATAAGGTTTTATAATTGGAAATTTATTTTTTTAATTTCCACTTTATGATTTTTTATTAATTGCTTTAAAATTAATTTAAAATTTTAATCACACTAACCTTGAAATTATTTTGTAATGATTAATATTTCTAAATTTACTAAAATTTCTACAGCATAACAACTGTAATCTAACATATCCCAAAATTTAAAATATGCATAAAATCTACAAAACCAGTGTCAGAGCATACATATACTAATTATAATCATCTAATTATATTAATATAACCTACCATACAATTTTAAAATACAATTCACATTCACATTTATATAAATAGACATATTCAACTAATATCTAACATAACATTTACTTAAATTCAATTAAAATAACATATTCAACACTATATATCTAAAATAACCAATTACACAACTAACCTAATAGCATTTAATAAAATTAACATATTCAATATTATCTACAATACCTAATTACACAATTAACATAATAACATTTAATTAAATTAACATATTTAACAATGTCTAGAATATACAAATCTAAAATGAAAAACAAAATTCAACACTATATAAACAAACAAATCACACACTTAAAAACATAATTTAAACATTAATCAAACACAAAAAAATAATATAAAACAATACCCTGGGCTCGGGGGTTTTCCAAAGATGACTCTGGCTAAGGATGATGCTCCACTACTCCAATCTAAAAAGAAAACAAAAAAAATCATTTCAAATACACATTTCTACCAAATACTAAATAAATAAACAAACAAAAAATTCATTTTAAAGTCTAAAATAGATAGAAATTGGGTTTAGATTACCTAAACTTGGAAGAAATGGGCAAGAATCAGATTGGGGGCGGTGAAGGGGCTCTGGTTTTGCAGATAAAGGAGAAGAAAAACTAAAGAAGAAGGCTCGGGTTGGGGGATTTATGCCCTGATCCTTCGTCGCTATAGGAAATAAGAGCGTCATCGCTGAAGAGGGCACGCAACATTTCATTTAACCTATAACGATAACATGTTGTCGCTATAGAAAAGGGAATAGTACACGAAGAGTTCTTTTACAACGTGTCCAACATATAGCGATGACATGTCTTCGCTATGGGACCCTTATATTAAAATTTTAACTAACCAGTCGATAGATTGGGGATATATAGGTAATGAAATTTGGTAAAAGAAAATTTGTGGTCCAGTTTCCCTCTATTTTTTTTGGACCATGTCGTTGCTATAGACTAAATTTTTCCTTCACTATTTTCTACAAGAACTCTACAGCAACGACGTCGTTGCCGTAGAGTCATCTCAGTTCCCTGCAATGCTGACTGGACCAGCCAAACTGTGGTTCAATATATATAAAAGACATTCAATCACCTCCTAGAAAAAGTTGTATTCCAAGTTCAAGAGACATATTTGGGCTGCCAAAGAGACCCGAGTAGAGGCCAATTCCTTGGCTAACATCAAGCAGCAGCCCGGTGAATCCCTAAAGGCATATCTCAACCGATTCACAAATATGCAGTGGCCCGAGCTAGAGACATTGATGATAGCTCTAAGCTAATTGCTATGAGAATGGGAATTACCGGAGGAGGAAATTTGTGGAAAGAACTCCAAAGAAAAGGGGTGAAGATTGTAGATGAGTTCTTGGCTTGAGCTCAAGAATGGATAAATTTAGAAGAGGCAGGGTCTGTTGTCACAGGAACCAGCCAAACCCCCGTTCAACTCATTGGAGTGGTAACGAATGCTGCAACTGTGGCTCAGCTTGCTACCCAGAATAACCTGTCAGTGGTAATAAATGGAAAGGGAATGGTGAGGGCGACCAGAACGGCTCCAAGAAAAATAAGCATGGGGATAAATATACCTCGGTCTACACCACCTATACAGATTTCACGGATACACGAGAACATATTTATTTAACTAACTCTACTCGCCTTCCATGGAAGAAGCCTAAGCCCATGAAGCATCAAAGAGCTAAGAGAGATCCAGCTAAATTATGTCGATATCATAATGACATTGGTCATAACACTGATGATTTTCGTCAACTGAAATATGAGAGCGAGACTCTTATCCGGGCTGGACCATTAGAACATTATGCTTGAAACAGGGTAGCTCCTAGTCAACTAGAGAGCCAGAACTCACAACCAGCTCAGGCAAGTCAGGCCAACCCTCAACCAGCTCAAAGGAATCTGGTTATCCTTCCTCCTGTTGAAGGAAGGGAGATAGCCACTCTCGCCGGAGGGCCCTATTTGGCAGGAGTGAGCAATGGAGCCCAGAAAAGGTATATCCAGGAGCTGAAGATGCACAATGGCACTGAATTTGTACCGGATTATAGGTTATCAAAGCAACGACGGTTGGAGAAACAACCAATCATTTTTATGGAAGAGGACACTAGCCACATCCCATTCCCGCATAATGACCCACTGGTGATAACTATTCAACTCGCCAATAGAAGAGTACGAAGAATATTGATCGACAATGGGAGCTCCGTAAACGTGTTATTCAGGTCTACCCTTGAAAAGATGGGGCTATCTATAGCCAATCTTAAAACAACCTCAATGACCCTCGATAGATTTTTAGAAGAGGGAATGGCAGCCATAGGAACAATCGAGCTCATAGTTACATTGGGCAAGGATACACGAGTTGTTGCCAAGATGCTTAAGTTCATAGTAATTAATTGTCCAGCTGCCTACAATGCAATTTTGGGAAGACCTGTGTTGATAGCATTTGAAGCTATAACTTTGGTTCGCCATCTGGTCATGAAATTTCCCTCATCCTAAGGGATTTGCACAGTGAGGAGAGATCAGCTCAATGCTATGGAATGCAATAGCATTGCC
This sequence comes from Humulus lupulus, assembly GCF_963169125.1. Taxonomy (NCBI): domain Eukaryota; kingdom Viridiplantae; phylum Streptophyta; class Magnoliopsida; order Rosales; family Cannabaceae; genus Humulus; species Humulus lupulus. The sequence continues at coordinate 130,377,714 of NC_084794.1, forward strand.
ATGAGGGGAAAATCACAACTCGGAAAGCAGGCCATGGTAATAACCAAAGAGAATGAGGAACCTTGGGCAATGGTAGTTGCCGAAGAGGTGAAAGAACCTCAAGAAGTCAGAAATGAGGTCGCTTAACCTGTAGAAATTGATCCGAGGTTAGGCAAAGAAAGATCTGAGCTCCGGGCTTTAGATGAGCTAGAGGAAATCATTCTTAACCTAGAAGTACCCTCAAAAGTGGTAAAGGTTGGGAAAACCTTGGATCCGAAAGAAATAAGAAGTTGGTTGAGTTTATGAGAAGAAATCTTGATGTCTTTGCCTAGTCACATGAGGACATGGTGCGGATCAGTCTGAGCGTGATGATGCACACATAAATTTGGACAAAAACATACATGCGAAAGCGCATAAACGTAGGCTGCTAGGAAAAGAGCGAGGAAAATCACTGGAGGAAGAGGTAGCTTGTTAATTAAAATGTAGGTTCATTAGGGAGGCGAAATATCCAACCTAGATAGCCAACCCCGTTTTGGTCCCAAATCCTAATGGAAAGTGGAGAACCTGCATCGATTTCTTCGACCTCAATAAGTGTCTCAAGGATTGTTTCCCACTGTCTATGATTGATCAAATAGTATACGCAACAGCTGGTCACAATTTCATGTCCTTCATGGACGCGTATTCTGGATATAACTAGATCGCGATGAACCCTGTGAACCAAGAGCACACTATCTTCATGACCAAGCATAGCATATACTGTTACAAATTTATGCCATTCGGGCTGTAGAATGCTGGTGCAACTTACCAAAGGCTGGTCAACAAGATGTTCATTAACCATATAGGGAGAAACATGGAGGTATATGTCGATGATACGCTCATCAAGTCAAAGACTGCCAATAACCATGTATACAATCTGGAAGAATGTTTTGACGTGCTGAGAAAATACAACATGAAGCTGAACCCCAAGAAATGTACCTTTGGGGTGTTGTCAGGGAAGTTCTTAGGCTTCATAGTCAATTCAAGGGGTATCGAGGAAAATCAAGAAAAGATCAGGTCATTGTTAGAAATACACTCACCATGGTCACGAAAAGATGTACAGAGCTTGATCGAAAAGGTAGTTGCCTTAAACCGATTTGTATCAAAGTCCACGGACAAATGTCTCCCCTTCTACAACTTGCTTTGGGAAAATAATAGACCGAATGAATGGACAAAAGAGTGCGAACATGAATTTCAGGATCTGAAGACTCATCTAGCTAAGCCCCCTGTGTTATCAAAACTAGCTACTGGGGAAAGTCTATACTTATACCTAGCTGTAACAGAAAATGCAGTCAGCGCTGTGTTAGTTCAAAAGGAAAATTGAACATAGAAGCCAGTGTATTATGTGAGCAAGAGGCTTCTAGGAGCTGAATCAAGATACCATATAACTGAAAACTCGCGTTCTGTTTGGTCCTGGCTTCGAGAAAACTCATGCCGTATTTTCAATCCCACACTATACACGTCTTAACCGATCAACCTTTAAGGCAGGTCTTGCAAAATCCTAAGACATCGAGACATTTGTTAAAGTTGGTCGCTGAACTTAGTAAGTTTGAGATACTATACAAACCATAAACAATAATCAAAAGCCAAGATCTCGTTGACTTGGTGGATGAATGTACGGGATTCCAGGACAAACCAATGAGGGAACTTGTACAGGAATTGTGTAAACTCTTCGTTGACTGATCGTCAATCGAGAATGGGTATGGAGCTGGAATAATTTTAATTCCGCCTGAAGGACATCACTTCCATACAACCCTTAGATTTGGTTTTGATGCCTCTAAAAATGAAGCAGAGTACGAGGCATTATTGGCTCGAGTTCGAATAGCAAAAGAGTTGAAGGCAAGAGCAATTCAGTGCTTTAGCAATTCTCAGCTCGTGGTTAATCAAGTATTAAGGGAGTACCAAGCTTGAGGAATCAAAATGGCAGCTTATCTAGCTAGCATTAAAGGCGAACTGTCTGAATTCAAGTTCTATTCCGTCGAGCAGGTCCCCCACGAACAAAATACTAATGTTGATGCTCTAGCTTGACTCGCTACAACCAAGGAAGCGAACACATTAAATGTGGTTCCTGTAGAGTTCTTGGAACAACCAAGTATTGAGAAGGAGTCAATGGAAGTCGAATTAATTTACACATAACCGATCTGGATGACTCCTATTGTCGAGTACCTCACAACTAGTAAACTACCAAAAGATCGAAAGAATGCAAGAAAATTATTGTATCAGGTCTCGTAGTATGTTATGGTCGAAGGAATTCTCTACAGGCGAGGCCATTCATTGCCCCTCCTGCGATGTGTTCTGCCTGAGGAAGCCCAAACCATCATTCGAGAAGTACACAAAGGGTTTTGTGGTGACCATGCTGGGGGAAAAAACTTGGCTCTAAAAGTATTAAGGCAAGGTTACTTTTGGCCTACACTAAAAAAGGACTCGACCTTGTATGTCCAAAAGTGCGATAAGTGCCAGCATTTTGCCACTATTGCTCTAGCAGCACCCATGGAGTTGACCATATTTCGTCACCTTGGTCGTTTGCTGCATGGGGAATCGACTTAATCGACTCATTGTCAACTAGAAAGGGAGGAGTTTGCTATGCGGTTGTTGACATTGACTACTTTACTAAGTGGGTTGAGGCTGAGCCCTTAGTGACTATAACTTCGAAGAGAGTCTTAGATTTTGTCGTGAAGAACATCATATGTCATTTTGACTCCCAAAAAAGATTGTGTCTGACAACGGGACTCAGTTTGACAGCGACCTACTTACAACCTTTTGCGAGAAATATGTCATAATGAAGAGTTTATCCTCAGTAGCATACCCTCAAGCTTATGGGCATGTTGAGTTAGTAAAAATTCCTTGAATGCAAGCTTAAAGAAGTGACTAGAAGATGCTAAAGGGCTATGGCCAGACCAGCTCCTGCAAGTGCTCTGGGCCTACAGAAGCTCAGATCGCACATCAACTGGGCACACACTCTTCTCTCTGACCTTTAGAAGCGAGGCTATGATCTTAGTGGAGGCTCTAGTGACGTCACATAGGCAAAGAACCTACAACTAGGATTAGAATCATGACCTACTTAATGCATCCCAGGATTTTGTCGAAGAGCAGTAGAAGGAGTCTCAACTATAGCTCGCCCATTACCAGCAAAGGGTTACTCCCTATTTTAACTCAAAGGAAGAAGACTCGAACTGGATGACTTAGTGCTCCAAATGATATTTTTGGCAAACAAAGATCATAAAGATGGTGTATTGGGACCAAACTGAGAAGGACCCTATCAGATCGTAGGAGTCTTACTTGAAGGAACCTTCAAACTAGCTTGGTTAAGTGGAGAATTGGTTCCACAGACCTAGAATGCTCTACATCTCAAAAAATACTATTAGTAATAGGACGACTTTGTTAGATTTTAATGTTTTGGTATTTTTCAGTGTAAGGCTTATTTATAAAAGTTATTCTATTTTAATAACAGGACTGCTACGCAATTCAAACGTAGAATCAACATTTTATCTTATTCTTGTGATGTATCACGTGCTCATTTTGTAAAAGCGACCTAGAATATTCATAAATTTTGATCGCTTCGGGGGCATATAACCCTCAAAGAGTCTTTGAAGCATTTAACAAATTTAGATAAAATTTGCGCAACTTAGAATTTGGAAAATTTCTTATTCTACGACTTTTTAAAGCTTGAATTTTCAAAGAAATTCTGAATACGAACTAAGTTAAGAAAATTCAAAGATACAAATCCTAGAATTCAACTAGGAAATCCTGGATATAACCAGGACCGAGGCTTGATTCCTAATAGGTGTAACACTATTAGGTGAACAAACTCCTGGATATAACCAGGTCCGAGGCCTGATTCCTAACAGGTATAACACTATTAGGCGAACAAACTCCTAGATATAATCAGGTTATCGACCAGAATTAACTGGTCGAGCCATCAGGCATTCATCTCGATCTAAATTTAACCCTTGTGACTATGGAAATGTACAAGGACTTAAAAAAAAGGAGTTCATCAACATGGCAAGATAATAGGATAAGGGGAACAAAAAATCTATTAGAGATTAATGAACATGTACTAACACAAGTATATGAATAACTCGAGGAAAAATAACCTCGAACTAAGCCCGAAGGCCATTGTCTCAGCTTTTGAAAGCTTAATTACAAAGCGTTCAAAGAACCCGAAAAACAAAAAATTAATTTAGAATGAGGATGTCCTAAACATCACTGAGCACCGACATATTGCCCATGTGATGTCACCTCATCATTGCTCCCTTCAGCAGCCCCAGAAGCCTCCACGGTCTCGGAGGGCTCTTGCAAGAATCGCCTCTGGAACTTGGCGAGGAAATGCCCCCAAAGCTCCGCATCCAGAAATGGGAAGTCTCCTTCCTGGTTGTACACACAACATCGATACAACATCTCCTAAAGGGAGTTCATTGCCTCAGCAACATCCTGCTGCGCCTTCTCGGCATCCTACATAGCTTTCTCTTCGACATCGGACAACCTCACCTCGACCTTGAAAAGCTTCTTTTGAGCCCATCGACTTCCTCAAGTTTCCTGTTGAGGTTATCGAGCTTGACCTGTAGCTAGTCTCGACGCTGGCTCACCTCGATGACCTGTCCCTTGGCGATTCGCTTGTTGTCTTGGGATGCCGCTAGAGCGGCCCTGACCTCATCTCTTTGAGCTTGGATCCAGGCGATGATGCAGATTTGAGCTAAACAAGACTACAAAAGATGAATATATAGCAGGATTAGCTCATGAAAATAAAAAGAAAGATGCAACGAGAAAGGGGATCACTTACAACCAGATTCATTCCCAAGGCCAACTCCAGGATGTTCTCCGGGGAATGCTCCTTTATGGCCCTTAGGTCCTTGACATTCACCTTGTTGGCGTGACTCACTAGAAAATTGGCCATCTCATGGAGGGACCCACGGAGTGCCTCCAAGATCCTTGCAACCTCAAGTGGCATGAATGGGAGTTGTGTCTGGGAGCTACGCAGATGGGGCCTTGCCCTGAATAACTTGAGGAATCGGAGTAGATTCGCGACGAGGAGGAGGAGGAACTTCATGGATGGTAACTACAGTTACCTGAGTTGGTGGTTACTTTTGTTGTTGCTGTTTTTGGTGGAGCTAGCACCTTTATCCTTTCCAGGGCATCCAGTGGTAGATCCGACTTTGAAGGTGGTTTTCTTTGATAGTCTCTCCTTGACGACAGGTCCAGTTCTGGCCCCACCAGCTTTGAAGGCGCTCTTCAGGTCCATATCTTCGTCTGCAAAAGGGTGAGCAAACGTGTTAGATCTAAGAAATGAATGTCAGGATAACACAAAGTAAAGAACAGAAAAAGAACCCTGCCCTCCGAGCTAGAGGAGGAAACTACTATGATCAGCTATGGATTATGAACCGAGCTGGGTAAAACCCCTAACTCTTTGATTATCGGAGGAGGGGGGGGGGGGGGGAGACTATAGTATTATTACATTTCGAGACCTACGGGGTTCAGGCTCCTCGTCAGGACTAAACTTGTGCTCGGCCTGCCTAATGTAATAAAAGGTTTGTACAGTATTCTTCAAAAATAGTGGACCTAATGTGTAAGGTATTATCTACCACTATGGTACATTTGGGTAGCTATAATCGTGGCGTGCGCCCAATTGGTCAACGCACTAAAGAAGGGTCACGTTCAGGTCCAGATCTACCGGATGTCGGCTCAAGAGTTGCCTTGGGACTTGATGGCTAGCGTCTGATCCTCGCAGATCATCTTGCAAGCCACCATGGTGGCATCATTCACCACCACTCAGAACTCTTTCTCTTTGGTAGGAGCATGGGAAAAGTTTCATACTGACCTGCGAGGGTCTCTGAATGCTCTGTTCTATTATATATAGCTAGACAAGATAACAACTCAATCAGAATATGTTTGAACTTGGTTAATAAAGAATTGATCCTTTGACATAAAGAATCATTGGTTGAAATATCAATCAGAATATGTTTAAACTTGGTTAACAACTCAATGTTTACACCATTGGTTGAAATATCAATGGTTGCAGTTCTTAAACCCGTTTGACATACAGAATTGATCCTTATAGTCATTCGGGTGGCTGGGAAGGTTGATGATGGAGGTTGTGCTGGGGAACTTGGTGAGGTAGTAAAAGTTGTCACCTCATCCCTTTGACTCTGTATTTTCCTTGAGGCAAAAGAAATAAATAATATTGATGGGGGTGGGGAAGTCTCACTTGTTCTTCAAACATAAATACTTCAACCCTGCCAGGAGTCGATACGAGTTCGGGGGGAGCTGAAACAGTGCCAGTTCCGTGTAGTACAAAAAAATCTATGAAATATTGGTCCAGGGGAAGATAGGCAACTGCCTTCAAGTGTTCATCACTCCAAGCCCCACAGTCATCCTGGAGCAGAGTGAAGCTCCGCTCTCCCTCCAACGGAAGGCGGGAAACAAGTACTTTAGATCCCGTCTCGATCCTGTGAATCAGTAAGATTTTGTTCACCTTACCCTGAATCTTTATCCAAGATTCGATATGCTCGGCCTCGAATAAGGAATTAGGTTCAACCACAACCTGCCTATCCACCACTGGGCTGAAGTGGGGAATTGGGGTCTCAGAGGCATTCTGCTTACCTTTATTCTTGTTTTGAGAAGAAGAGTTTGCCACTGACTTCTTCTGGTTGGCCATAATTTAGTTCACCTGGCGACAAAGAGGCCTGTTAGAGGTGACCTAAGATATAACCTCATTATGATGATAAAAGTGAGGCAACCCGGAGTTTTGGATTCTATCTATTCGACCTAAGATATCTATGAGATAAAATTTCCCCTAACGCTAATACGTGCACTCACACGGGGTTAGTGACCATGTGCCATAACCTCGGGAAACCCCTGATACTTCAAGATTCGCGTTTTACCTTTTTAGAGAGTGGTTTAAAGCAAAACCACTTGAGAAACGGTGACCCTTAAGCTACCTAGAATTGAGCATAAAAAAAATCCTCAAATCTTCAAGTTCATGCATTTAGACATTCCTCTTTCGAACCAAGAAAACTCATAAATTGGCCTATCTTTTTGTGTGCATTATCCCTAGCCATTCCTAATGCTGTTAGTCTCGGTCACATATAAAGCCCAAACTTAACTTGCACCAGACCAAAACAGGTAAAAGAAAATATACTGGAAAATTTCATTAACATTATTGGAAAATAAGAAATTTAAATTTAAATCAGATATAAAGATAGTTACAGTCTGGTTTCTCGATCGAGGAAGTGATAGCAGAGTTGAAAGTAATGACTTGAAAGCTTCTGGAAAATGAGGGAATGCAGAGAGCTCTTACTATTTTGAGAAGAAAGAGAAGAGGAAATTTTTTGAATGTAAAGGTGGCAATACTCAGGTTTGGCTCTCCTATTTATGTGTAAACTTTGGAAACCGATCTAGGCCACACGATTAGATGAGTTTGAGATCCAAGGGCCTGGATTAAATAAACCAAGTTGTGGCAAAAAGTTGACAAGACAACTGTCACAATACTCGAAACCCGAACATGCGCCTATTACAGATTGACATGTGTCTCGTACTCTAGTGAGTGGGTGGGCACGTTTTCTCATAACATAAGTCAAAAAAGCCTCTACTGTGCGTGTCAAAAGTGATGCCATGCATGAGCAGGAGCTTGGGGGAAAATGTTGTGCCTCAAAATACGAGCTAAATTACTCAGCACAGGGTACAACTAGTAGACAGGCGTATGATGAAAGGGAGATGATGTCTTTGAAGTGAGCAGCTCGAGTCAAACTTGATAGCTTACGACAACCAGATAGTCTCCAGATCGATTCTTGTGCCAACAACTTAGTTTGAGATGTGCGTCACCCAGATCGCCTTCGTGAAGCTCTGGACATGACCCGTGCCAGTTCAGATTAGTCCTACGACATCTAGCTCGAAGGAAGGGTTCAGCTTGCAGAAGCCTGGTCATGACGCACAATGAATGATCCCAAAAGACTCGGAGATTCTTTATACGCCTCATAAAGGCTCAAATTTTATGATGCATTTATTACCTGATATAATAGATATAAATTTAATAGGCAATCATATATTTATGTAAATGGGAAGTTACTTAAATTTGTCAATTACCATATTAATGTACGGTTACCCAAAACTGTCCATGAGAATCTCTTATAAATAGAAGGGGAATTAACATTTCAAGGGATCGACTTTCTGTATGTAAAAACTTTGCTGAAATTATCATAAACAATTTCATCTAGAGTCCTAAACAAATCAATAAGAGTGACTCGTGGACTAGGTAGATTTTAACCACTAAACCACGTAAAATTGTGTGAGCATTTTGCATTCTTATTTTTTGCTACTTTTTATGCTTTCGGTTTACAAAAATCCTAATATCTCTATTGTCAGATTTGTAAATCCCCTTTTTCCTAAAAAATACATCAACAAATATTAAATTAATAAATAATAAAATAAATCATTAAAAAAATTGTAAATTCCTATAGTTTTTTCCAATTTATTTTTAGTTCTAATTTTCACGAGTTATTTACTCATAATTATATGAATTATAAATTTGGAAAAAAATATATATTTTAACAAGGATTCATTTAACTTTATTAATAATAAATAAATAAACAGCGCAAAACTAGTATATAAATTTGGAAATTATTTTAGATTTTTCCAATATTTTTTTTACTTATAGTTAATATATATATTTACAACATTATTACAAATACAATACAATCTCTAGGAATACTCTATATAAGAATAACTTCTATTTTATTTTAAAACTTTTTTGTCCCAATTTAGGCTAATTATGAATAAGAATAACCTCTAAATTGTTATAAGTTATAAATTTGTTAAGTCTATACATCTACATAATAATAATAATTATATATATGAACAAGTATCTCTCCTGGGCCTACTCAGTGTGTATGAGATTAATTGTATATAAAAATGTAATAATAACTCTAAAGAGTGAATCAATGTGCCAAATAACTTTACATAAAAAAAATTCGAGTAATAGTTAGTAGGGAGTTCTTCTTGTTATTATTATTAAAGTTAATACTTTTGGATGTTACGAATTTTTTTTGTACTGATACCTCCATTTTATTATAACCTCTCAATTAGAATACAATTAGTTTGATCCCAAAGCTATTTTTATATAGAGGTTTTAGTCTAACTTGTTTTTATTCAATTTTTTCTAATCATTTAATCAATTATATAATCTAACAAAAACTCACATAATAAACTTCTATAAATTATTGGTAAAAAATGAATACATTTTAATTAAATTTATGTAATAACTAAATAAAAAAATCAGTTGTATAATCAAATTTATAATAAAAACAAAATTTACGGGTAAAAATGAAAGAATTTTATCAATTTAGGTATCATTAATGATAGATAAAGTTTAGGAGAACTAATTAATATTAGGAGAACTAATTAGGGGTAAAAGAATTCTAGGTTTACTATTTAGGGACATTGGAAGACTATTAAAAGTGAGGGAGCAAACCCACAGCGTTGGTAAATATACTCGGGAAATCTTCTTTTAAGGTATTCATTTATCATTATCATTATAAGCTAACTAGTGGAGATCCAAAAATTGTTTGAATTATATTTTATAAGTGTGCGTACTATTAAAATACTCATTTACTTTCTAGTTTCAATAATACCAAAATGCATCAGCGTGTTTAACCAAAAAGTACAAAACACCATATTGAACAATTTTTTAGTCAAAATGAAATTTAAACTTGAAAACATTACCGCACTTCGCATAATTTTTTGTGATGATTAAAAAATAGATATTAATATTTTTTGGGAGATTGTGTGTAAGGGAATCATTTTTCGCCATGTACAACATGCTTCTTATATGGATATATAAGAGTATCTTGACCGTAATTGTTTTTCATGATGGTGTTCATTATATAGCAAGCATCCTGTAGGTTTTCAATAAATTCTAAATAATTAAAGTGCAAAAAATAAAGTTCAGCTGCTTGTTGTACGTGTGCTTTTATTTAACATTATTATTATTTTATACGCTTTGCGTGGTTTTTTTTTATATAAAATATAAAATTATGTATAATAAATTTTATGTTTTGTGGAAGGGTTATTTTGGACGATTACCCATTTGAACAATTTATTTTTAAAAATTAACTTTTAGACCTCTTGTTTTGTCAAAAGATTAAAAATATGAATTGATATATCGATTATTTGAATATTGTATTTTGGCCGATTACCCATTTTGACTATTTATTTTTAAAAATTAGCCATTGGACCATGTATTTATTTAAAAGGTTAATAATTCTTTATAAAAAGTAAATTATATATATGTTGACGCCGTTCATAAAATGTAGAGCAATTAAACAATAGGAACTATGACACAGATGAATAATACAATAGAACAACAAGAATTTTACGTGGTTCAGCAGTTAATTCTGCCTAGTCCACGAGTCTATTTTATTAAGACTTTGGAGTTTTCTGGAAATCTTTCAGAGATGAATTCTCCAGAAATTCTCTCAAGATATCAAAAGATCCGTCCTCTACAAATGTTCATGAACTCTCTATTTATAGAGAGTTTTCGGAGTTCATTCCCACATATCTCGAGAAGATACTCTTGTTTATTAATAAAAATAATGATAATAAATTCGGTAACTCCTATTTGCAAGGAAACGTCTCCTGAAGACCAAGAAACGTGTAACAAAATCGTTAATATCCCTTTAATGTAGGGATGTTACAACAATAAATATCTTTAAATGTTCAGAGAGCGTTACATCAGATGACTCATCACATTATTCGAGGTCGGCAACCAGCATCAAGTCAGTTGAGGTTTACGGATGAGTCAGGAACTAGCCACCTTACTCCAAGGTTAGCTTGGAGCAGATAGATTCTTGAGGCTATTACACTTCGAGCTTGTACTCTTTTTAAGCTCGGGCTATCTGACCCGAAGACACCCGACATCGGATATATCCCGATGTTAAGTTCTTTCGAGCTTAGAAATAACTTCGAGGTTAAAATGCCTTCAAGGTTGCCATCTTGATTCGAGGGTTCGACATCTGGACCACAAACATGCGTTTTAGATATCTCGAGCTCACACTTGACGAGTTCAGCTTTCGAGGTCACAATCTCAGGTCTCGAAATCTGGGTGTAACATTTTGCCCCTTCAAAAGTATTAGTTCGAATCCTAGGAGAAGGAAACTTTTGAACTACTTCCTTCGGGAACCGTTTCGTCACACACTCGAGTATGGACACGCGTCAGCTGGGTATTGCCCACTCAAGGTACTTGAGTGCCTCGAAACTCTGCCCATGATCGTTCGCCTGTCAACTTTATTGTACCATCATGTCATTTGTCCCTGACCTTCAGATCCGATACGAAATCTAGCCAATGGCCCAGATTAATTCAACCTTTAAAATCCCCGAGGGCCTATAAATATGTCCTCGTTTGTCTTCTCCATTTTTTCTTCATATTCAAACTTTTAGAAAGAAAAAACCAGAACCTTTCTTGTCCAGTTCTTGCATGTTCTCTAAGCAAGAAGACAAAGCAACATTGGACTATTTGACTCAGTGAGATCGCACTTGCAACCGCTCATTCAATCATCCATTTCTCTGTTTCCACCGATCACATTGTGTAAGTCTTCGGTTCATGGCTTCGATTGATAGACATTAGGCTCATACCCGGTTTTTGCGAAAAAGGGTCCAAAAATGGTTCCTTTTTTGGGTTTTCAAATTTTAGAAACCATATCTTGCACACCAAGATATCGGGTATAAAATCAGGGTTTTTTTTCTAAGAATGCACGATTCCCAAAAATATCACCTTTTAGACAACCGCCACCTTTTTGTCCCTAATACTTCAGATTTCCCATAACATATCCACCTTCTTTCCTTTTGGTGGAATACACGCTCTGAGAATGGTCTCATCCTTTGGATCGAGCTTGCCTTGTAGCCTCGATCATTCGAGCTTAGGTACTATTTGTCCCTTTATTTCTTGTTCGCTTGGCCCTCACCCTTTTGCTTTCTTGTTAGATGCCGCAGAGTTCGGGAAAGTGGTGGGGGTCAAAGCTCGCAATTCCTTACTCACCAATAACTTCGAGCCTGAAATCTCCTTTCACTTAGAACCAACGCTTAATTCGGGAGCACGAACTGAGGCGTGAGCAAGAGGACACTCGAGACCACTTCCGACGTCAGATAGACGAGGTCGAAGAAGGGAAAAGGAAAAGACTAAGGGTCGCCCTTCATCCAGATCCAGACACCGAGCCTAGACCGATTCCTCTCGACTCTACGCTTAAAGTGACAATCGCCTTCAAGCCAGGTGATCTTCAATTTTCACTGATGGGGGAACCCTCTACCTCGCAGCCGAGGAGAGAATTTTTCGAGGCTGAGCATTACTGGAGCTCGGTTACATCACTAGGCCAGATAACCGATATTTTGGCCTTTCACGACATAGGACTATCAGGCTCGCTAAGGTGTCGAGCCCCGACCTCCCACAAGCGGAGTTGTCGCGCTCCAGGAGATGGAAATCCTGACAGCAAGCTGAGATACACAGCTTGGAGCCAGGAGCATATGAAGGCAGGGGCGGTATTTCCCTTGAAGTCTTTTTTCAAGGACTTCACAGATTTTGTTGGGCTGGCTCCTTTCCAGCTCAACACCAATTCTTACCAGGTATTGTTTTCCCTGAGGTCGCTATATCACGAGTTGAAGTGGGTAGGACCTTCACCAGAGGAGATTTTATATCTCTTCTGCTTGAAAAGCAATCCCTCCCGAGCTTGGGGAGGGGACGGCTTCTACTACCTCTCGAGCTATCCGAAGGAGAAGAAGATGTTCGAGGATCTTCTCAATCATCCTCCTGACTTCAAGAAGGCCTTCTTCTGGACATATGGTCTAGCCCCGTCTCGATTCTATTAGTTCAGACGGATTCGTAAGTATCTCAACCTCCTTTTTTGTGCTTGAACTTTGTTTTTAGGCCCGTACTTAGTTGAAATGCGTTTGATTTTCCAACCAACTACCATCGCCCTACCCCTACCACGAAGATGAGTAGCACAGAGAGACTCTGCTCCAACTTCCCTACGGCAGGAGATCCCTTACCTATCTCCTGCATGAAGATAAGCTTTGGGCGTGTGGGCTCTTAGGGGAGGATCAGTCTACATCAGACCGGTCCAATAAAAATTACGACCGGTGGGAGCTCGTGCCTCTGCCAATCGAAAACCTCCCCCCAAGGAGAGATGCGAGGCCTCCATCTCCAGCTCGTCATAGGAATCCACAATCGGGGAATGAGGCCAATGACAAGGCCTCAAGCTCGGGCTCGGATGAACAAGGTACAGTCATCCTTAGCTCGAATATGTGGTCCTCCTCACTGCTAAAACATAGACCCGATAGATTAATATTGTGCGAGGACGATAGGAACCATTTTTATGTAAGGTCTTGGGTAGATTAGAGGGTACATAGGTTCGATAGCTGGCTTGGGAAATACGACAACATGTATAGCCTGAACGAGGTATGGAACGGAATAGCCATCCAATACGGGACTAACGACTATAGGGACCTTTCGAGGTTGACGTCCACCTATAGGGAAGGTACTCCCCCCGCCTCTTCTGAAGATGGGGGAATTTCTTGGTCGCCAAGCACAAGCTCGGGGGAGAGTTCCAGTTAGGTTTCTCACCACTTGTCTTTTTATCCCTTTTGTTCGTATCATGTTAAATTATTTTGTTTTTGGGATAGCTCATAATGTGGTGTAAATGTGCAGGCAAGATGGACTCCGACCTTGACAACATCCTTGAGAGTGGCGGGGCCAAAAGAAGCAAACGCCTGAGAGGCTCACAAAAATCTGAGCATCCCACCAAGGTCCTCAAGAGGACTGAAAAGACACCTCCTCCACCAGCTCCAGCTGCTACGAGCCCGGATGTGGAGCCGACTCCTCAGGTCGAAGCGTCCACTACGGTCGAGCTCCAACCCCTTCCAATCATGGTTCACTCAACACTCAGCCCACCTCTGAAAAAACCTTCAACTTCCACAACATGCAAGTTGTCAGTTTCTACTCACGTCGATGAGTATGTAATTGAAAATTCTGCTGGATCCCATGGGGCTACACTTGGCTCGGACATCCTGTCTCGAGTGGGTCAGAGCTTTAGTGGTTTCGACACCCCACATTCGCAGTTTTTGAACAATGCCCGAGACTGCAATACACTTTACGAGAAGAGTGTCGAGCTTACTGTTGCGGTAACCTTTCTTTTCTCGCTATCAGCCGTATTTACACTTGGTCCATATGCTAATTTTGATTTCTTTTTTATGCTAGGCTCTTGCTGTCTCTGCCAAGCTCAATTATAAGCTAAACAACGAGATCCACTCGAGCATGTCCTTTGCTCAGGAGGCGAAGGATCTCCAGCTCAAACTGAATGACGAGCTCAAGGCAACAAAAGCTAAGATGGAGGCAAGAGCTAAAGGCCAAGTCTTCCGAGCTTGAAAAGCTGAATGCCCGACTCGCGGAGCTTGAAAAGGAGAATGCTCGGGTCAAGGAGACCAATTCCAAGCTTGAAGAAGAGAAGGCCGCCACTTTCAAGATCATGGAAGGTGAAAAGAGTCATCTTCTCGAGGAGTTTAAGGAGAAGAAGGACCGGGCAGTCGACATGGCCATGTACAGAATCTGGGCCAACAATGTTGACCTCAACACCAGCTTCTTAGGCCCTCTTTAAGTGAAGCTCGTGGCCCAATGGCAGGCTTGGCTGGACGATGAGGAGACTGCTCGAGATGAGGCGGAGAGAGTCGGAGGGGACGTTGATGCTGAGAAGGCCAAGGAGAATGTTCCTCCTTCTTAATTCTTGCCTCGGGGCTGTGTCCCTCTGAATCTTTTGTAATAGCCTTTTATGTTTGATTTATTATTTATGCCCATAGGGCCAAGACAATTCTACAGCTCGTAAAAGAGCTGCCTTTATATGATATTTGAGATACCATTTTTTGTTTTTATTTTAATATATATGCTTTACATTTCTTGGGCTGAAATATTTTGCGCAATTTATATTAAAATGTCACTTATGGCTGTTTATTCATACAAACATGGTTTGGATTTAAGCTCGAGGTTCAGTGCATTCATGCACAGTTTGCTCGAATTATCTGCTTCCGATCTCGTTATTTGTCAAGGTCGGATATTACTTTTACCATGCGCCCGAAAGTGCTTATATGGCTTGTAATGCAAATGGTTTAGTTATATCTTACTTTTTTAGTTACTTTTTCTCGTCCTCGGTTAGTTCCCCGAGGTTATGAGGTCGAAACTATTGTTTTGCAAGATACTCCAGCCTCGATCTCGACTTAACATGAAGTGGGTTATGTTCCAACTTACTGTCGATTAGTTTTAGCTGGTTTGTTCCAAACCTATTAAGGTCGTGTTAGGTTTGTAATCCATACACATATATTTTTAATCTAGTTTGCATATTTTGTTACATCCAGACATTTTTATGTTTTTGATAGTTTGGTTATATCCAAACTATCACAGCTTGCGCATTTGGTTACATCCAAACACTTGTATGTTTTTCGTATATGCTATTTTATTTTTTCAAGCTGATGGTATATGTACGACTAATGCCCCCTTAATATCCTATGAGTGTGACCATAGGTTATTAAATTAAGAGAGATTGCAAAAAATACAGCATATTAAATGAAATCAAACTTTATTTGAAAAAATCCAAAAATAGAAAAACAGTACAGACAAACAAGCACGGTTATAGGCAACATCCTTCCTACACTATTGATAGTAAGGCCGTAGGTGTTTGCCATTCCATGCTCGTGGTACCAGACTTCCATCCAATCTTGCCAACTTGTATACATCGGGTCGGACGACTGATTCTATCTGATAAGGTCCTTCCCAATTTGGCCCGAGCACACCAGCTGTTGGATCCCGTGTCGCCAGGAATACCCACCTTAGCACCAAATATCCTACGTCGAATTTTCGATCTCGAACTATTTTGTTGAAGTACTGGGTAGCTCGCTGTTGGTATGCAACATTTTTTAATTGAGCTTCATTCCTTCTTTCTTCGATCAGGTCTAGAGTTTCTTCGAGCTGAGAGTGGTTCGAGGTTTGATCATAAGCGAGGGCTAATATTGTGGGAATTTCGATCTCGATTGGCAACATAGCCTCGCAACCGTACGCCAGAGAGAATGGGGTATGTCCTGTTGATGTACGGGCCGTGGTCCTATACGCCCACAAAACTTGGGGTAACTCTTTAGGCCATCTTCCTTTAGCTTCTTCCAACTTTTTCTTCAGCGTACTTTTTAGGGTTTTGTTTACAGCTTCGACCTGGCCATTCGCCTGGGGATGGGCCACTGACGAGAAGCTCTTTATTATCCCATTTTTTTCGCAAAAGTTGGTAAACAGATCACTGTCAAACTGGGTACCATTATCGGACACAATCTTCCTCGACATCCCATATCGACATATGATGTTTTTCACTACAAAGTGAAGGACTTTCTTCGAGGTTATTGTCGCCAAAGGTTCAGCTTCAGTCCACTTCGTGAAGTAATCTACGACGACTACTGCATATTTTACTCCGCCCTTGCTAGTCGAAAGGGAGCCTATGAGGTCGATTCCCCATACCGCAAATGGCCACGGGGAGGTCATCATAGTTAGCTCGGATGGTGGAGCTCGAGGAATTGTGGCGAATCATTCGCACTTATCACACCGTTTGACGTAGTCGAATGAGTCTGATTTGATGGTAGGCCAGAAGTATCCCTAGCGTATGATTTTCTTGGACAGGCTATGCCCCCCAGTATGGTCTCCATAGAACCCTTCATGAATTTCTTCTATGATTTTATTAGCTTCGGGTGGAGTCACACACCGGAGTAGCGGCATAAAATATCCTCTTCTATATAGCCTTCCATCTACAATGGTATAATGAGGGATTTGATACATCAACTTTCGAGCCTTGGTCCGTTCTTCTGGGAGAACACCGGTCTCAAGGTTTTCAATTATCGGAGTCATCCAGGTTGGCTCGGAGTTGATCATACACACATCCTCCTCTTTTGGCTCGTCAATACTGGGCGTCGCGAGATGTTCGACAGGCACGACATTCAATTCGTCACTCTCGGTAGAAGTAGCAAGCCTGGCTAAGGCGTCCACATTCAAGTTCTGTTCTCGGGGGACCTGTTCTATCGCATAGAACTCAAACTGCTCCAGTGCCAACTTCGCTTTTTCTAAGTATGCCGCCATCCTCGTACCATGAGCCTGGTACTCTCCTAAATTTTGGTTAACCACAAGCTGAGAGTCGCTGTAGCAATGTATTGCTTTGGCTTTGAGCTCCTTGGCTATGCGAAGTCCTGCCAGTAGAGCCTCGTACTTGGCCTCGTTATTTGATGCATCGAAGTCAAATCTTAAGGCAGATTGAAATCGGCTTCCTGCAGGGGTGATCAAAATTACTCCTGCACCCAATCCATTTTCATTAGAAGACCCGTCAACATAAAGTTTCCACAGCTCGCAGGCCGAGGTTATAACTTCATCGTTGGCCACGCCTGTACATTCCACAATGAAGTCTGCCAAGGCTTGTCCCTTTATGATCTAGAATTGTCCGAGTTCAACAGCCCATTTGAGTAGTCGACCTGAAGCTTCTGGCTTGGACAAGACTTGTCTTAGTGGTTGATGGATGGGGTGCGCCTGAAAATAGGGTCAGAGCTTTCGAGATGAGTGAATTAGACTGAGAGCTAACTTCTCCATTAAAGGATATCTTGATTCTGCCCCCAGTAATCTTTTGTTGACGTAATACACGGGCCTTTGCACTTTTTCTTCTTCCCGCACGAGTACCGCGCTTATGGCGTGCTCGGTCGTTGCAAGGTATAAGTATAGAACTTCTCCCGTAATGGGTTTTGACAAGATGGGAGGTTCTGCGAGGTGTTTCTTGAGTTCCTGAAAAACCAACTTGCATTCCTCTGTCCATTCAAATTTATTGCCTCCCCTTAACAGGTTAAAAAATGGAAGACAACGGTCTGTAGATTTTGAGATAAACCTACTTAGTGCTGCCATCCTTCCAGTCAAACTCTGGACATCTTTGTGTTTTCAAGGTGAAGGCATATCGATCAGAGCATGGATCTTATCTGGATTAGCTTCTATCCCCCGAGCATTTACAATAAAGCCCAGGAATTTTCGTGAAGATACTCTGAAAGAGCACTTCTGAGGGTTAAGTTTCATGTTATACCTCTGTAACACGGCAAAGCATTCTTCGACATCATCCACATGGTTATTGTTAAGTTGAGATTTAACTAACATATCAACAACATAAACCTCCATGTTATTACCTATTTGCTCGGAGAACATCATGTTTACGAGTCACTGGTAAGTGGCTCCAGCATTCTTGAGCCCGAATGGCATGACGTTATAACAATATAACCCTTTGTCTGTTATGAAGCTCGTATGCTCTTGGTCAAGGCATGCATGGAAATCTGGTTATATCCAGAATAGGCATCCATAAATGACATGAGTCCATGCCCTGCCGTGGTGTCCACGAGCTGGTCGATCCGCGGCAAAGGAAAACAATCCTTAGGACAGGCCTTCTTGAGGTCCGAGTAGTCAATGCAGGTTCCCCACGCCCCGTTAGGTTTTGGGACTAGAACTAGGTTGGCTACCCAATCGAGGTAAAAAGAATCCCTGATGAATCGGTTTGCTTCTAACCTGTCGACCTCCTCTTTAAGGGCCTTCAATCTATCATCATCTAGTAGTCTTCGCTTTTGCTGCTTCGGCGGGAAGCTTTTATCAATATTTAGCACGTGGCTCACTACATTTGGACTTATTCCTATCATGTCTGAATGTGACCATGCGAAGATGTCCTGGTTCTTCTTCAAAAAGAAAATTAATTGCTATTTGGTTTCTTCGTGGAGGTTTTTCCCGACCTTTACCATTTTCGGGGTGGGGGGGGTCTGATTCTTCGAGCCTGACTTCTTCGAGCTCTTCTAACGGTTCGAGTTAGCTCTTTCCTCCACTCTTGGGTCGATTTCTTCATCTATTTCTAGGACTGTCCCATCCTTAGTCTAAATAACAACGAGCGCTTGTGCGTTTGTCTGCTTTTTTCCTCTTATGGAAACACTATAGCATTCCCTTCCGGCTAACTGATCTCCCTTCAGTGTCCCGATGCCACTAGAAGTCGGGAACTTAATGGCCAAATGCCTTACAGACGAGACTGCCCCCAGCCCCACTAGGGTGGGTCTCCCGAGCAGCACGTTGTAGGCCGATGGTAGGTCCACTACAACAATTTCCATCATCTTGGTTGTTGAGACTGGGTAGTCTCCCAATGTCACAGGGAGTTCAATGGACCCCATACAAGCAATCCCTTCTCCTGAAAAATTGTACAGCGTCGTTGCACAGGCTTTTAGGTCACGAAGCGTGAGTCCCATCTTTTCTAAGGTGGCCTTATAGAGTATGTTCATTGAGCTCCCATTATCAATGAGAATTCGGCGAACCCTCTTGTTCGTGAGCTGGAGAGTGATGACCAGTGGGTCATTGTGAGGAAACTGGACATGGGACGCATCATCCTCAGTAAAGTTTATAGGCTGAGATTCAACCTTTTGGTATTTTGGAGCTCTGGGTTCGGGTTCATAAGGGGACCCATCCCCAGTTTTCAACTCATTCACGTATCGCTTCTGGGCGTTCTTGCCCGATCCTGCAAGGTGAGGCCCACCCTAGATGGTAACCACATCTTCTCAATCAATCGGAGGGGGTCTCTCTTCTTCCCTAGCTCGGGAATTGTTGTTTTGAGCAGGCGGCACAGCTGTCCTTTGGCTGGTAAAAGCTTGATTATTATTCTGGTTCCTGACATACTGCCTGAAGTATCCTCTCGAGATCAGTCCTTCGATCTTGTCCTTCAGTTGCCTGCATTCATTAGTAGTGTGTCCAGTATCTCTGTGAAATCGACAGTATTTACTGGAGTCTCTCTTGGACTTTTGATTTCTCATGGGGTCTGGACGCCTGAAAGGGACCTGGTTTTCATTAGCCAGGTAAATATTCTCCCGAGACTCGTTGAGCTCGGTGTACATCTTGTACACAGAGAAGTATCTTTCGCATTTCTTCTTCTTTCCCCCTTCTGCCTCGGGGTTACTTCCTTCATTCTTCTTTCTTTTGGAAGGAATTTCGGCAGGGGGTTTCAAGGCCGACGGGTCCGCCGAGGTCGAGGCAGAGTTTACATTTACCGTTGTAGTTATGGCCTGAGAGGTCATATTCAGCGTTGACCTCGCCTCTTCTACATTGACAAACCTCTGAGCTCGTCGATTAAACTCGGTTAAGGACCTCACAGGCTTCCTCTGCATATCTTCCCAGAGGGGACTTCCCGGCATTACCCCAGCTTGGACGGCCATTAAATGACCGCTGTCGTCTACATCCCGAGCTCGGGCGACTTCCAAATTGAACCTTGTAAGGTAGCTCTTCAACATTTCATTTGGTTGTTGCCGGACGTTGGTCAGGGTTATTGCCTCGGGTCTTACCCTGATCATGGCTCTAAACTACTTCTTGAAGTCTTTCGACAACTGATCCCAAGAAGAGATTGAATGTCTCTTATATTTTTTGAACCAGTTTTTCGCTAGTCCTATAAGTGATGCTGGAAATAACATGCATCTGAGCTCGTAACCCACATTACTTGCTCTCATTATAGTGTTAAATGTCTCAAATGACTATACGGGTTGGATTTCCCTTCAAAAGGTGGGACATGAGGAATCCGAAACCCTTGAGGAAATGGAGTGTTGGAAATGTGGGGAGCGAATGGCTCGAGCTCCTCATCAGAATCTTCGTCCCGATTCTGACTTTGCTCATTCTGTAAGAGCCTAAATGCTCTTTCCAGTTGGTCAATTCTATCCTGAACTGGGTCCACAGGGGGTCTCGCCTAAAATTGATTATCATTGATCACAATTTCAGGCTCGCGCCTTTTCAGGGGATCCTTGCGCCCATTTAGGCGATTTCTCAGATCTAGGTTCGAGGGATTACCACTACCTCGATTTTGATTCAGGTGTTCCCGCAAGTCAGGGTGGTTCCTTTGGCTCCCAGTATTTCTACGTTCTTGATCATACATACTGACTGAACTGGTGTCCCCTGAGTCCTCACTGGCAAGGCTTGTCGCATGATTGTTTCGAGATGGATTCCTTTCAGGCTGCCTCATCTCTACAGTGTGAGACCGAGACATTTGGCTTCTCGTAGGCTAGGCGCCTCTCCGTTCTCTAGCCGCTTCTCCATTCCCCTGCTTCCGTCCAACCCGCCTTTCCCTATCACCCTGAGTCGGTTGTGTGTTCCTCCGAGGCGGTGAGGGATATCTTATTGGCGATGGAGGGAACCGTATGGGTGACGGTGGCTACCACCCGTTTTGGGGTCTGGATGGTCTCGAGTTTGCCTGTGCCAGCTTGGTAACATTCTGTGTGTTACCAGGAGTCTGAGTCCGAGCCTCTGCGGGGGCTCGATTATTCCCAGTTTCTGCTGGTAACTCTGCAGTTGAGTTAACCAAAGCTCTAGCTCGAGTGTTTCTTCGAGACCTCGAGGGAGCAGGTTGTTCTGCCGGTGGCAGAGGTTTCTTCGTTCTTCTTGTGGCAGCGTTTTTCCGAGGTCGCCCACGAGCCCTACAGGGAGGAACATGAACATCCCGTGGAGGTGGGGCTTGGTTCTCATGCGGAGGTTGAGGCTGAGCCGCCTGCGCCTGCGCCTCCGCGGCTGACCTAGCCAACTCCTCGTTCCTCTTCTTGGCCTCAGCCAACTGTTTTCTTAACTATCGGTTTTCAAGTTCGACAATGGGGACGTACCGTTCGAGATTATAATACATGTCCTCATCGTCCCTGTGAGCTGGAGGTACTGGAGGTCCTCGAGAATCGGAGGACTAACTTCTCTCTTCAGGTTCTGGATTTGTCATTGGCTGCTTCCCAGGGCGTCGTGGATAGTTTTCTTCAGGAATATTCTGATCATTCGCGGCCATAGCTAATCAGGGAATGTACTGCTTAAGGCTTTCAATGAAAGCACCAAACTGTTGACGCTATTTTTCGTCAACTTAAAATGTAGAGCAATTAAATAATAGGAACTATGGCGCAGATGAATAATACAGTAGAACAACAAGAATTTTACGTGGTTCAGCAGTTAATTCTGCCTAGTCCACGAGTCTATTTTATTAAGACTTTGGAGTTTTCTGGAAATCCTTCAGGGATGAATTCTCCAGAAATTCTCTCAAGATATCAAAAGATCCGTCCTCTACAAATGTTCATGAACTCTCTATTTATAGAGAGTTTTCGGAGTTCATTCCCACATATCTCAGGAAGATACTCCTGTTTATTAATAAAAATAATGATATTAAATTCAGTAACTCCTATTTGCAAGGAAACGTCTCTTGAAGACCAGGAAACGTGTAACAAAATCGTTAATATCCCTTTAATGTAGGGATGTTACAACAATAAATATCTTTAAATATTCAGAGAGCGTTACATCAGATGACTCATCACATTCTTCGAGGTCGGCAACCAGCATCAAGTCAGTTGAGGTTTATGGATGAGTCAGGAACTAGCCGCCTAACTCCAAGGTTAGCTCGGAGCAGATAGATACTCGAGGTTATTACACTTCGAGCTTGTACTCTTTTTAAGCTCGGGCTATCTGACCCGAAGACACCCGACATCAGATATATCCCGATGCTAAGTTCTTTCGAGCTTAGAAAGAACTTCGAGGTTAAAATGCCTTCGAGGTTGCCATCTTGATTCGAGGGTTCGACATCTGGACCACAAACATGCGTTTTAGATATCTCGAGCTCACACTTGACGAGTCTAGCTTTCGAGGTCGCAATCTCAGGTCTCGAAATCTAGGTGTAACAATATATATAATTTATGTTTTCTATAATGCTCAAACTATTTTGAACCTTGTATTTTAGTTGATTATTCGCTGGGACTCTTTATT
The DNA here is from genome assembly GCF_963169125.1 of Humulus lupulus. Classification (NCBI taxonomy): domain Eukaryota; kingdom Viridiplantae; phylum Streptophyta; class Magnoliopsida; order Rosales; family Cannabaceae; genus Humulus; species Humulus lupulus. Next base: position 130,400,554 of record NC_084794.1, read on the forward strand.
TTTAAAAATTAACTTGTAGATCTCAAGTTTTATCAAAATGTTAAAATTAGGAATAGATAGGTCGTTTATTTAAACACTATATCTTGGCCGAGCATCCATTTTGATTCTTTATTTTTTAAAATTAACCTTTGGACCATATATTTATTCAAAATGTTAAAAATTCTTTATAAAAAATAAAATTTATATTTATATAAAATATGTTTTCTATAAGGGTTCACACCATTTTGAACCTTGTATTAGAGTCGATTACCCATTTGGATCCTTTATTTTTAAAATTAACTTGTGAACCTTGTGTTTTGTCAAAATGTTAAAAATATGAATATATAGATAAAAATATTTTAACCACATGTATTTTGGTCATTTACTTGTTTTTGGACCCTTTACTTTTAAAAAAATAGAAAAAATAGATGGTTAAGTAGATTGTATCATAATTAAATTGCATGAAAATAGTTCATTAGAAAAAATGGTTACACGAATTAAAAGTGACGATATGTAAAATGATTATAGTAGATTTTAAATCTATTAATTATATATATGATACTTCTCATCTTTATTTTTATTATTAATTAGTTATTTAATTATTTTTGTGGCTATATAATTATTATAAAATTAATTAAATAGGTATAAATTAGAAGAAAAAAATAGAATGAAACAATAGAGAGTGTTTTCACAAGATTTTAGAGTGTCACATCATTTTCTTATGGCTCTCCTTTATATAAATATATATAGATAAATATATTTGATTAATAATGTTATAAATTAAATTATTGTAATGTGTATATATTGATATTTTTAATTATGAATATTAAATATCAAAATAATAAATGAAAAATATTGAAGATAAATTACAATTTATATATGATTTAATTATTTGAAAATTAACTGTTAATATTTGAATTTGAAATATCAAAACAATGTAAGGATAAACGTAGAATGGTTTTTTTTTTAAAAAATAAATGCCAATTATCTATATTTGATTGATTTATTATTATAATTATTAAAAAAAATAAGTTATTAATACTTGATTTTAAATTTGAAATATCAAAACATAAAATATCAAGATAAACGTATTGGGAATGAATTTTTTTGAAGATATGTCAATTTATAAATGATTGATTTATTGTTATAATTATTAGAAAATAGTTATTAATAAGTCTCTTATTTAAATTATAGAAGTAATTATAATTATTATAGATGATTTAGACATTTTTTTAATTTAATTAATTAATAATCATAATTTAACAAAGTAGTAGAATAAAAAATGTGAAAAAGTATATCTTGAACACAAAATGGTGTTAATTGTACTTAACAAAAAAATTGTCTTATTTGTTTAAAGCACATCTTATCATATTCCATTAGAAATTTGTGTCTCAGGTAAAAAAAAGTTTCCAACCCAACATTGTATTATGCAAAACAAACACATATGTATTGTATTATCTAAAGAAAACACATATAAAAGAGCTAACTGAAAAATGAAGGAGAAAAAACAACTACTAACAATTTTTAGTAAAATACTGCTATAAATTTATAAAAGACCTAAATTAAAATTTGGTCATATATCAATGTGCATGCATAATTCTCACAAGACACAATTACCAATTTGTTAGAAGTTTATATTAAAATTGTTATTATACTTGATCCCTATGCCCAAGAAATGAGAAAAAAAAAATTATTCTCATATGATCACTTAATTACATATGATGCATAAATGTTCCAAAAATCAAGAAAAAGTAGTCAAGATTGTGTGAGATGATCACTTGACAAGAAAAAAAAATAGTAATTTTAGATTTGACAAAGCATGAAATGGCTAGAATTGGCATTCCTACTATATTACATCAATGTCATTAAAACAGCTCAAGCATGATTTTTGTATACGGAACCAACATCCCAATCCTAAGTTGTGCATGCAAGCCCTTCATTCATATATTCAAGACTTCATCCTTACAAATACTCAAATAATATCAACAAAGATGTTAGTTAGATAAATTGAAACTACAACGACCAAGTTAACAAATAAAAAAAGAGAATAACAATGATAAAAAGAAATCAAGTAAATAAAAAAGTAAAAGAAAAATCAAAATCACAGTAGGCATGAATTACATGAACTCACATCAAATGAATGAATTTGGATTAAAATAACTTTGGTCAAATTGAAATTGAAATTATATATGAAGATCGTAATTATATATATAGATATTTAGAATTTTAAATAGATATTTAGAATTAAAATATCTCTCATTTAAATCAATTAATTTATTATTATTATAAAAACTAAAAATAGTATATCGTAACTATATATATTTAGAATTTAAATATCTTTCTTTTAAATTAATGAATTAATTTAATTCAAATTATATATGAACTAGATAGATATTTTAAATTTTTTAATCATAATTTTTTAGAAGAAGAATAATAAAAAATGAAAAAATAGAAAAAATGCTTTGGAGCAAGTTTAGAGCACCATATCATCTCCTTAGTGATCTCATTTATATAAATATATAGATTTAAAATAAATAATTAATTTTTTATTATTATAAAAAATAAAAATAGTTTATCTTAACTATATATATTTAGAATTTAAATATCTCTTATTATTAATTTAATTAAAATTATATACGAATTAGATATATATTTTTATTTTTTCAATCATAAATTTTTAAAAGAAGAATAAAAAAAAAATAAAGAAAATTAGAAAATAAAAAGAATGCGGTGGACCAATTTTAGATTGCCACATCATTTGCTTGGTGATGTCCTTTATATAAATATATAGATTTATAATAATTAATTAATTTTTTATTATTATAAAAGATAAAAATAGTTTATCTTAACTATATATATTTAAAATTTAAACATTTCTCATTTAAATTAATTATTCAATTTAAATTTTTAATCATAAATTTTTAAAAGAAGAATAAAAAAAAGTAAAAAAAATGAGAAAATAGAAAGAAGATAATTTTACACTAAACACCATATTAACCCAAAAAATAATATAAATACAGCCACACAGAATTTAACATTTTTACGGTGTCGATTTTATTTTTGCATTTATCCGAGTTGTTCTGGACAACATCGACATCAACAGCTTCATGCTTTTTCAAGCTTCATCAACGTGATTGTACTGGAAAGCAATTAAACGAATCCATGGTTTCGTCTTCTCCAGCGGCGGTAGCGGCAACGACGTCGGCCATTCCAATCGTATGTTATGTTGCATACCAAGACTAAGCTCCATGAAGAAGCTTCGTCAATATCTTTTTCTTTATTTAGTAGTTTCATTTATATTTATATATGTTTATATAACAAACCTCCAACCTCTTCCATTATGTAGTTTCCTTCCATATTTGTATACTCACTGAAGAAGCTTCGTCAATGACTTCTCTCAGTTGTATTAGTTTCATTTATATTATATATATTTATATATGCATTTGAGATAAGGATGAAAGTAAAAAAATAATTCCCAACAACCACCCACTAAGAGAAGATAAATACAAAAAATACTCACTCACTCCTTGTTTATATATAAATACATATAGAAATATAACTATATTAATATAAAGTGGTTCAAAAGTGCCAAGTGTCTAAACAATTTATTATATTATTGTGTCAATATATTTTCATGCCGTCTTTTTTTGTTGGCATATAAGAGTTTTTTCAAAGTATATTTCACTGTTGCTTTTTTACAAGTTTTCAAGTTGATTTTTAATAATTTTTTTAGTTTATTTTGAGTATATATTTACTTTTTTTAGAAGTATATTTTTAGTATAATTTGCTTATATATATTTTTGGTTGTTATTTTGTTGATTTATATTTGAGTCTCTATACATATTTTAGTTTATATTAAGTATATGATGTGTTGATTTTTGTTTTTTATGTAGTTTAATTAAATTATGTGTGTTTTTTTGTGTGATTTTTTTGCTATTGAATTTTAGTTTATTTTAGGTATATGTGTAGTTGTTCATAAGTATATTTTTAGGTTGACATCTAGTTAATTTTGTACTTTTAGTGTATTTTTTGTTAATATAATTTTTTTAGTTTCTCTATTGTTGTTGTGTGAGTTGATTTTGAGCATATGTTTATTTTTTTTAAGTATATTTTGGGTTGTATTGATTTCTTATTGATTTTTTTTTTTAGTTTTTCTTGATACATTTTTCAATGCAGTAATAAATTTTTCAATGTTATTTTTTAGTTTATTTTTTGTTTATGTTCATATGTTCTGATATATATTTTAGTTTATTTTTTTACACATTTTACAATATAGTAATAATGTTTTCAATATTGTTTTGTTGTTGTTTTTTAGTTTATTTTTTGTTGATGCAACATGTTAATGTTTAGTTGATTTGCATATTTTGCTGTGGGGTTGCTGTCTCGTTGAGTTTAGGTTGCTTTTTCAACACTGTATTACTATGAGGTTGATATCGTATTTTTTAAATTATGAAACTTTAAAATCATATTTTTGAAAACATGGGTTAGTAAAATTGAAAAACAACTTTAGGGGCCATAAAAATGTAAAAAAAAAACATAAAAAATGTGTATTTATGAAGAAAAAAAATTCTTAAAAAGAATACTTTGGAGCAATCTTAGAGTGTCACATCATCACCTTGGTGTTCTCCTTTAAATAAATATATAGATTTAAAATAGATGATTAGAGTTTAAATATCTATCATTTAAAATAAATAATAAAATTTTACTATTATAAAAAATAAAATAGTTCACAGTTACTATATATATACATTAGAATTAAAAAAAAAATGAGAAAACAAAAAGAATGTTTTGGAGCAATTTTAGAGTGCCACATCATCTTTTTGGTACTCTCCTTTATATAAATACTAGAAAACATAACTGCGCTTTGTGCAATTTTTTGTAATGATTAAATATATATATATTAAAATATTTTTTGAGATTGTGTGTAAGAGATTCATTTTCACTTGACCATAATTTTTTTACATGATAATGTTCATTATATAGCGAGCCTCCTGCAGGTTTTCGAGAAATTCTGATTAATTAAAGTGCCAAAAATAAAATTCAAACTATTTGTTGTATGTGTGCCTTTATTTAATATTATTATCATTTTATACATTTTGCATTGTTTTGTTGTTTATTATATAAACTTCTTAAGATTTTTATATTTATAAGGTAGAAAATTTATAAATCATGACATTTTGCACAATCATTCATTTTTTTTAAATAAATATTTTTATTAATTTAATTAATAATTTTCTTAATCAAATTAATATCACGTATATACATGTTGATATTTTTAATTGTTAAGATATTTTGGTTTTGAATTTGTAATATCAAAACAATAAATCTAGAAGATACATGTCAATTTATATATGATTCATTTATTATTATAATTATTAAAAAATTAGTTATTCTTAAATATTTTATTTTAAATTTGAAATATCAAAATGTTATACCCAGATTTCGAGATAAGAGGTTATGACCCCGAAAACTGGGCTCGTCAGGTGTGAGCTCGAAATATATGAAAACATCATATGGTCCAGCCGTAAAACCTTTAAAGTAAAACAACGACCTCAAGGATGTGTAACCTCGAATATTCTCTGAGCTCACGATGGGCAATGGCATGACACTCGAATATATCTTTTATCGATTGTCCTCAGGCGAGGTAGTTCGAGCCCAGGAAGTGCAAGCTTGGGTGTGACAACCTCGACAGTACCTACCTATCCCAAGCGTAGCGTGAAGTTGAGTGACAAGTTCGTGATTGACCCATAAATCGTAATAGACTCAATGTCGATTGTTGATCTCGAAGAACTGATTGATCACCTGGGAGAGCCCATTATGTGTGAACATATTTATTGTTGTGTAATCCCAATATTTAAGGGATGTCATTTAATCTGTTATCCGTTCCCGATCTTCATGGGACATTTCCATGTATATAGGAGATAATGCATTTAATATCATTATTTCAATTGATATACAGAATATCTTCCCGAAATATATGGGGATGAATTCTGCAACCTTCTCTATAAATAGAGAAGGAATCACCATTTGTAGATGACCGAATTTTGATTTCTTGAGAGAAAGCTCTGGGTAATTCATCTCTGAAGAATTTCCAGAAAACTCCAAATCTTAATAAGATAGACTAGTGGACTAGGCAGAATTAACTGCCGAACCACGTAAAAATTATCTTGTTTCTCTTCATCATTCATTCGCTTCATTGTTTAATTGCTTAATTTCTCTACAATTTAAGTTGACAAAAAATGGCGCCAACAGTTTGGTGCTTTCATTGAGAGCATTAAGCAGTACGTGTGTGAGTATAGTAAAAAAAGCCTCCCTGAATCAACAATGGCCGCAAATGATCCCAATGTTCCTGAGGAGGAAATTTTAGATGAAGTTGACTACCCTCGACGCCCTGGAAAGCAGCCTATGGTGAATTCGGACTTTGATGAGATGAGTGGTTTATCCGACTCTCGGGGACCACCGGCCCCCAGGGACGATGAGGACATGTATTATAATCTTGAACGATATGTCCTGATAGTGGAGCTCAAAAATTGTCAACTGCGAAAGCAGTTGGCAGAGGCCAAGAAACGTAACGAGGAGCTGGCCAGATTGGCTGCTGAGGCACAGGTGGCTCAGGACCCACCTCTGCCAGAGGCCCAAGCTCCACCTCCATGGGACGTTCATGTTCCACCACGTAGGCCTCGTGGGCGACCGCGCAAAAATGCTGCCACCCGGAGAACGGAGCAACCTCCGTTGCCAGTAGAACAGTCTGCTCCGTCAAGGCCCTGGAGAAGTAACTGGGCTGGAGCTCTTGCCAACTCAACTGCGGAGGTACCAGCTGGGGTAGGGAATAACCGAGCCCCCACGGAGGCTCGGACCCAAAATCCTGGTAACGCGCAGAGCGTTCCTGAACCAGTTCGAGCAACCTCGGGCTTTCTAGGCCCCGTAATGGATGGCAGCCACCATCACCCATAAGGCACCCACCATGGCCAATAAGGTATCCCTCACCAACTCGGAGAAACATACAACCAACTCAGGGTGATAGGGAAAGGCGATCTGGGCAAAGACGTGGAAATGGGGAGACCGCTAAGGAGCATAGAGGTACCCAACCCACGAGAAGCCAAATGTCTCGATCTCACACTATTGAGACAAGGAAACTGGCAAGGAACCCATCTTGAAACAACCGCGCAACGAGCCATGTCAGTGAAGGATCGAGAGACACTAGATCGGTCAGTATGTATGACCAGGGACACAAAAATACTGGGAATCGAAGGGAGCACCCAGATTTACGAGAACACCTAAACCATAATCGGGGGAATGATAACCCCTCAAATCCAGAGGGATCATCTCAATGGATGCAAGAACCCTGTGCCGAGGCGCGAAACTGGGGTTGTGATCAACGATAACCAGTTCCCACTGCTTCAAGTCAGACCCCCCGTCGATCCAGTCCAAGAAAGGATTGAACAACTGCAAAGTGCATTCAGGCTCTTACAAAGAACTCAAGCCCTTTGCCCCTCATATTTCCAGCACCCTGTTTATAACGACCCAAAATTACTAATAAGGCTTAAGGGCCTTGATTAGTGTGCCGAGAGGGCATAATTGGAGGTTATGTGAATTAATGGTGTGAGAATGCATGTTTATGAGTATTGGATAAGCATGCGGGCCCTGTTTGGCTGGTAAGGGCATAATTGTAATTTTGGCCTGTTAGGGCATAAACGTGATTATTTGTGATAAACTATTGAGACCACATTATTATGTGGATATATGTGTTTGCAGCTTTCAGCATGAGGCGATCTTAGGGAGCAAGAAGCGGGAAGGTCACAACGAGACCCGGTACTTGACTAGGAGTGAGTCAAGGGGTATTTCGGGTAATAGACAGTCATTTGGGTTATCGGGTTATGGAAATAAATAATTGGAGATATATTTGAGGATAGGCAGCCTAGGTGGGAATACTGGGGAATTTTACCATTTTTCCCTCGGGGACATTTTCGGTACCCCGAGTCTTGGGATGACTTAAGTAACTAAGGATAGATAAAACAAAGGAAGGAAAATAGTAGAAGATATCCTAAACCGACCCTTCTCTCTCTCTCTCTCCTTTTCTCTCAAGGAACTCAGTGAAACCAAAGGATTTATGGCTGGACATTTAGGGACTTAAGCTGGAATCTTGAGGGATATTTCAGTGGCAATCTGGAGGTTCAAAAGGGATTTAGGTAAGAATTTAATTTTAGTTTAGCTAGCTGAATTTTGTGGTCTTTGCTGGGTTCTAAGGATTTTCGTGTCTTGATTTTGAAGATCAATTTGAGGCTAAGGATTTGGGGTTAGCTCAGTGTTAGCTAAGGAAATAAACCAGGAGTTGAGGTAAGCTTCAAATTATATTCTTGGTCATTAAATTCTATGTTTTCTTTGACTGGTTTGAGTGTTCTTGAGCTTGTGGGTTCAAAGATTGAAATGTTGTTTTGATGAGTCTCTAGACTAGATTTCTGCTAGGTTTTGCTGCTGGAAGCATGTTAGAGAGTTGTGATAATTGAATTGTATTATTGGGATGGTTTAGGGTGGATTTGGGTGAGGTTTGAATGTTAAAAATGGTGGTTTTTCTAGGTTCGCAGGGCTGGGCTGCAGCTCTGTTCTAGAGTGTCGCGACCCTTCAGAGCAAGGAAGAGCCAAGAAGGCTCTGAGATGAGGGAGCACCGCCGTGCCACAGGGGCAGGGCTGCATCGCGTGACTGTGTTCAGGGAGGCCTAGCCTCTGTTTCAGGGGCGGGCCGCAGCATGGGTTTTGAGGGTCGCGACCCTTAAGGGCATTTTTGGCCTTTTGGAGTTTTTAAGCGTGGGAACCTAACCTAGGGTGCTCAGGATCGATCCCACTACCGTGTTTGGTGGAATTTAATGTCCTAGAGGCTATAACTCTATCAGGAAATCCTTATACAATTATTGATGGAATCCTTTGTCATGGTTGTGACTAGTTGTACGCTTGGGCTCGGGGCAGGATCGTGCTCGGGGGTTGTCTTTCCTAACTAAAGCACTTGGAATTAAAGGTAAGAAAACTACACCTATTTATGTTGATAGGATGGGACTAAGTGTTCTCTATATTTTTATGCATTGTTATATGATTGTGATAAACCATGTGAATATGTTGGGACTAAGAGTTCCCTATAATTGTATGAATGTCATGAAGTGGTATTACACCACTGGGACATGTGATAAGCGACCTAAGGGTGCCGAAATCAATACTTGCGCATAGGGCGCGGCTCGATCACTGGTAGCTGAGGACAACTTATTAATCACTAATCTCGGTTTAAGCGAGCCGGAGTTAGTGGGGTGAACACTGGCTTGGTCAAAGCGAGCCATAGATAGTGGATTAAATAGAGGGTGCGGCCTACGGGCGGTAACCCTAGTTGTTACTCGACATGTATTCTATTGTTAATTTTTATGTACGGTGTGCTGAGTATTTGGAACTAGACCATTGGTAATTGACTGATGTGCTGCATTGAATGAATGTTATGGCTTGCTGGGTAATTGATTAATGTCTTGTAAATCATTTGATTATGCTCTGTGAATTACTTAGCTGTTAATACTGATTATGTTATGATATTATATTTTCTTGCTGGGCCTCGGCTCACGGGTGCTGCATGGTGCAGGTAAAGGCAAGGGTAAGATAAGTTGACCATGAGTTGGAGAGCTCTGAGGGCGAGATGTACTTTGTTAGCTGCTCGACTGCCACGGTCGAGGGTTTGTACAAGGACGAGAACCTAAAACGTGTATTTTGCCATTAGAGTGGCTTGGTTATTTATTTGTTTTGGAAATTCTGTAATTACGTTATTTAAACCTTGATTTGGGATCCCATATATCAAATATTTGTTTTAATGAAAATTATTCGTTTATAAGAAAAATCTTTTAAACCTCACCGGTTTGTGTCGTCAGATTCACATTTTTAATCAAATGACTTAATTAGCAAGTCTTGCACTATTTCAAATACACAGTGTAACAGTCTTGGTTAAATAGGGCGTTACAACTTGGTATCAAAGAGTCCTAGGTTTAAGGGTTCCTGGAGATAGGCTGGACATGTACATTCGCCGCTAAAGACAAGCTCGACTCAGGGTTCTATAATTGAAAATATGAGACTATATGCTTAAGTTTTTTTATTGAAATATAAATGTATTATGCTATAAGACTATAGGGAGCATGAGAACTGATAGGGCCTGGCCCTTGACTATTGTGTGATGAGATTGAGGCGTGATGTTCAGCATTACTGCTGCATGTGAATAAATATGTGGATAATTATTCGCATATCAATTGTATGTAGTTGACTGCCTGAATTGAATTTATATGTTATGCTTGTTTATTGGCTTGTAGGATGCATGATAGAGTGTGAATATACATGGTAGTAATAAATTTGGTAGCTAAGTGCGTAGAATTGTGGATTATGCTTTATGTGTGCATGAATATTATGGTTAGTTGGACCTGGATGTGGTTTGGTTTGGAGTGTGAACCTCAGGGATGAGGAGTTTAGGCAACAGTGGCGGATGAAATCAGATTGTTTGCGTCCAGAAGGGTTAAGTAGACCTGGCATTGTGTTACAAGAGGGTTGCAGATGGTAGTTGGGGTTGGAAACCTCCATCTGCCCCTGAAAGTCGCAGAGATGTTCGCTAGCATGTGAGTAAACGGTGTTGGTTTAATATAAGGATACAGACAGATAAAGAGTATTAAATGGAAAGCCTAAAAGGCGTTATCCTCTGGTTTGAGGAGGAAAGTTTGGGTTTGCCTAAGAATTGTTTAGTGGATGGGCAAAGCTAATTCCATCCTTGGGTATATGAAGATGAGAGGTCATTAATAAGGAGTTGCGCTAAGTACTTGTGGCAGAAGGATGCCAGGAAATGGTATTCAGACTGAGATATTGGCGTGATGGGTTGGAAAGAACTCAGATGGTGATTTGATAAAAGAGGTTATAAAGTCTTAGTCTAAGCTGTGGAGACTATTAGGCTTCTAAGCTTGATTTATAATGCTAAGGTAACGACAGTGTATGTCAGTGTGTTTTGTGAGTTGGGTAATTCGGTTTGGAAATTGATACAGGTGGGTGTAGCTAGAGAGGATGACCCATATAAGGATTAAACCCTGGAATAGTTCCGAGCATCAGGGTCGCACCAATGCATGAGATCTTCATTTGTGTTTAGGCAGCAGTGAGGGCCATGTTATTTGAGATCTGGGGAAATGAGGTATAGAACAAGAATGTCGTAGGACAAGAGATGCAAAAGATGGTACTTCCAGTGGTGGAATTCAGTAAGGACAGATTCTCGGTTATCGAGGCAGAAGAACCCCAAACAGTGCTATGACACCTAGTTTTTTATAGGAAGGGGTCTGATTGGGAAGGTAGTCGTCAGGATGGTGACGGGAACCAGTGAGGTTGTCTGGTATGCACCTGAGGCAGAGAACGCCACCTGGAAGGATGTCAGGTGAGGACACGACTTCTACACGAATGGTTTGATATGTTAGGATGGATTTCCCATGGTTAGGGAACGAAAGACTGGAATGCCTTGTTACATTCGAAGCTCGAGGCTAATTCCTCGAAGATGATTAGTTAACTAGATAGTTCATGTTTCAAGTTATGTAACGAGCTGGAAGAGTTCAGTGTTGAGAATGTCCCAAGAGAGATTCAGACATAGGAAATATGCCTCAAGGATACTATGTGAGAGACTGAAGATATTAGTATTTGTTGGGGAGGAATTAGAAACTTCTGGCAGAGGAATTAGGATACAAGTAATCGAGAGGTTCGTGGTGAGAGCAATAGAGCTCGTCATATGGAAGCCTCGACATGAGTTAGAGTGAATCTGTTGAGAGACAACCCTGGATTGTAGGGGATATCATTTGGAGTACTTCAATTGGACTGAATGGAAACTAAGCTGACCAGTAGGGAATTCTGATGGGTATACAAGGAAAGATCGGGTGTGCTTCAGGGTCGGGCTATAGGTAGGTTCAATAACAGGAACATGGTGGAAGATGGTACTGGTTTGACAAAAAGAATTACTGAAGCAGTTGAAGAAGTTTGACCTCGGGGTGAATCAGACAGAGCATTGTATTGTGGGAATTGTTGGCATCGTCAGTTAAGGATGAAAAGTTTTAATGTTGGGTACAAGATGGGACAATGTCTCCAGGAATTGATCTACGATCTGGTTATTACCAGCTGGAGATCAAGGAAATAGACATTTTAGGAATTACTGCTTATATCGAGTTGGGTGTGAGGAATTGGTAACAAAGGTTCTTAACTGGTTCAAGCTTCAACAACACAGGTAAGTTCTTCAAACATAAAATATAAGAATGGTATGGACAAGTCTCCTTCAGATTTACGGGCGGTATGTTGGATTACTCTCCACTTACAAGTGGGAAGCGAGCGACTACTACGCTGATGGTGTTAGTACTAAGGAAGCAGGGTCACAGGTAAGGCTTCATGAAGTGTCAATTTGGTCTCGCCGGGGTATTTAGAATAGTGCTACAAGAAGAGGAGATAGGTATGAAGAAATTTGATTTGAAGCCACAAAGAAGCTACTGAAGAACGTCTGAAGGATGGGAAGCACAACAAGACTGGCAAGCGCGTCATCTACCACATAAGTATCTTCGCAGATAGCTACACCAGAGATTAGAGAAACAGTCAAACTTGAAGTTAGACTGAATGGATAGTGTCAGATCAGAAGCTCAGAAGACAGGGTAAGAATTGATTAGCACTTGGTGATGTAGGAATACACGTGTTATGGTTGGGTAGAGAAGGGTAGCATAAATGACCTAACTTCTGATAAAAATACAAAACTGTGAGGGTGCATCACAGGTTGGGCCATGCCCAGACTCAGGCTGACGTGAGGATGGATCAAGTCTCGCAGAAGGTAAAATGGGAACATGGTCGAGATACCTGAAGTGATAGGTGGGTAGTGTATGCATAGAGTAAGGTGATGAGGGTTTGGACATTTGTAAGAAAGATAACGTTGAGACCAAGATTTAGTGAAATGTAATGGATGGGTGGTTAGTGTTGGAAATCCTCGACTGTACGAGGGGAATGTTTGATTGGAGGCGGATCTCTTACTTGGGAGGTGTGTATCAATTAAAAAGAACGTCATGGATTATAATGGACTGGACAAGGTAATGATTGAGTTGGTATAGCCTTAGTGTGTGGTGATGGATAGGTACGTGTTCCTTTGAGCAATGGAATCCAAAGTGATGGTTAGGTGGGAACAGGGAAGAATCCTGTCAAGTTATTATGAGTTAGGGTACCAGGATCGGATGAACGATTCGATGAAAATTTGGCATGGAGATGGGAATTCTAAATGGATATCGTTCCACCTCCTAGGGTATGTTGTACTGGGAAGTTTGAGCAGGTGACAGAATCTAGTAAGCTCAAATGTTAAAAGGTAAAGTGATATGATGGTAGATCATAGGAATGGACCACATTATTAGAAGTAAGGTGATTGGATAGAGAAAATTAAGCCCTCAACTGAATGAGTTAGCGTAGTTTGGTTCGTATGAACTAGTAATGGGGCAGAGCATTGCTAACGCTAAATTGAAACCCTATAGTTTTCCAAGTTTTGGAAAGGGACCACAGAGCGAAGAGAACAGAGTGGGAATCTGGAATTACCGATTAATTGTAGATAGGATAGCAATCTGAGGGCTTAACAATTATGTTAAGGGATTAGGCGTTGAATGTGTAAACATTTGGGATATTAAGGAAAGTGTACTCTTTGATGAGACAGTCACGGTAATGGATGCTGGAGTGCAGCTAAGGTGACACGGCATAGGATATGGTAAGATAAAAAGCAAGGAGTGCTATGCAAATTAGAGAAAGGAAAAAATAATGGATACTACGGTTCAGTATTAGTTCAGGGGGAAAACCAAGAGGTTGTTGGAATTCTTAAGGCAAGAGTGCCTGCCTATCTGAAAGGACATAGGAACTTGCAAATTGTTAACTTTGGAATACAAAGTTTCAGGATGAGAGATTTGTATCTCTCTAAGTAAGTGCAGACAAGGAAAAGTATGTTTTTCTGGGAAAGAAAGAGGAGTTCTGACTCCCGATCTAACAGGAATTCTGAGATTGTACCAAGGGTTAGGCCGAGGGCCTATAAGCTGATTTCACCCTAGTAAGGGTGAAGACTCGTAATTATTTATGTTATCAAAAATAAGTCAATGAGGCAATCGTAGTGAACTAAATAGACACTGGAGTTTTTGCGGATCTGATGTGCAAGTAAAGGTCAAAGAAAGTATAGTTATCAGATAAGATCTTGCGGAACAATATTGTTACGCACGTTTGAGTGTTGTCAAAGATTAAGAGTAAAGGCGTTGGACCTTGGGAATTATAGTAAGAGGTATGAGGTTTACTGTCTAATGTGTTCGATTAAATTTCGAGGACGAAATTATTATAAGGAGGGGATAGTTGTAACGACCCAAAATTACTAATAAGGCTTAAGGGCCTTGATTAGTGTGCCGGGAGGGCATAATTGGAGGTTATGTGAATTAATGGTGTGAGAATACATGTTTATGAGTATTGGATAAGCATGCGGGCCCTGTTTGGCTGGTAAGGGCATAATTATAATTTTGGCCCGTTAGGGCATAAACGTAATTATTTGTGATAAACTGTTGAGACCACATTATTATGTGGATATATGTGTTTGCAGCTTTCGGCACGAGGCGATCCTAGGGAGCAAGAAGCGGGAAGGTCACAACAGGACCCGGTACTTGACTCGGAGTGAGTCAAGGGGTATTTCGGGTAATAGACAATCAATTGGGTTATTGGGTTATGGAAATAAATAATTGGAGATATATTTGAGGTTAGGAAGCCTAGGTGGGAATACTGGAGAATTTTACCATTTCGCCCTCGGGGACGTTTTCGGTACCTTGAGTCTTGGGATTGACTTAAGTAACTAAGGATAGATAAAAAAAAAGGAAGGAAAACAGTAGAAGATATCCTAAACCGACCCTTCTCTCTTTCTCTCTCTCCTTTTCTCTCAAGGAACTCAGTGAAACCAAAGGATTTATGGCTGGAAATTCAGGGACTTGAGCTAGAATCTTGAGGGATATTTCAGTGGCAATCTGGAGGTTCAAAATGGAATTTAGGTAAGCATTTAATTTTAGTTTAGCTAGCTGAATTTTGTGGTCTTTGCTTGGTTCTAAGGATTTTCGGGTCTTGATTTTGAAGATCAATTTGAGGCTAAGGATTTGGGGTTAGCTCTCTGTTAGCTAAGGGACTCAACCAGGAGTTGAGGTAAGCTTCGAATTATATTCTTGGTCATTAAATTCTATGTTTTTTTTTTTATTGGTTTGAGTGTTCTTGAGCTTGTGGGTTCAAAGATTGAAATATTGTTTTGATGAGTTTCTAGACTATATTTCTGCTGGGATTTGCTGCTGGAAGCATGTTCGAGAGCTGTGATATTTGAATTGTGTTATTGGGATGGTTTAGGGTGGATTTGGTTGAGGTTTGAATGTTAAAAATGGTGGTTTTTCTGGGTTCGCGGGGCTGGGTCGCGGCTCTGTTCTAGAGTGTTGCGACCCTTTGGAGCAAGGAAGAGCCAGGAAGGCTCTGAGATGAGGGAGCGCCGCGACGCGTGTCTATGTTTAGGGAGGCCTAGCCTCTGTTTTAGGGGTGGGCTGGGGCATGGGTTTTGAGGGCCGCATCCCTTAAGGGAAATTTTGTCTGTTTGGAGTTTTTAAGCGTGGGAACCTAACCTAGGGTGCCCGTGATTGATCCCACTACCGTGTTCGGTGGAATTCGATGTCCCGGAGGCTAGAATTCTATCCGGAAATCCTTATAAAATTATTGATGGAATCCTTTGTCATGGTTGTGACTAGGTGTACGCTTGGGCTCGGGGCAGGATTGTGCTCGGGGGTCTTCTTTCCTAACTAAAGCACTTGGAATTAAAGGTAAGAAAATTGCACCTGTTTATGTGGATAGGATGGGACTAAGTGTTGCCTATATTTGTATGCATTGTTATATGATTGTGATAAACCATGTGAATATGTTGGGACTAAGAGTTCCCTATGATTGTAAGAATGTCATGAGGTGGTATTACGCCACTAGGACATGTGATAAACAGCCTAAGGGTGCCGAAATCAATACTTGCGCACAGGGCGCAGCTCGGCCACTAGTAGCTGAGGACAACTTATTAATCACTGAGCTCAGTTTAAGCGGGCCGGAGTCAGTGGGGTGAACACTGGGCTTGGCCTAAGGGAGCCATAGACAGTGGATTAAATAGAGGGTGCGGCCTACGGGCGGTAACCCTAGTTGTTGCTCGATATGTATTCTATTGTTAATTTTTATGTACGATGTGCTGAGTATTTGGAACTAGACCATTGGTTATTGAGTGACGTGCTGCATTGAATGAATGTTATGGCTTGTTGGGTAATTGATTAATGTCTTGTAAATCATTTGATTATGCTATGTGAATTACTTAGCTGTTAATACTTATTATGTTATGATATTATGTTTTCTTGCTGGGCCTCGGCTCACGGGTGCTACGTGGTGCAGGTAAAGGCAAGGGTAAGATAAGTTGACTATGAGTTATAGAGCTCTGGGGGCGAGATGTACATTGTTAGCTGCTCGGCTGCCACGGTCGAGGGTTTGTACAGGGATAGAAAACCTAAAACATGTATTTTGCCATTAGAGTGGCTTGGTTATTTATTTGTTTTGGAAATTCTGTAATTACGTTATTTAAACCTTGATTTCGGATCCCATGTATCAAATATTTGTTTTAATGAAAATTATTCGTTTATAATCAAAATCTTTTAAACATAATCGGTTTGTGTCGTCAGATTCACATTTTGTGTTATCTAGGGTGTTACACCGTTTCCTCAGGGATTCTAAATTCCTCATGTCCCACCATTTGATGGGAATTCCTATCTATAAAATCATTTGAGTACGTTCAACACAATTATGCGAGTGATTAATGTGGGCTACGAGCTCAGATGCATGCTGTTTCCAGCCTCGCTCACAAGGCCAGTAAAAAAACTAGTTTGAGAAGTATAAGAGACATCCGATCGCTTCTTGGGATCAATTGTCTAGAGATTTCAAGAAGCAATTCAAAGCCATGGTCGAAATTAGGCCCGAGTTGTCTACCTTGACCAATGTCCGACAGCAGCCGAATGAAACATTGAAAAGTTACATTGGAAGTCGCCCGAGCTCATGACGTAGACGACAGTGGCCATTTAATGGTTGTCCAATCTGGAGTAATTGCTGGAAGTCCTCTCTGGGAGGACAGACAGAGGAAGCCCGTAAGGTCCTTAACCAAGTTTAATCGACGAGCTCAGAGGTTTTTTAATGTAGAAGAGGCGAGGTCAGCATTGAATATGACCTCTTAGCCCATAACTACAACAACAAACACAAACTCTGCCTCGACCTTGGTGGATCCTACGACCTTAAAACCCCCTGGGGACAACCCTTCTAAAAGGAAGAAGAATGAAGGGAATAATCCCGAGGCAGAAGGGGGAAAGATGAAGAAAGGGGAAAGATATTTCTCCGTATACAAGGTGTATACCGAGCTCAATGAGTCTTGGGAGAATATCCCCCTGGCTAATGAAAACCAGGTCCCTTTCAGACGTCCGGACCCCATGAAAAACCAGAAAGAGAAAAGTAACTCCAACAAGTACTGCAGATTCCATAGAGATATCGGACATACAACTGATGAATGCAGGCAATTAAAAGATGAGATCGAAGGCCTGATCTTGAGAGGATATTTCAAGCAATATGCTAGGAATCAAAACCCCAGTCAGGTTTCTATTAGCCAGAGGGCAGCAGTAGCACCACCTGCCTAGAACAGCAACTCCCGAGCAAGGGAGGACAAACGACCCCCTCCAATTGATGGAGAAGATGTCCTAACCATCTCGGGGGGACCACATATTGCAGGAACGCCCAGAAATGATATGTGAATGAGCTGAAAACTGGTGACGGGACTCCTTACGAACCCGAACCCAGAACTCCAAAACAGCAAAGGGTTGAATCTCAACCCATAACTTTTACTAAGGATGATGCGTCTCATGTACAATTCCCTCACAACGACCCGCTGGTCGTCACCCTTCAGCTCGCGAATAAGAGGGTACATCGAGTCCTGGTTGATAACGGGAGCTCAGTAAATATCCTCTACAAGGCCACCTTAGAAAAGATGGGACTCACACTTCGTGACCTAAAGGCCTGTGCAACGATGTTGGATGACTTTTCAGGAGAAGCGATTGCCTGTATGGGATCCAACAAACTCCCCGCAACCTTGGGAGACTTCCCAGTCTCGACAACCAAGAAGATGGAATTCGTAGTAGTGGATCTACCATCGGCCTACAATGTACTGCTCGGGAGACCCGCCCTAGTAGGGCTGGGGACAGTTTTGTCTGTTAGGCATTTGGCCATCAAGTACCCGACTTCTAGTGGCATCGGGACACTGAAAGGAGACCAGCTTGCAGGAAGGGAATGATATAACATTTCCGTTAGAGGAAAGAAATAGGCAAGTACACAAACACTTATCATAATTCAGAATAAGGATGGGACAGTCTTCAAGATAGACAAATAAATTGATCCAAGAATAGAGGAAAAAGCTGATCTTGAGCTATTAGAAGAGCTCGAAGAGGTCAAGCTCGAAGAAGTAGACCCCCCGAAAATAGTGAAGGTAGGGAAAAACCTTCCGGAAGAAACGAAATAGCAATTAATTTATTTTTTGAAAAAGAACCAGGATGTTTTCACGTGGTCACATTCGGACATGGTAGGGATAAGCCCGAATGTGATAAGCCACCCTCTTAATATTGACAAGAGCTTCCCCCCAAAGCAGCAAAAAGGAAGACTCTTGGACGAAGATAGGAAGAAGGCCTTGAAGGAAGAGGTCGACAGGTTAAAGGCAAATCGATTCATACGAGATGCCTTCTACCCGGATTGGGTCGCTAACCCAGTGCTAGTTCCGAAACCTAACGGAACATGGCAAACCTGTATTGATTACTCAAACCTCAATAAACAATGTCCTAAGGACTGCTTCCCCTACCTCGGATCGACCAGCTCATAGATGCCACAGCTGGGCATGGACTTATGTTGTTCATGGGCGCTTATTCTGGATATAACCAGATTGCCACGCATGCCCCGAACCAAGAGCATACGAGTTTTGTGACAGATAAAGGACTAATTACTACAATGTTATGCGTTCGGGCTCAAGAATGCTGGAGCCACATACCACCGGCTCGTAAACATGATGTTCTTCGAACAGATAGGTAATAACATGGAAGTTTATGTTGATGATATGTTAGTTAAATATAAACATAACAATAACCATTTGGAAGACCTTGAAGAGTGCTTTGCTGTGTTACAAAAGTACAACATGAAGCTCAACCCCCAGAAATGCTCTTTTGGAGTATCATCGGGGAAGTTCCTAGGTTTCATTGTGAATGCCCGGGGAATAGAGGCTAATCCTGACAAGATCCAAGCGTTAATTGACATGCCCTCACCTCGAAAGCATAAGGATGTCTAGAGTTTGACTGGACGGATGGCGGCATTAAGTAGGTTTATCTTGAAATCTACGGACTGCTGTCTTCCATTTTTCAACCTTTTGAGAGGGGCGAAAAATTCGAATGGACAGAGGAATGCGAGCTAGCATTTCAGGAGCTCAAAAAGCACCTCGCGGAACCTCCTATCTTGTCGAAACCTATCATAGGAGAAATTTTGTACCTATATCTCGCTACAACCGAGCACACCATTAGCGCCGTGCTCGCCCGAAAAGATCAGAAGGTGCCAAATCCAGTATACTATGTCAGCAAAAGGTTACTGGGGGCAGAATAAAGATACCCTTTAATGGAGAAGTTGGCTCTCAGCCTAATCCACTCATCTCGAAAGCTCCGACCTTACTTCCAAGCGCACCCCATCCATGTGCTGAGCGAATAACCACTACGACAAGTCCTATCCAAGCCAGAAGCCTCGACCCGATTACTAAAATGGGCTGTTGAGCTCGGGCAATTCAAGATCACTTATCATCTAAGGACAACCATAAGAGGATAAGCCCTGGTAGACTTCATAGTGGAATGCACTAGAGTGACTGACGACGAAGTTATAACCCCAGCTCGTGAGCTGTGGAAACTTTATGTCGATGGGTCTTCCAATGAAAATAGATCGGATGTAGGAATAATACTGATCACCCCATATGGGAGTCGATTTCACTCCTCTTTGAGATTTGACTTCGAAGCGTCAAATAGCTGAATATGAAGCTCTACTGGTAGGACTTCGAATAGCCAAGAAACAAAAGGCTAAGGCGATACATTGCTACAGTGACTCTCAGTTGGTGGTCAACCAAATCCTAGGGGAATACTAGGCTCGTGGGACAAGAATGGCTGCATATCTAGAAAAATCAAAAGCATCACTCGAACATTTTGAATTTTACACGATAGAACAGGTTCCCCGAGAGCACAATTCGAATGCAGATGCCCTAACCAGGCTCGCCACATCCACCGAGGTTGACGAGCTGAATGTTGTGCCAATCGAACATCTATTGACACCCAGTATAAGCATTCCTGAACAAGAGGATGTCTGCATGATTAACTCCGAGCCAACCTCGATGACCTCGATAGTTGAGTACCTAGAAACCGGCATTCTCCCAGCAGAATGGACCAAGGCTCGGAAACTGATGTATCAGATTCCCAGGTACACTATTGTGTAATGAAGGCTATATCGAAGAGGATACTCTATGCCATTACTCCGGTGTGTGACTCCACCCGAGGCTAAGAAGTTCATAGAAGAGATTCATGAAGGATTCTTTGGGGACCACACTAGGGGGCATAGCCTGTCTAAGAAAATTATACACCAAGGGTACTTCTGGCCCACCATCAAAGCAGACTCATTTGATTACGTCAAGAGGTGTGATAAGTGTTAATGATTTGCCACAATCCCTCAAGCTCCACCTTCCGAGCTAACTATGATGACCTCCCCATGGCCATTTGCGATATGGGGAATTGACCTCATAGGCTCGTTACCAACTGGCAAAGGTGGAGTTAAGTACGCAGTAGTCGCGGTAGATTACTTTACGAAGTGGACCGAGGCCGAACCTCTGGCAAAAATTACCTCAAAGAAAGTCTTGGACATCGTGGTAAAAACATCATCTGCCGATATGGGATGCCAAGGAAGATAGTGTCCGATAACAGTACTCAATTCGATAGCGACTTGTTTACCAACTTTTGTGAGAAATATGGGATAATAAAAAGCTTCTCCTCTGTGGCCCATCCCCAAGTGAATGGACAAGTCGAGGCTATGAATAAAACCCTGAAGAGTTCTATGAAGAAAAAATTGGAAGAAGCTAAGGGGTAATGGCCCGAAGAGTTGCCCCAAGTCTTGTGGGCATATCGAACCACAGCTCGTACTTCAACAGGACATACCCCTTTTTCTCTGGCATATGGATGCGAGGCTATGCTGCCAATTGAGGTCGAAATACCTACCATTCGTACCCACGCTTATGATCAAGCCTCGAACCAATCCCAACTCGAAGTAAGTTTGGACCTGATTAAAGAAAGACGGGACGTGGCTCAACTAAAGAATGTTGCATACCAACAGCGAGCTACCCGGTACTTCAATAAAAAGGTTCGAGACAGAAAATTCAGTTTGGGAGATTTGGTGCTAAGGCGTGTGTTCTTGGCTACACGGGACCCGACTGCTGGCGTGCTCGGGCCTAATTGGGAAGGACCTTATCAGATCGAATCAGTTATCCGACCTGGCATCTACAAATTGGCAAGATTGAACGGGGATTTGGTACCACGAGCATGGAATGGCGTACATCTACGACCTTACTATCAGTAGTGTAGGAACTATGTCACCTGTAACCGTGGTTGTTTATCTTTACTATGCTCTTGTTAATAAAATTTTCAATTCCTAATAAAGTTCGTTTTCGTTTCAATATGTTGTATTTTTTGAAAACTCTCTTAATTTAATAACCTATGGTCACACTCATAGGATATTAAGGGGGCATTAGTGGTATATATACCGCCAGCTTGAAAAAATAAAATAGCATATACGAAAAGAATAAAAGTGTTTGGATATAACCAAATACGCGAGCTAAGATAGTTTGGACATAACCAAATTATTAAAGAATGAAAGTGTTTGGATATAACCAAATACGCGAGCTAAGATCGTTTGGACATAACCAAATTATTAAAGAATGAAAGTATTTGGATATAACCAAATATGCGAGCTAAGAGAGTTTGGACATAACCAAATTATTAAAGAATGAAAGTGTTTGGATATAACCAAATACGCGAGCTAAGATAGTTTGGACATAACCAAATTATTAAAGAATGAAAGTGTTTGGATATAACCAAATATGCGAGCTAAGATAGTTTGGACATAACCAAGTTATTAAGAATGATAGTGTTTGGATATAACCAAATATGCGAGCTAAAAATGTTTGGATTTAACCAAATGCGTGAGGCGAAGTAATTTGGATAAAACCAAATACGAGATCTACACATAACTAGATCAAAAATATTTGTGTGTGGATTACGAACAAAAGCACGACCTAAATAGGTTTGGAACAAACCAGCTAAAATTAATCGACATAAAGTTGGAATATAAATAAACCTACTTCAAGTTAAGTCGAGATCGAGGCAGGAGTATCTTGCAAAAAGATAGTTTCGACCTCATAACTTTGGGGAGCTACCCGAGGACGAGGAAAAGTAACTAGAAAAGCAGGATATAACTAAACCACCTATATTACACGCCATATAAGTACTTTCGAGTGCATGGTAAAAGTAAGTTCTGACCTTGACAAGTAACGGGATCGGACACGGATACATCGAGTAAACTGTGAATGAATGCATTGAAGCTCAAGCTTAAAATCCACCACCTATTTGTATGAATAAACAGACATAAGGACACTTTAATATAAATTACTTGAAATATTTTGACTTAAGAAATGTAAGGAAAAAATATTAAAGTAAAGTCAAATATGATATTATAGATATCAAAAGAAAATAGCTCTTTCACAAGCTATAAATTCTCTTGGCCCCAGGGGCATAAAAAATAGAAGATAAAAAACTATTACAAGAGGTTCAAAGGGATGCAGCCCCGGGTCGAGATTTAGGAGGAAGGAGTATCCTCCTTAGCCTTCTCAGCATCCTCGTTGGCCCTCTCTGCCTCCTCCCGAGCAGCCTCCTCCACATCGAGGCGAGCCTGCCATTTGGCCACGAGCTCTTCCTCAAAATAGCCTAGGAAGATGGTATCGAGATTGGAATTACTGGTCCAGATCCTGTACATGGCCAGGTCGATCGCCTGATCCTTCTTCTCCTTGAACTCTGCGAGAAGACGAGCCTTTTCGCCCTCCATTATCTCAAAGGTGGCCTTTTTATCCTCCTCAAGCTTGGCTTTGACCTTCTCGAGCTTGGCTATCCTGGCCTTCATCTGCTTGGCTTCAGCCTCCATCTTTTCCTTTGCAGCCTTATACTCGTCAGTGAGCTTAAGTTGAAGATTCTTCGACTCTTGGGCATAGGACATGCTCGAGTGGACCTCATTGTTCAACTTATAGTTAAGCTGAGCAACAGCAGCAAGAGACTGAAATACAAATAAATCTAGTTAAAACACATACTAATCATAATTACAACAAGTGGTAAAGTGAGAGAAGTTACCGCAGCAACAAGCTCAACACTCTTGTCATAAAGGGTGTTGCAATCCCGAGCATTGTTCAGAAACTGCCATTGGGGAGCCTCAAAGCTGCTGATGCTCTGGCCTACCCATGACAGGATGTCCGAGCCAAGTGTAGCTCCATGAGTCCCGGCAGTGTTTTCGACGACATACTCATCAACATGAGTAGAAAACGATAACAGGCGCCCTTTGGACATTGGTTTCTTCGGAGGAGGGCCGAGTGTTGGGTAGGCCATGATAGTAGGAGGCACAGGGGGGACATCAGTGGTGGAAGCTTTGACCTGGGAAACAGGATCCACGGCCAGACTCATAACAATGGGAGCTGGAGGAGGAGGACTCTTCTCAGTCCTCTTAAGGACCTTGGCGGCCGATCTAACTTTCGCGAGCCTCTTGGGCGCTTACTCCTCTGAGCCCCCTCGCCACTGGCGAGCACGGTGTCGAGATCAAAGTCCATAGCACCTGCACAATTTTACCACATTATAAGACATTCCAAGACACAAAAAGTTAGCACAATGCAGACAGGCAAGGAATAAAGGACAAGTAAAGAGAAACCTAACTGGAACTCTCCCCCGAGCTCGTGCTCGGTGACCACGTAATTCCCCCATCTTCAGAAGAGGCAAGGGGAGTCCCTTCCCTATATGTGGAAGTCAACCTCGAAAGGTCCCTATAATCATTTGTCCCGTATTGAACGACTATTCCATCACATACCTCGTTCAGACTATACATAGTATCGTATTTCCATAGCCAACTATCAAACCTATGAACCCTCTCATATACCTAGGACTATACATAAAAGTGGTCCGTATCATCTTCACACAAGACTAATCTGTCAGGCTTATGCTTAAGTAGCAAGGGAGACCATAAGTCCGTGCTAAGGATGACTGTACCTCTGTCGCTCGAGCTCGAGGCCTCGCCATTGGCCTCATTCCCTGATTGCGAACTCTTGTGATGTCGAGCTGGGGATTGTGGCTTAGAGTTAGGCCTCGGAGGAAGGCTGCCGGTTGGGAGAGGCACAAACTCCCACTTGGCGTATTTCTTGTTGGACCAATCATTTGTGGACTGATCCTTTTCCAGGAGACCACAAGCTCGAAGCCTATCTTCTTGAAGAAGATAGGAAATGGAACGCCTACCATAAGGGAATTGGAGCAAGGCCTCCTTGTGCTCCTTCATCTTATCAGTGGGAGTAGGTCGATGATAATTGACTGGAGAAATGAGCATATCATGAGTGGTTCGAGCCTAAGCAAAAAATTCGAGCACATAAAGAAGGAATTTTTTATACTTACGGATTCGTCTAAACGAATAACATCTTGAAGAAGCCAGGCCATCTGTCCAAAAGAAAGCTATCTTGAAATTGGGGGGATGGTTGGGTAGATCCTCAAAGATTTTCTTCTCCTTGGGATAGCTCAAAAGATAGTAGAAGCCGTCCCCTACCCAAGTTCAGGAGGGATTGCTTTTCAAGCAAAAGAGATACATAATCTCCATTGGTGAAGGTCCTTCCCACTTTAGATCGTGGTAAAGCGACCTCAGGGCTGACGAAACCCTGTATGAGTTGGTGTTAAGCTGGAAAGGAGCAAGCCCGACAAAATCCAAGAAGTCCTTGAAAAAGGACTTTAAGGGCAATAAGGCCCCTGCCTTCATGTGCTCCTATCTCCAAGCCGCATATTTTAACTTGCTGTCGGGATTACCATCTCCCGGGGTGCGATAGCTTCGCTCGTGGGAGGTTGGAGCTCGACACCTCAGCGAGCCTGATAGTCCAATATTGTGGAGGGCCAAGATGTCATAGATTTGCCCCAGTGAAGAAATCGAGCTCCAGTAGTGCTCAGCCTCGAAAAATTCTCCCTCCAAGGTGGGAATGAAGGTTGGCTGTGAAGTAGAAGGGGGATTTGATGGTTCTCCCATCAGTGAAAATTGGAGATCGCCTGGCTTGAAGGCGATTGCCACTTTAAGAGTGGTATCAATGGGGATTGGTCTAGGCTCGGGGTCTGGATCTGGGTAGATGGCAACCCTAAGTCTCTTGCTTTTCCTCTCCTCAACCTCGTCGTTTTGACGTCGAAAGTGAGCTTGGGTATCTTCTTGCTCACGCCTTTTTCGGTGCTCCTGAATCAAACGTTGATTCCAGGTAAAAGGTGACTCCGGGCTCGGATTTTTCAGTGAATAAAGAATTGAGAGCTTTGACCCCCACCGCTTTTCTGAGTTCTGCGGCATCTAGCAAGAAAGCAAAAGGGTGAGGGCCAGACGAACAAGAAATTAAGAATAAAAATCAAGACGGCCTAAGCTCGAATGATTGAGACTATGAAACAAGCTTGATCCAAAGAACGAGGCCAGACTCGGAGCGTGTATTACACGGAAAGGGGGGAAGGTGGATTTATGTTCGAAGATCCTAAATTTTCAGGGAAAAAAGTTGGCGGTTACTCAATAAGTGATATTTTTGGAAAATGTGCAATTGGAAAACCCTAATCTTGTACCCAGTTTCTTGGTGTGCACGATATGTCATCCGAAATTTAAAAAACACAGCACAAGAGTCATATTTGCATCTTTTATGAAAAATCTGGGTTTAAAAATCCATAACGTCAAATAAGCTTACGAACTACACGATATTGGCTAAAGTATCTTAGTGATAAACTAGTGCCCAAGGTGCGACAGAAACATAAAAATGCATGAAGAAATATAAATACGAGGGTCAAGAACAAAGACTTACACATAGAGGCTTGCAGATACAATGAAAGCGACGACTGGAGGAGCGGTTGCAAGAATGATCTCACGAAATCGAAAAGGCCAAGGTTGTGTTTGTCTTCTTGGTTTAGAGAACATGCAAAGAGGAAAAAAGATTTTTCGGCTCTAGTTTTTTCTCTCTCTGAAACTTAAAGCGTAAAAATGAAGAGGAAGAGGATGACACAGTTATATATATGTGTGTCCCAAGAGGAGGTCAAGGGTCGAGCTAATCTAGGCCTTTGACTGGATTTGGTATTTGATCCAATGGTCAGGTGTGAATGTAGCAATGACGGAAAAAAGCTGAAACGTGAAAGGATGTGGTGTGTTGAAAAAGTACTCAAGTACTCTAATTGAGCAACCCGTGGCTGACGCATGTCCACACTTGAGTGCAATTGATGGTATAGTTTCCAAGAAGGGCAGTTCAAAAGTTTCCTTCTCATAGGATTCAAACTGATTCTTTTGAGGGGGCAAAATGTTACACCCTGATTTCGAGATAAGAGGTTATGACCCCGAAAACTAGGCTCGTCAGGTGTAAGCTCGAAATATATGAAAACATCATATGGTCCAGTCGTAAAACCTTTGAAGTAAAACAACGACCTCGAGGATGTGTAACCTCGAATATTCTCTGAGCTCGCGATGGGCAATGGCATGACACTCGAATATATCTTTTACCGATTGTCCTCAAGCGAGGCAGTTCGAGCTCGGGAAGTGCAAGCTCGGGTGTGACAGCCTCGACAGTACCTACCTATCCCGAGTGTAGCGTGAAGTTGGGTGACAAGTTTGTGATTGACCCATAAGTCGTAACAGACTCAATGCTGATTGTTGATCTTGAAGACCTGATGGATCACCTGGGAGAGCCCATTATGTGTAAACATATTTATTGTTGTGTAATCCCAATATTTAAGGGATGTCATTTAATTTGTTATCCATTCCCAATCTTCATGTGACGTTTCCGTGTATATAGGAGATAATGCATTTAATATCATTATTTCAATTGATATACAGAATATCTTCCTGAAATATGTGGGGATGAATTATGCAACCTTCTCTATAAATAGAGAAGGAATCACCATTTGTAGAGGACCGATTTTTGATTTCTTGAGAGAAAGCTCTGGGTAATTCATCTCTGAAGAATTTCCAGAAAACTCCAATTCTTAATAAGATAGACTTGTGGACTAGGCAGAATTAACTGCTGAACCACGTAAAAATTCTCTTGTTTCTCTTCATCATTCATTCACTTCATTGTTTAATTATTTAATTGCTCTACAATTTAAGTTGACGAAAAACGGCGTCAACACAAAACAAAAAAAGATAAATACAGATGGAAAATTTGAAATAAATGTCAATTATATATGATTATTTATTATTATAATTATAAAAATATTAGTTATTTATAAATAAATTAAGATATTTTAAATTTTGAATTTGAAATATGAAACAATAAAATGATTATCATGAATCAGAAAATCTTCAAGATAAATGTGAATTCATATATGGTTGATTTATTATAATAATTATTAGAAAATTAGTTATGAATACATATTAAAAAAAAAAGTTACGAAAGAGGCATTGCCATTATTGATGATTTTAGATTGTTATCCATATTTTCCACCTTAAACATGTGGCATTGTTGAGTGGGCCTCTTAGGCTCTCAAGAGAGGTCAAGGCCCATCAAATACTAAGCAACTAGGGGCCTAGAAGCCCAGACTCGTCTTAGGTTCAACGACTAGCGAATAATCATGTAGTAAAGGGCCCGGACCTGAGACATAGGCCCGAACCAACTTTATTGACTCACCCAATCTCCACCCTCCGGGGTTTAGATCATTGTGGTAGACGGTCTATCCCAACGGACGAATCCCACCATGTTGGATCCAGATGAAGTTTCCGATTTCATCATCTTGATCCAACTCACTACCAGGATCTTTCGATCTGTCATCGCTAGCTGATGTCTATCTTGGTAAAAGAACCCGGACCTTGGTAAATGAACCCGAGCTTGAGTAAACGAACCTGAACCTCGGTAAATAAACCTGGACCATGCGTCCGGGTAGATCAAGGCCAGTTCTTCATGCAACTAACATGTCCCTGAGAAATCCGGCAGTTGGTCTACCTAACTAACTTGTAGAAAGGGATACGCACAGAACATACAATGTTCGTAGGGAACGGTACTACCACTACTCTGAGAAATCCTATCCCTAGAATCCCCCTGGTAGCCCACGCGGATCAGTCCACACTAACATACAAATGACAGCTGTAAAGCTCTACTACGCTTAACTCGACCTAGTGGTCCTAGAATAACAACCTGTAATCATGTTACACTCTTGTATTATAGCTCCGTTAGAGAGCACTTATGATTATATCCCTATTGGGCCCGGATTAGTCCAGCCCAAACTACATGACCACCTATAAATAGGGTCATTTGTCCATTGTAGCAAGAATATGATTTTCTCTTGTATGCATAAACGCTGGTGAACTTGCAAAAAACCTCCGTTGTTAAACTCTCTAAAGCTCAATACTAGTGACTCGTGGACTAAGGCTCATTAATGCCCTAACCACATAAAAATTGCAATCTTGTTCATTTCTTTGCCTTTCTTTCTATCCCTTGTTTCTCAATATATTTATAGTTTCCAAAAACTCAGTAAACATTTTGGTGCTTTCATTGAGAGCCAGAAGAAAGCTTGAACCAATCCTTGTCATCTACAAAGATGGTGAATACCACACATACTATGTTTGATCCCGCTCAACAACAGCAACAATAGGACAATGCAAAACCATTGCAAAACCAACAACTTCCTCAAGACCAACCAGAGGATATACCTTATCACATGCCCTTGCCTGAATACTTCCAGAACTTCAGAGAAGGGGGTGAGTACGACGAAGAATACTACGAAGAAGAAGGAGAGGGGTACAAAGACCATGAGGCCGATAATCCCATCAATCCCGATGAAAATGATGTGGAACCCAAATAGGAGGACCTTGAAGTGGTCCGTCTGAGAAACCAGGTCGTCGATCAAGAAGCAAGGATGGCAGAACAACAAGAAATCACCTGCCAAATGCAAGAGTCCGTCCTGGCTCTTCAAGAATTCATTGTTGCTCAAGGATTTACAGTCAATGCCCCAACTGTTCCTCCCCAAGGAAATCAGCCACTTGTCCCACCTACAGGGACTGGTGCTGCCAACAACGCTACAACCCCTACTCCTCCTCCGGGACGATCCATTCATCCTGGAGCTGGTCCTTCGAACCCAGCTCAAGAAAAAGGGAAAGACAAAGTGGTCGACCCCATAGAAAAGACATTAGTTTCAATTAGTGCAAGTGGGAATTTTTTTGGGGTTTTATGCCCTAATTAAAACCCAATTTCTTTATGATCACATTTTATTATCAATAAAAGAATAGAAATCATTTTGACTTGGTCAATGACTTTGCTCACATGTTTTATTTTCATGATTATTTGTTTGATATAAACTTCTATTAAATCTCGAGCATATAGCTAATTATATTTATAGTGATGTAATCACAGTGGAATATAAATATGATTATATGTTCAGACATAAGCTAGTCCTAAGATTATTCAGTGCACATGATTTACATTGCCTTGCCAATCTACGATATGATCTACTTACACATTGCAGTGTTATGTTCTTTCTAGAACATTAGCAAAGTAGATAAGATCAGATGTATTTGTTACATTGGATTGGATCGATATTGACAATAGATAAGATAAGTAAACATAATGTTATTATCTATTCTATTCATATCATATAGTTGACCATAGGTCAATTCAATCTCAATTCTAAGTGGTTAGTATTCTAACTGATTGTATTATTTGAGTTCTTTGGCTTGTTCATTACCAGCTTACCCTACAAACTAGCCCATACTTGAGTGGGAGTATTAATCATAGATATCAACATCTATAGCTTCTGATGAAGAAGTAAAACGATGGTTTCCTTTTAGTTTGGTTCAAGGTGCTAAATGATAGAGATCTCATTTCAGTAATTAATATTAGTTTACTGAAATATAATTTACAAGGAACTAAGTGTGTTAAGGATAAAATACAATGAGGGGTAAAAGAATATTTTTAGTCACATCTCATTGTAAACCGTTTATAGAGGATTGAGTGATAATTATGGTTGTAACAATGGAAAACTCATAACGTATCTATATTGGTTATAGAGCATTCTATGAATTCAAGAGTTCAATTCTAAGTCTTTAGTGGAGTCACGAGGAATTAATAAGTTAGTAAACTTATTTGTTAAATTTATGATAACTTATTGGAGCTTGATTTCATAGGCCCATGGTCCCCACTGTACCTTGGATAAAATCATCTAGATGGTCTCAATTAGTTGATTTAATTATCAATTAGAATTATCAAAGTTGACCAGGTCAATTTTGGATAGTTTCACAAAGTTATACAATTTAGAGAAGAAAATAGATTTTAGGGCAAAAATTAATTAAGACAAATTGGTGTCTAAATTAATAAATAAGTTTAAATCAAGGTTAAAATTATAAATAATTAATTTGATAAACAATTTAAATAATTAGTCAATAGAAAGTAATACATGCCTTGAATTTAAGTTCAACAGGATTATAATTAAATGAGAAATTTCACGAGCCTAAAGCTCGTGAGAATTTCGACCTAATGGCTGATATTATCTATTATTTTATTGATTTTTTAATTAAAATAAATGACCTAATTGAGCCTATAAAAAGAGTGCTAAGTGAGAGTTGAAATCAGATGTACAAGAAGAACAAAACATCTAGTTTTGATGCTCTAGGTTTTTAGATTCTCTCTACAACAAAAGTCCTTTTCTAAGCCTCTAAGTTCTCTTCTCTTCTTTTCTTTGTATCTATCTCATGTGTTGAGAATTGCCCACTCTAGTCTAGGTGATTCTAAGGATACTTTGGAAGGTTGTGAAGAAATTTGAAGATCAGTTCAGTTTCTTGGTGATACTCTGCAATAGAAAGGATTCAGGGGTTAAAGAAACTAAAGGAAGGACTAATACATTCTGTTGCATATAATGTAAGTGTTCTTATCATTATCTCTGTTTAAATTCAATTATAGAAACATGTTCTAGGCTGTCTTATTTTAATTTTTTTAATATAAGATTTACATGAAAATAAACAAGATCATGTATAAGTTTTCCCAACAATACCTGCTTTTGGATGGCATCCAACACCACAACCAACAACCCAGACCATTCCTTGGTACGGGGTGCAATACCCGGAAAATCCCCATTCGGCACCTCCAACAGTAACTGGGATATAGTTCATGACTCCGACTATCTATGTGCCCGCTTCATCAGGATATGCTCCAGCTTCTTCAACCCCTTTTTCTGGATATGGAGTGGCACCGACCAGAGACAGTGTCGCTCCCGGAGAGGTTCAACCATCCCAGACTGAAGCGACTGAGGCAAGCATAAACCCATGCCGGAGAAAATGATACAGCAAGAATCAGAGCCGAACCGAGCCCACAAATAAAGGAAAGAGGGGGTACGAGCCCAAATACAAAGAGTATAAAAACTTGGTTTATACCCGAGAGAATATCTAGCTTACAATAGGCAACGTAGTCCACAACCAAAAACCAAGCTCGTGTTTAAAGGAGGAAAGAACCCGAGGGACGCGAGCCAACGATGTGCCTATCACAAGGACATAAGCCATACAACTAAGGAATGTCGTCAACTGAAGGACGAGATCGAGAATCTAATCAAGCTAGGGCACCAATGGGTCAGGATGCCAGGGACAACCCGTAGCTCCCGGACAGCCTTTTTCCCAGGGAGAACCTGATCAGTTCAGATCCCCTTAGGGAGGGTACGCTCCAATATCGGGAGCACAGACCCCTCAGGGGGCCCCAGTAGTGCAACCTCTTGGAGGCTCTATGGCTTTTGGACCCGAGATACCATACTCGCCCAGAATTGCACCCCCTCGAGTAGATGGCCACATCGCCACCATATCGGGAGGCCCGCATTTGGGGGAACCATCCCGAAAGACCAAAAGAGGTACCTCAGCAAACTCGACCACGACCATGAGATGTGTGCATTAGTCCAAACTCCGGCCCAACGCCCAAAGCTGATGAATTTGCCGATAACGTTCACTGAGGAAGATGCCTGGAATGTCCACTTCCGACATCACGACCCTGTAGTCATTGACTTCCAAATCGCCAACAAAAGAGTATCCCGAGTGTTGGTTGACAATGGGAGTTCTATCAATGTCTTGTTCAAGCCGGACTTCACAGCGATCGACCTAACAGAGGTAGACCTAGCATCATGTCCAACACAGATCTACAACTTCAATGGGGATTCATTGCTCCCGATAGGCAAGATACATCTCCCTCTTACATTGGGGAACAATGTTCAAAACACATTCAAGTACTGCAAATTCGTGGTGGTAGAATTTCCCACTACGTATAATGTGATTTTTGGGTACCCTGCTCTGGTTGACTTTGGTGGCTTTACCTCCATCCACCACCTATGCTTGAAGTTCCCGCATGATAACGGCAGAGTGGGGATAGTACAGGGAGATCAAAAGAGCGTCTGGAAGTTTTATAATGTCTCTGCCAGACCGATCTTCATGGTCCGCAAAAAGCCCCTCAAAGAGGAGAACATCGCTCTGGTCTCAAACCACAGTCAGCACAGGGGGTCCTTCCCAATTAGTTCCGAGTACGCCAGCATACGAGTCCCTTGTAGCAAGGAATACACGTCTTAGTACTAAGTCTCCCAATTTGAACTTTCTATCCCGAATCTTTTTATTGAAGTATCGGGTAGCTCATTGCTGATATGCTGCATTCTTCAACTGAGCTTCATCTCACCTTTCTTCAATTAGGTCCAGACTTAGTTCGAGCTGGGATTGGTTCGAGGCTTGATCGTAAGCATGGCTTCGAATTGTAGGTATTTCAACCTCAATTGGTAACATGGCCTCGCATCCATATGCTAGGAAGAAATGGGTATGCCCTGTTAAAGTGCGAGGTATGGTTCGATACGCCCATAAAACTTGAGGTAACTCCTCGGGCCATTTTCCTTTAGCCTCTTCCAACCTCTTCTTCATTGAGCTTTTGAGGGTTATGTTGACTGCTTTGACCTGGCCATTTGCTTGGGGATGGGAAACGAAGGAAAAGCTTTTTATTATTCCATTTTTTTTCACAAAAATGGGTAAATAATTCATTGTTGAATTGAGTACCGTTATCTGATACTATTTTTCTGGGCATTCCGTATCGACAAATGATGTTTTTTACCACAAAGTCTAGAACTTTTTTCGAGGTAATCATTGCCAGGGGCTCGGCCTCGGTCCATTTTGTAAAATAATCAACCGTGACCACAACATACTTTACTCCACCTTTGCCGATTGGTAACGAACCTATGAGATCGATTCCCCATACTGCAAATGGCCATGGGGAGGTCATCATGGTTAGCTCGGATGGTGGAGCTCGCAGAATTGTAGCGAATCGCTGACATTTATCACATTTCTTGACATATTCGAATGCATCTGCTTTGACAGTAGGCCAGAAGTATCCTTGTCTTATAATTTTCTTCGACAGACTATGCCCTCCAGTTTGGTCTCCACAAAATCCTTCATGAATTTCTTCTAGGATTTTCTTTGCCTTGGGAGGGGTCACACATCGGAGTAGTGGCATAAAATATCCTCTCCGATATAACCTTCCTTCCACAATAGTGTACCTTGGAATCTAATACATCAATTCTGCTGGGAGAATTCCAGTTTCGAGGTAATCAACTATTGAGGTCATCCAGGTTGGTTCGGATTCAATCATGCGTACGTCTTCCTCTTTAGGCTCGTTGATGTTGGGGGTCGACAGGAGCTCTATTGGGACCACGTTTAGCATGTCAGCCTCGTTGGACGTAGCGAGCCTGGCTAAGGTATCTACATTTGAGTTTTGTTCTCAGGGAACCTGCTTTATGGCATAGAACTCGAATTGTTCAAGTGCAGCCTTGGCTTTTTCTAAATAAGCATCGATCCTTATGCCACGAGCTTGATATTCCCCTAAAATTTGGTTGACCACCAACTGCGAATCACTATAGCAGTGTATTGCCTTTGCCTTGAGTTCCTTGGCTATTCGAAGTCCTGCTAACAGTGCTTCGTACTCAGCCTCGTTATTAGATGCTTCGAAGTTGAACCTCAAGGCGGAATTAAATCAATTTCCTGCTAGAGTGATTAGTATGACTCCTACCCCGATCCATTTTTGTTGGAAGACCTGTCGACATAAAGTTTCCACAGCTCGCAGGCTGGGGTTATAACCTCGTCGTCAGACACACCAGTACATTCTACGATGAAATCTGTCAGGGCTTGTCCCTTTATGGTCATTCTCGGGTGATAAGTGATTTCAAACTGTTCGAGTTCGACTGCCCATTTTAACAATCTACCCAAGGCCTCTGGTTTGGACAAGACTTGTCGCAGTGGTTGGTCAGTCAACACATGGATAGAGTGTGCTTGGAAGTAAGGTCGGAGCTTTCGAGATGAGTGGATCAGGCTGAGAGCCATTTTTTCCATTAAAGGGTATCTCAATTCTGCTCCCAATAACCTTTAGCTGACATAATATACTGGTTTTTGTACCTTCTTGTCTTCTCGAACGAGCATAGCACTGATGGCGTGCTCAGTAGTAGCGAGATACAAGTACAAGACTTCTTATGTGATAGGTTTTGACAAGATCAAAGGCTCCGCAAGGTGCTTCTTTAAATCTTGGAATGCGAGCTCGCATTCATCTGTCCACTCGAACTTTTTGCCTCCTCTCAAAAGGTTGAAGAATGGATGACAACAATGTGTAGATTTCGAAACAAACCTACTTAATGCCGCCATCCGTCCAGTTAGACTCTGGACATCTTTATGCTTTAGAGGTAAAGGCATATTGATTAATGCATGGATCTTATCAGGATTAACTTCTATCCCTCGCGTGTTTACTATAAAACTGAGAAACTTTCCCGAAGATACTTCGAAATAGCATTTTTGTGGGTTGAGTTTCATGTTGTATTTTTGCATTATGGAAAAGCATTCTTCGAGGTCATCCACATGGTTATTGTTATGTTTAGACTTAACTAGCATGTCATCAACATAAACTTCCATGTTATTACCTATCTAGTCAGAGAACATTCTATTCACAAGTCTTGGTACATTGCTCCAGCATTTTTAAGCCCAAAAGGCATGACATTGTAGCAGTATAGTCCTTTATCGGTTACAAAGCTCGTATGTTCTTTGTCCGACGCGTGCATGGCGATTTGGTTATATCCAGAATAGGCGTCCATGAACGACATGAGGCTGTCACCTGATGTGGCATCTACAAGCTGATCGATTCACGGTAAGGGAAAACAATCCTTGGGGCATGTCTTGTTGAGGTCGGAGTAGTCGATGCAGGTTCGCCACGTTCCGTTGGGTTTCAGAACCAGCACTGTATTGGCGATCTAATCAGGATAGAAGGCATCTCGTATGAACCGATTTTCCTTTAACCTGTCGACTTCTTCCTTTAGGGCTTTCTTCCTATCATCGTCCAGGAGTCTTCGTTTTTGTTGCTTTGGGGGGAACCTCTTGTCAATATTAATTGCATGGCTTATCACATTTTGACTTATCCCTACCATGTCCGAATGTGACCTTGCGAAGACATCCTAGTTCTCTTTTAAGAAGCAAATTAATTGCTATTTTTCCTTTTCAGTAAGGTTTTTACCCACCTTCACAGTCCTTGTTGGATCAACTTCTTCAAGCTTGACCTCTTCGAGCTCTTTTAGTGGTTCGAGGTCTGTCCTATCCTCTATTCTGGGGTCGATTTCTTCGTCTATCTCGAAGATCATCCCGTCCTTGTTTTGAATTATGACAAGTGCCTGTGCACTTGTTTGTTCCTTCCCTCTAACGGAAATGCTATAGCATTCCCTTCTTGCAAGCTAGTCCCCTTTCAAAGTCTCGATGCCACCAGAAGTCGGGAACTTGATGACCAAATGTCTAACAGATGAAACTGCCCCCAGCCCTACTAGGGCGGGTCTCCCGAGCAATACATTGTAGGCAGATGGAAGATCCACCACAACAAACTCCATCATTTTGGTTACAGAGATTGGATAGTCTCCCAAGGTCACGGGGAGTTCAGTGGATTCCACACAAGCAATCCCTTCTCCTGAAAAGTCGTACAACGTGGTTGCACATGCTTTTAGGTCGCAAAGTGTGAGTCCCATCTTTTCTAGAGTGACTTTATAGAGAATATTCACCGAGCCCCTGTTGTTAATCAGGACTCGGTGTACCCTCTTGTTCGCGAGCTAGAGGGTTATGACCAGGGGGTCATTGTAGGGAAATTGGACATGAGATGCGTCCTCTTTGGTGAAAGTTATGGGTTGAGTTTCAACCCTTTGTTGTTTTGGAGCTCTTGGTTTGAGTTCGTAGGGAGAACCGTCACTAGTTTTTAGCTCATTTACATATCTCTTTTGGGCATTCTTGCCCAATCCTGCGATATGGGGTCCCCCTGAGATGGTTATGACGTATTCTCCATCAATCGAAGGGGGTCGGTCATCTTCCCGTGCTCGGGAGTTACCGTTATGGGCAGGTGGTGCAACTGTTGCCCTTTGGCTGGTGGAAGCCTGGTTGGGATTTCGGTTTCTTACGTATTGCCCGAAATATCCCCTCGAGATCAATCCTTTGATCCCGTATTTTTACTGTCGACATTCATCGGTTGTATGTCCGATATCCCTGTGGAATCTACAGTACTTACTAGAGTCTCTTTTTGCCTTTTGGATCCTCATGGGGTCAGGTCTTCCGAATGGGACCTGATTTTCATTAGCCAGGTAGATATTCTTCCGAGACTCATTGAGCTAGATATACACTTTGTATACAGAGAAGTATCTTTCCCCTTTCTTCTTTTTTCCTCATCTGCCTCGGGGTTATTCCCTTCAATTTTCTTTCTCTTGGAAGGGTTGTCCCCAGGGGGTTTTGAAGTCATGGGGTCCGCCGAGGTCAAAGCAGAGTTTGTGTTTGTTGTTGTAGTTACGGGATGAGAGGTCATATTCAGTGCTGACCTAGCCTCCTCTACATTAACAAACCTGTGGGCCTTCGATTAAACTCAGTTAAAGACCTGACAAGCTTCCTTTGTAAGTCTTCCCAGAGAGGACTTCCTGGCATTACACCGGCTCGAACTGCCATTAAATGACCACTATCGTCAACATTTCGAGCTCGAGCCACATCTAGGTTAAACCTGGTGAGGTAACCTTTTAGTGACTCATTTGGCTGCTATCGAACATTGGTTAAGGCTGAAGCCTCGGGCCTAATGTCGACCATAGCTTTAAATTTTTTCTTGAAATCTCTCAACAATTTATCCTAGGATGCGATCGAGTGTCTTTTGAACTTTTCGAACGAGTTTTTTGCTGGCCCTATGAGAGTGGCTGGGAAAAACATACACCTGAGCTCGTAGCCTACATCGCTGGCTCGCAAGATTGTGTTGAACGTGCTCAGATGTTTATATGGATTTGAATTTTCTTCAAATGGTGGGACATGAGGAATCTTAAACCCTTGAGGAAAGGGAGTGTTTGAGATATGTGGGGCGAACGGCTCGAGTTCTTCATTGAACTCTTCATCCCTTTCCTGGCTATGCTCGTTTTGCAAGAGCCTAAATGCTCTCTCCAACTGTTCAATCCTTTCTTGGACTGGATCTATAGGAGGCCTGGTCTGGACCTGAGGGGGCTGGTTATCGTTGATGACAACTCCAACTCCCTGTCTCGGTGCAGAATTGTAAATTGACTGCTTGCGATCGTTTAGATGATCTCGCAGATCTGGGTTCGGGGGATTATCACGCTCCCGATTATGGTTTAAGTGTTCCCGTAGATCAGGGTGATCTCCTCGATTCCCATCATTTCTTAGTTTTGTGTTGTATATGCTCACGGACCTAGTGTAATCTAAGCTTTCACTGACATAGCTCATTGTTCGGATATTACGAGACGAGTTTCCTGTTGGCCTCCTTGTCTCAACAGTTTGTGATCGTGACATTTGGCTTCTCGTAGGTTAAGGAGCCCTGCGATCTCGGGGAGCCTCTCCTCCATTTCCCTATCTGCGTCCAGCCCGCCGATCCCTATCCAGGTGGATAGGTCACGGAACCCTCTAGATTGACGAGGGATGTCTTATTGGTGATGGTGGGTGTCTTATAGGAGATGGTGGCTACCTCCCATTATGTGGCCTTGATGGTCCCGAATTCGCCCGGTCAAGTTCCGGAACGTTCTGTGTAGCACCGGGATTTGGGGTCCGAGCCACTGAGGGGGCTCAGTTATTCCCCATTCCCGTTTGTGCTTCTATAGTCGGGTTGGCAGTAAGTTCATCCCGGTTGCCCCTCTGGGGTCTCAGCTGAACAGGATGGGATGTTGGTGGCGGTGCTTGTTCTGCCCTTCTGGTGGTCGCATTCTTACGAGGGCATCCCCCCTAGGACTAAGAGGTGGGGCCTGAGTGTCTCGAGGAGGTGCTTGTGCTTCAGCAGCTAGTCTAGCTAGCTTTTCATTGTGTTTTGTAGCTTCTGCCAACTGTTGGCGATTCTCAAGTTCCACAATTGGAACGTATCTCTCGGGATTATAATACATGTCCTCATCGGCCCTGGGAGCAGGAGGTCCCCGAGAGTTGGATGAGGTACTCCTTTCATCAGGATCAGGATCTACCATAGGCTGCTTCCCAGTCCGCCGAGGGTACTCTTCATTATGAGGAATTTCCTCCTCAGGTACATTGGGGTTGTTTGCCGCTACCATTGCTAATCCGAGAGGCTCTCTGACTAAACAAACTCACGCACTGTTTAATGGCTCTCAATGAAAGCACAAAACTGTTGACGCCATTTTTCGTCAACTTAAAAAAATGAGAGCAATTAAACAAGAATATACCAGAGGAAATGAATAAAAAGAATGAAAACAAGATCTTTTTACGTGGTTCAGCAGTTAAAATATGCCTAGTCCATGAGTCTATATTATTAGCTCTTGGGAGATTTCTGGAAACCTTCAAAGAATAGTTGCCCAGAGTTTTCTCTCCAAATCTCAATCTTTTCGGTCCCCCTTCCAAATGAAGTTTACATCTCTATTTACAGAGAAGGTTTCTGAATTCGTTCCCACATATTTTGGGAAGATATTCTATAAATCAAATAAAACAATGCCAATAAATGCATTATTTGCTATGCACGCGGTAATATCCCATAAAATGTAGGAATTAATAACAACATTACATTAGATCCCTTAAATATTGGGAATTTATAACAATAAATTCATTCACATTCAGCTGACGTGTTCGGATGCTAGATCCATGTGTCTTCAAGACCACTTCCCTATTATGAGCTCGTCATCTTGGTTCTCTTATGCTCCCAACAAGTAACCATTGTCGAAGTCGTCCCCTTCGAGCTTACAGCTCTTGAGCTCGAACCATCTTGTCTGAGGGCAAGAGATGAATCAAGAAGTTTATACAAGTGTTGAACCCTTGCTATTATGAGTTGCGAGCCTAACTTATAAGCTTGGGGCACCTTCGGGGCTACATAATACTCGAGCTCACGAGGTCTGTTACTTATAGAAAAATTGTCTCTGACTTGTCGATCACATGATGACCGAGCCTATTTCGAGCTTACGCATTACGAACCTGAATTTTGAGATCAAGATTCTCATTCTCGAAATCTGGGTGTAACAGACCCTATTGTGCCCTTTTGGAAGATTTTTGTTGATGGAGTATCCAATGAAAATGAGGTCGGGGCTAGGATCATCCTAATATTCCCCAAGGTCACCAATTGAAAAGCGCCCTATGCTTCTAGTTTGAAGCATCAAACAATGAGGCTGAGCACGAGGCCATGCTGGTCGGACTATGCTTAGCTCAGGAAGTGGGGGCGAAAAACATTGAAGTCCACCGCGATTCCCAGTTTGTGGTAAGATAGATTTTGGGAGAATACCAAATGAAGGGGAGAAGATGCCGCTTACGTGGCACGAACCCGGGAG
Source organism: Humulus lupulus (assembly GCF_963169125.1). Lineage (NCBI taxonomy): Eukaryota > Viridiplantae > Streptophyta > Magnoliopsida > Rosales > Cannabaceae > Humulus > Humulus lupulus. The sequence goes on from NC_084794.1 coordinate 130,440,753, forward strand.
TTACTTCAACCGTTCAAAAGATATGTCATCCGTCAGATCCCTGGGGAACAGAATGTGTTCGCGAACACATTGGCAAAGTTGGCCATGGATGTTGAAGCAGAACTCTCCGGGGTAGTCCCAATCAACCATCTACCTGCATTGTAATGCCCAGGGACCGTTACAGTTTTCATTTTAAACAGTGCTAAACTCGCTAATCGAGTCATTTGGCTATAATCGTGTAACTAAGTATGATTAGCAGTTTAAGGTTAAATTTTTTGGTTAAGATATAATGTTTCACTAAAACATTTACCATATACATTGGGATCCCAAAAATATAATTTAAAGGTTAAATACAACAAAATATTTACAACTAACCGACCTTAGCGGCCAAATAGGGTTTAACCCTAGTTCCTCTTTCAACCCTCGGCCGTGGCGGTCGAGCAGCCGCATATGTACACATCGTCACCTAAGCTCTCCAACTAAGGGATGGTCCAGCTTTCTTTTTCCTTTACCTGCACCACATAGCACCCGTGAGACGAAGCTCAGCAAGAAAACTCAATATGCTCATGAACAATAATAACATGTTACTAAATCATAATGTGCATGCCTAGCAATAATAGCTCTATTCATGCATGCAAATAATTCTAAACAATGATGGTTGTGGCTCCTGCCCTCCTGCAAGGATGACTATCAAGTCAATCTTAATCAGATGAGTGATTTAACACTTTAAGGTTCTGGTAACCATGCTGGAGCGTATAGCCCTAATTAGATGAGTGATTTAACACTTTGAGGTTCTGATAACCATGCTGGAGCGTATAGCCCTAATCAGATGAGTGATTTAACACTTTGAGGTTCTGATAACCATGCTGGAGCGTATAGCCCTAATCAGATGAGTGATTTAACACTTTGAGTTTATGATAACCATGTTGAGGCTTGAAGCCCTAATTAGATGAGTGATTTAACACTATGAGGTTCTAATAACCATGCTGGAGCGTATAGCCCTAATCAGATGAGTGATTTAACACTCTGAGGTTCTGATAACCATGCTGGAGCATATAGCCCTAATCCGATGAGTGATTTAACACTTTAAGGTTCTGATAACCATGCTGGAGCGTATAGCCCTAATCAGATGAGTGATTTAACACTTGAGGTTCTGATAACCATGATGAGTGAGTCACTAACGTGGGCTCAGCACCCATAGCCATGTGACGATGCAATCACCTAGGCCTTCTGGCCCTGGCTCTAAGTGACTATCCATTAGGCTAGACAAGCGCTTTTAGTTTTCATCAAACTTGAGGTCGGTCCGGCATTAATGCTCATGATGAGTCATTCAATGCTTATGTCGATTAGATCTAATCTTTTAGGCTTGTGTTAAACACGCTAAAACCCTTCTTGACTCTTAAGCCAATACCATACGACCAGTGCTCAGTACTACTGCCGAACTTGACTAGTGAGTCACAGCTTCACAGTTAATACCGACGCCATTGCCAATTTTTGACTCATGGGTCAGTGCCATACACAAGTAAGCAATGCAACTAGGCATATATCATATGTCAAATATCCAAATGTAGGGCATTCAACATGCTTACTTAACAATTGCTAGCATAATTACGATCATGCACAAACACAGAGACTCAAGCTCTGATCAATCTCATATTCAACATTCATGGCATGCTCTAATCACATGTTTCTCATGCATCACATACTGCGTGCAGTTTTCTTACCTTTGGTTCGAGCGAGAAATAACAATTGAACAACCCTTGAGAACGATCAACCTTTTGATTCTTTAGCGGTTACCTAGTAATAACCAATTATAACTTCCATTAATGAAAATCAACAATAAAAGGGTCTTGACCTAAACCTCACTCCCGAGACCCCAAATTGTACCCAAATGGAGAGTAGATTCGATTCCGATCCTTAGGAATTGAAACCCCGAGCCAAAAACCCTCTAAAGTGCCTAAAACAAGAATCTGGAAAAGGAGGGTAGCGCTGTAGCACTACCCCCCTAGCACCCCTGTAGCGTCCCAAATTTGCTAATAAGGCTTATGGCCTTGATTAGCGTGCCTGGAGGCAATATTTGATTTATTATTAATATGTGGATTTGATGAGTATGTGATTAGAAATGCATGTTTACGTGAATTAAATATGCATGTGGGCCCCATTTGGTTGTTAGGGGCATGCTTGTAATTTTAGCCCGTTGAGGGCATAAATGCAATATTTGTGTGTATTGTGAGTGTTACCACATGTGAGTGGTGATATATTTGTGATGCACGATCCGAGACAGTCCTAGGGAGCGGTTTAGCTAGAAATTCACAACGGGGTCAAATACCCGGCTTGGGAGGAGCCTAGGGGTATTTTGGGAACGTAAAATGAGTTCGGGATTTATGGAGTAACGGGTAGTAGTTTGGTAATGATTTGGATATGTCAGGATTAATGGGGATTTATAAGACTACTCGGGGACTTTGGCAAATGACTAAATTTTCCTTGGGTTACCTAAGAGGTTAGGATAAGTTTAAGGGGCAATTGGGTCTTTTGGTGAGGATATACATGGTTTACGTAGGCTGAGGGGTCTAAGGAAGTCACTGGAATTAAGGGATTGGAAAGAAAAAGAAATAGAAACTCCCTCTCTCACTCTCTTGAGGCTTGGAAGGTTTTGGGGATTTTTGAGGAGAAAGCTTTGAATTTAAGGCTGAGAGTTGGGGAATCAAAGCTAGGGGCAGGATTATAGACAGCTGAGGGTCAAAACCATCCTTGAGGTAAGGCTCTCTGTTATGGTTTTAATGAATTCCTGCCATGTTTTAAGTGTTTTCTTCTAGGTTCAAACTTAAGTTTTGATTTTGAGTTTGATGAGGTTATGGAATAGTTTCTGAGGCTCTAGTGCTGCTTAAAGTGTGTTAGGATGATTACGGGACTCAATTCTATTGTTGGGGTGTGTTTAGAATGAATTTCAGGGAAGTTAGCTCGTAAAATTTGCATGTAATTTCTAGAATTTGGGCTCGTGACGGCCCTGTTCATTAACGCCTCAGCCTGCTTGAGTTTATAGGCCAGTGGGGCTTCGAAGAATTTCCTAGGCGCTGCGGTGCAAGGTTTGGGCGTCGCGGCCCGAGTTGCCCAGTAGTGAGGCATTTTCCCTCTGTTTTGGGGCTTGTCGCAACCCTTAAGAGGGGATGGGCCGCGGCCCAAAAGAGGAATTTTGGCAAATTTAGGGTTTTTAGGTTGGAAACTTGAATGTTAAGGCTCGGGAAGGTTTCCACTACCCAGTTTGGTAGAAAACAAGGTCCTGGAGGTTAGAGTTATGTCTCGAAACTATTTGATGAGTTAGAACTTGATAGTTGATTTTATTCATGCGTTGTGACTAGGATTTTCTTCAAGGCTCGGATTGGAGGACTGTGCTCGTGATCGCGGTGCTCGAATAGCTTGGGACACAGGTAAGAAAACTGTTGTACCCGTAGATCAGGGTGTGGCCCTATAGTTTGTATTGCAGGGCACGACCCTATGTGATTGTGTTGCAGGGCGTAGCCCTGTTGATTAAGTTTATATTTGTTTAAGTATTTGTTAAATTTATGCTATGTGTTGCATATTTTTGAATGAATGGCAAGGGTCGGGAATGGCGAAGGCTGAGAACAGCAAGGGCCGAGAAGGGCAAGGGCCAGAAATGGCGAAGGCCGAGTATAGTGAGGGGCTGGGAGCAGTGTTAAGAATGCGGAGTGCAATTCGCCAGGGTGAGACCCTTCTCGGATGCCTGGGACATCCTCACGGTGTAGACCGCGAACCCAGGGCCTGGTAAAGCGCCTGGGACGGCATGGCCACTATATGTTTAGCTTTTGGCTGTCTTGTTATATACTGATTGATAGCTATGCATATCTTAATTGTTTGTGTTGAGTTTTCTTGTTGGGCTTCAGCTCACGGGTGCTCTATGGTGCAGGTAAGGGCAAGGGAAAGGTCGACCAACCATGAGTATGGAGAGCGTGAAGCGGCGTGTACATGTTCGGCCTGTCTGGCTGCCACGGCCAAGGGTATTTTTGGGAGATGCTATGTATTAATCCAAATTTTTTCGTTTAGTCGACTTTAATCATATTTTTGAGTTATAAATATTTCTAAACAGTATTTTGGGATCCCAAATGTATAACGCTTTATAATTTCAATGAATGACTACATTTTCAAATTATATGACTTTTTATTACAATTTAGCTACACTTTTATCCTAAAACCTCGATTAGTGAGTTAATTGCATGTTTTAAACTCAATTAGTAACAGCTCTAAGGAAGTAGGGCATTACAGCCCCAGTGCCTTTGGCAGAGTGAAACACCCCCTGGCTAGTGTTGTAGCGCCCATGGATGGGCGCTGTAGCACTACAACCAGGGTTTTCAACCCTGGTTTTTCCGTCCTTCAACTCCTCCATTTCCAACCTGAAAAACCAGCTTCCAAACTCCATCCAAACCCCCAAATGAACCCAAATACCATATACACAAGTCCTAGGCATCATAACCCAAGTAACCCTAGCCAAAAACTCCCATCAATTCCCATTATCCAACTCAAAAATCCAGTTGAAACTCAATAAGAAAAACAGAGCAAGAACCATAGTTTTAATGGCTAGAAACTCACCTCAATCTCATAATGACACCCTCTTCAATGGTAGAACATAACCCTAGATCATCAAAGCTTGGTTCCTTAAAAAGAGCTTCAAAATCCAAGGAGAAATGAAGGAAAGAAGATGATTGGGAGAAGGTGAAGAAATGATGCTCTGTTTTACAAATTCTACAGCCTTCTAATGGCTAAATATAACCTTAGGGTGAAAAGACCATATTGCCCCTAAGCCTAATTAAAACCCTTAATAGCCACCAAGGGCAAAATCGTCATTTCCTGCCTCTCTCATTAATCATAATTAACACCCTCCAATTTCCATTATTCCCAATATTCTCAAATGCTAATAAATCATATCTCATTACCTTTTAATTCTCGGTAATGTCCTAATCCTCAAATTACCCCAAGACTCACCCCGAGCCCTGAAATTAACCTCGATATGACCAGACCGATAACTTGCATTCACAGATCGTCTCATGTCGAATGGCTCAAACAAATCCACGTATAATGTGGTATTATTCATAATTCTCCAACATGCATGAAAATACACAATTACGCCCTCAACGGGCTAAATTACCAAAATTCCCTTATAATGAAATGGAATCATATGCATGCATTTATCATCATATTATAATATAATTCACATAAACATGCATATAATCATTTAATAACATAATAAATCAATTATGGCCCTCACGGCCTCCTAATCAAGGTCCTAAGCCTGATTAGGAAATTTGGGTCATTACACGCACCCAGTATTCAAGACCCCGCAATCATAAATGCCTTTTACTCAATGTCCTGGATAGGGCCTCTCATCCAATATCTAACCACTGGAGAATTGCCCCCAAATACGTCATGATGGATGGCAAGCTCTATCGCAGGGGGTTATCCATGTTGTATCTTTGATGCGTATCCAGGACCGAGATGAGAGCGATCATGCACGAAATGCATGATGGCTTTTGCGGTGATCACTCAGCCAGACTCAGCTTGTCCAAGAGAATCCTAAGGCAAGGATATTTGTGGCCAACAATGAAGAAGGACTGTGTAGATTACGTCCACAAGTGCGAGCAATGCTAAAGGTACACGAAGATCCCACGAGCTCCTCCCACGAAGATAACCTTGATGACCAGTTCCTGGCCTTTTGCAGTTTGGGGAATTGATTTGGTAGGATCCCTCTCGACTGGGAAGGGCGGATTGAAATAGGCTATTGTAGTTGTCGACTATTACGCCAAGTGGGTCGAGGCAAAACCAATGAGCATCATTACCTTCAAAAAGGCCCTAGACTTCATCATCAACAATATTGTGTGCCGATACGACCTCCCTCATAAAATCGTGTTTGACAACGAGAAGCAATTTGATAGCATCCACTTCACCAACTTCTATGAAAGACATGGAATCATCAAAAGCTTCTTTGTAGTCACAAGGCCTCAAGAAAACAGAGGCCGTGAACAAGATTTTGAAGGAAACACTAAAGAAAAAGCTACAAGCTTGCAAGAGCAAGTGGCCAGAAGAGTTGCCCCGCGTCTTATAGGAATACGGACCACAGAAAGAACTTTGACCGAACATACTCCCTACTCGATGGTCTACGGATGCGAAGCAGTCATCCCAGTAGAAACTGCAGTCCCGTCCCACATACGAGATACGTACGATCCCATCCAGAATCATGCCTTGCTCCAAGAATCCCTAGATCTCATCGAAGAGTTCCAGGATGAATCGCAAGTGCAGCTGAAGATGTATAGGGGAAAGATCGCAAGGCACTTTAATTCCAGAGTTAACAACCAAAGGTTTGAGATGAGTGATCTGGTTCTAAGAAGAGTCTTCCCTGCACCTAAGGATATGGGAGTGGGGGTCCTAGGACCGAATTGGGAAGGACCATATGAGATACAAAATGAAGTATGTCCAGGAACATATCGCCTAAAGCAGCTAAACGGAACAGAGGTCCCAAGGGCCTAGAACGCTAAACACCTCCGCTGGTACTATCAATAGTTGGGAGGAGTCAGCCGTATTTTCTTTTAACGTTTCAAGTAATGTACGCCCCAGGGGCATTTCCTAGTTAATGAAAATGGCGTGAACAAAACACCATAAGGAATGTGTTAAGAAATGAAAAATTCCATATCCTTCTTTAAATTTTACACGAACAAGTGACCTAAAACTACACTCTTTGCTCACTTGGGGGGTAGGACCATCTATACAGTCTAGGATTAAAAACAAAAGGGGATGCAAAGCTTAGAGCTTAGTCCTAATACAGCTTCGTAAAGACGGGGTTCAAAACCAAACTCCCAAAAAATTGGTCCAGACCTAACATGGTCCAAGATGATTTAGTCCTTATTTATTATTCCCCCATAACAGTCCAGAACCATTGGAACTCGATTCTTAGGTTTGAAATGATTAAAGTTAGTCTTTTGAATGATCCAAGTCATTGAAACCTGAACCTCAGGTTTAGGATAAGATAATTAACTAATTTCTACCAAAGAAATCTTTAATGGTCCAAGCCATTAAACTAAGTCATATCTGAGAATTTCATAACAGTCCAGACCGTTGGAACCTAAACCATAGATTCGGGATAAATCAGTTAAATTATATCTGAGAAGTCCATAATGGTCCAGGGCATTGGAACCTGAACCATAAATTCAGGATAAATAAGTTAAATTATATTTGGCAATTCCAAAACGGTCCAGGCCGTTGGAACCTAGACCTTGGTCTCATGACAAGTTAATCAACTTCAACAATTTTTCCCCTAATAGTGCTGGCAATTGGAACCAGGAATCCACATCTAAAATATTCATGCATAGTGGTAAAACACATAGTGAATTTTTAAAAGAAATATATGAGCAAGGATAAAAACCAATGTAATAACAAGATAGTAAGATAAACAATTGTCTTAAGCGCATCTGCGCCCATTAAAAATATGTTCACAAAAAAATAAAGGAGAGGAATCCCCAAATAAAATTACAAAGGCTCAGGCCTAGGCTTCGTTCTGACCCGGGATGTCTGGAGCGTTTTCATCTTGTTGATCCCCAGCAAGGAACTCCGCATCTGCTATCTCCTTGGCCTCAAATTCGGCCTTTTATTACAGCTGAATCCAGATAGAGGAGGTGATTCATATTCTTGTCTTGGAGCTAGGCCATGTAAATGGCTTCGTCAAAAGTGACCGCTAGCAACTCATCAGCTTGCTCCTTCTCCTTGCGAGCCTCCTTGCTCCATTTCAACTCCAGTTGGGTCTGGACCTCCAAAGCTTGGATTTGAGCCCCGAGATATGCCACCTTTTTCCTCCAAGAGTGCCTTGGTCGAAGTCTCTGAGCTGCGGGCACGGGACAATTTTGCCTCCAGATTGTCCACCATCTTCTTGTGGTCAGTATCCTTCCTGGACAAAGCTTCCTCATGCTGAGCTTGAACCCAGGAAATCTCCTTGGTGAGGGCCTCCTTGGTAGCTTCTCTTTGGTTGACAGCCCCTTCCAGCTCCATCTGAGTCGTCTCTAGCTTCATGGTCATCTCGGCCACCAGGTCCGCGTTTCTATGAGTCAGCAAGGCGTCCTGGAACAAAGTAGAGTTAGAAACAACATAAAAAGATAACGGTAATAAAGAAACAAGATGAGCAAGTGGCTTACCGCCGTGACCTGATGACGGAGGGCCTGGGAGATGAAGAAGGCATCATTGCTAGCCAATGTGTCATAGTATTTGAGCTGAAGGGTGGACATGGATGTCCCCACTTGGGCCAGCAAACGGGGCCACGTCCTGTCCCAACCTAGGCCAAAATCTAATCTCGGCTCCCACTCGATCACAATATGTTGGGGGGCTTTAAAGGCCTCTGGACGTCTGGAGAACTCCACTTTCAACGAATGATTAGGGCCCAAGCTACCTCATCCCGTTTGTCGCACCCCTCGTTCCAGGCCCGAGAAACCATCTTCATCCTCTCCTCCAAGACGATTAACTCCCATTCCCCAAGAAGGGCCGGATTGATGGGAAGCTTGGGAGCATTGGGGCAGCATAATAATAGGACTTTCACCATAAGAATGTTCCTTGGTCACAGTGAAGTCCGCTTTGCGGACACCGTGGAAGCAGAGTTTGTCTTCCTTTTATTTGCCCCACCTCCTTCCGAAGGCTTCTGCTCCAAGTTTATGATTTGGAAAGGAGCAGGATGGGATAAATGCTACTCAACAGATGCCATTAGGGTCGAGGCGACAAGTTGAAATCCCTCGGAAGCCCTTGTGGCCGGTTCCGAGTCTCCGAGTATCAGATCAAAGATCTTCTTCTTGGTCGGGCCCTTGGCGGCCTTCTTCGTTGATGCCTTAGCTGCAGCAACCCTGGCCGCAATCAGTTCCTTCATCTTTGCCACAAGATCAGACATGTCCGGTTAACCTGAAATAAGAATAAAATACAAATTAGTAACGAAATGGGAAAGACAGACTAACACAAAATAAACATGCAAGTCTAAGTCCTTCGGGACAGACCCTTATCTATAGAATGGGCCTGACTTAACTCTCCTATGGAAAAAGCATGAATTTAATCCCCCATGTCATCTAGGTCATAAAAGCTACCATATTGAAGGAACCAGGACGAATGTATATGGGTCATCTTTTCCACGGCAATGGGGCAAGGAAGCCCCATGTTGCTAACAATCCCAGTCAAATAATCCCAATATCTTTGCCTATTCCTAACAAATCCCTCAATATGAGGGGCATAAGTTAAAATCGGAGGCGTTTTACCTTGCCCCAAGATGCTGGCCCTGGGAGCTCCAGTGTTGGGCTACCTCCCCTCGAGCAAGGCATCTAGCTCCTCAGATTCGGTCCGATCCGCAAGGAATGCCTGCTCCATTTTCAACTTCTCCGCGTTCGATTGGACCACGGCCTCAATGTGAATGAGGGCCAATTCTTCCCTCAGAGCAGGGTCCCTCTCACATTGTAATCCCCAGAGGTTGGGGGCATCTATCAACTAATGGGCAACAATCAATCTGGTCAGTCGAAGATTCTCCATGGTCATGAATGCATAAGGGTCATCTTGTCCACGGCAATAGGGCAAGGAAGCCCCACGTTGCTAACAATCCCGGTCAAATAATCCCAGTACCATTGCCTATTCCTAACAAAACCCTCAATATGAGGGGCATAAGTTAAAATTGGAGGCATTTTACCTTGCCCCAAGATGCTGGCCCCAGGAACTTCAATGTTGGGCTGCCTCCCTTCGAGAAAGGCATCTAGCTCATCGGATTGGGTCCGCTCCGCAAGGCGCGCCCGCTCCATTTTTAATTTCTCTGCATCCACTTTGACCGCGACCTCCACCGCCTCAATGTGAATGGGGGCAAATTCTTCCCTCAGAGTAGGGTCCCTCTCACATTGCAATCCCCGGAGGTTAGGGGCGTCTATCGACTAATGGGCGGCAATCAATCTGGTCATTCGAAGATTCTCTATGGTCACAAACACCCCCCCCCCCCCCACATCCAGATCTTCAACACTCGTGGCGACATATATCTTCTTTCGATCCAAGATGAACTTGGTTAGATGGGTTTGAGCATACAGACCTGAGTATTTGATAACTAAAACAAAGGACAAGATGAAGAACGAGAAAGGATAAATTATCCACGCGCTGAAAGTCCAGGACCAAAGTGGAGTTCTTCTCCAGAAGGAACCCGGATGTCATAAACCAGTAGTGTCTAACATCCAGGGGATGTTTCCAGGAGTTATATGGAGCCAGACTGACACCACGACTCTTCAATCAATAAAACCCATCCCGCATTTTATCCTTGGAGTTCAGCTGCGGCTCCAATAAATAGTAGTAAAATAGTTCCGTGGGGGTGGGCTCCAGGATCTCCTTCCAAGCACAAAATACACGCCACCCCGCAAGCAACTTGTATGTCTGGGTAGGAGCTGGAACGACACGATCCTCACGAATTTGAGAAATCGCGCGAAGTAGTTGTGAAGCAAGAGAATGGGTCCCGCACTAATGTGGCCTATGCTTCAGGCCTTGAATACGCCCACTCCAGTATGGTCCTTCTCTTCCTTCAGGGCTAGCCTATTGAAGAAAAACCCTAGAGTCGACTCTATCCCGAAGGATTTCTCCAGCTCGTTCAACATCTGGTAGTTCCAGAACTCGTTTACCTCCATGTACATTTCCCACATGTTGCCAGTGGGAAGCTTTCTCCCTTCCAGGACAACGGGGCCTACATTTACTACATCTTTCGGGTGGAGGGAGATGCCATGACCCATGATCATTAACCTGGAAGCAACAAAAAAAGCAAGAACCAAGCATTCAGCACCAAAACCGAAAAATTGGTTAAGGAACAGGGAATCTCCTAAACTGCTTGGAGAGGTCCCCTACGGACACAGATCCAGGAACAATTAATATCTTAGGAGCATGAGTCGGGAACTAAAGACTAAATATCATTGCAAAAGGAAACTAATTCACCTGGACGGTTTTGAGGCATCTGGGTTCGATGATTCGAAGCAGTCCCGCCCGCTCCATCGATTAATTTATCCACGGAAGGAAGTGTCACCTAGAAGGTTTCCTATTATTCATCACTACCACTACCTAGAACCACCCTACGCAGTGGTCACGGTCCATACTGCTGCATGGTCGCGGAGACAATATAATCATAAAGAATAATGAAGGAAAATAAGGAATTGACCAGAAAACTTACTGAAAAAACTTGAACTCAAGATTTGTCGATGTACAAGTAAGAACGCCGATAGAAACTCCGTCTTGAACTTGAGAAGGCAGTAGAACAACTTGTTGATGTTTTTAGAAAGGTCATCCGGGGTGAATTCGTCCTCTTGATGAATGAAGGATGACCCCTTTGGAAATAGGTGGGCTCAAAAATGCAGTAGACGTCGGAAACGTTCGTATGCGATTTCAGACATTCAGAGTTTTAACTCTTTACTCTCTGGTTTGAAAGTTTAGAATCAGTAAAAAGTGAGGAAACGAGCCCTCTGAGGTATTTATACCACATGGAATACCCCCCAAAAGATCTGCATCCGACGGTTCTTGATAGCACATCGCATTAACTAGCCCAATCAAGTGCTCAATCATGGATTCGTCAATTCATGATTTGCGCCCCTCTCATCCAACGATCCACACTGAAAGTCAAAAGACAATCCTCATCTGATGATTCTGGACAATGCAAAAAAATTAACCAACCCAATCGAGTGCTAAAAGCAGCTTTTAGTCTAGACGGGACACTTCGAGAAATTCTCTGACATCCATTAGTCACCCAGGACACCAAAGGATTTTTCCCAGACCATTTGGGCGCGAGTGGCGCAATCGTACCACTCACCTGGAGACACGTGTCTAGGTCAGTGGGAATTCAAAAGGTTGGGGATTAACCAGTTAGCCCCCAAGTAAACAAACCGAAACTTAGGTAAATAAATCAGGAGTCAGTTGATTGATTCAGGATGAAGAAGGCAAGTCTCCACCGCACAAACATGAACGAAGACTTTGGGGGTAAATGTTATCCATATTTCCACCTTGAACGCGTGGCATTGTTGAGTGGGCCTCTTAGGCCCTCAAGAGAGGTCAAGGCCATGCAAATACTAAGCAACCAAGGGCCCGGAGGCCCAAACCTGTCTTAGATTCAACGACTGGTGAATAATCATATAGTAAAGGGCTCAGATCTGAGACATAGGCTCGAACCAACTTCATGGATTCACCCGATCTCCACCATCCAGGATTTAGATCATTGTGGTAGATGTTCCATCCTATGGGACGAATCCCACCATGTGGGATTTTGATGAAGTTTTCGGTTTCATCCTCTCGATCCAACTTACTACCAAGATCTTTCCTTCGATCCGTCACCGCTAGCTGATGCCCATCTTGGTAGAAGAACCTAGACCTTGGTAAATGAACCCGAACCTCGGTAAATGAACCTGGAGAATGCGTTCGGGTAGATCAAGGCCAGCTCTTCATGCAATTGACGTGTTCCTGAGAAATCCGACAGTTGGTCTCCCTAACTAACTTCCAGAAAGGGATACATACGGAACATACGATGTTCCTAGGGAACAGTACCGCCACTACTCTGATAGATCCTGACCCTAGAATCCCCTTGGTAGCCCACCCGGATCAGTCCGTACTAACATACAAAGGGTAGCTGTAAAGCTCTACTACGCTTAAGTCGGCCCAGTGGGCCTAGATTAACAACTTGTAATCATGTTACACTCTTGTATTATAGCTCAGTCAGAGAGAACGTATGATTATATCCCTATTAGGCCCGGATTAGTCCGACCCAAACTACATGACCACCTATAAATACGGTCATTTGTGCACTGTAGCAGGGATCCAATTTTCTCCTGTATGCGTAAATGTTGCTGAACTTGCAGAAAACCTCTGTTGTTAAACTCTCTAAAGCTCAATACTAGTGACTCGTGGACTAAGGCTCATTAACGCCCCAACCACGTAAAAACTGTGATCTTGTTCATTTCTTTGTCTTTCTTTCTAGCTCTTATTTCTCAATATATTTATAGTTTCTGAAAAACTCAGTAAACATAGATATTTTGTTTTCTTCTAGTTATTTAATAATCATAAATTAAAGAAAATACAATAAAAAATGTAGAAAAATTAGAAATAGATTATAGATTTTGCTTCAATTGGCTTATCACATTATGGAATAAATGGAACTTGAGTAGCTTAATTCTATAAAACCAAGTTTTAAGGGTTTTTTGCTTCCTGTTATTAAGTTAGGGACCGTTTACTTCATTTAGATATGATAAATTGGATTTCTTGACATGATTATTGTTTACATTGTATGGAAACTTCCTAAATGTGCGAATATGTTATTGATCAGTAGTAATATTCATACTTGTTAGTTTTAGAAGTTGGCAGGCGTGATAGGTTATTATATACTATTGATACTGAAAAAATATTACAATGCATATACATATGTTAAATTTTCTATGTAGTGTCATATTTTGATTGGAAGGTAAATTTAGATTTTTTCCATTCTAATTACTCGTATCTCTTCTGAAAAAAGGGAAGGATTATTGAGAGAGATTATAGGCTTTTGTATCATAATTATAAGATTCAATTCAAGTTGTATCAAAACTTCACATATAATAATAATAATAATATATTTAATAATATCCATCTAGAATAATATTTAATTAATTTACAATATAATTATAGAATCTATTTGAAGATTTATCGATTAACTTATACTTAGTAATTTGTTAAAACTTTGATGTCTCTTTTTTCCCAACTACCTCCAACAATCTCAATATCACCCACACAACATCAAATCTGATAATATCTAAAACATGATAGAAAAATAAGATGAATATGTTAGAATATCAAGATCAATAATTTAAAATAACAACTTCTCAATATCACCCACATAACATAAACATCCGATAATATCTAAAACATGATAGAAAAATAAGATGAATATGTTAGAATATCAAGATCAATAATTTAAAATAAAATCTTTAAAGATTAACAAACATTAATAATTGAATAAATATCTAAAACAATCAAATTTGGAGATATGGATTGGAATTCATTGAAAATTGAAATTGAAAAAGTTTCGAGAGAAGAAGAGAAAAAAAAGGAGAGAAATTAGAGTTGAGGATGTTAGCGATTGTACATAGCTAGGCTTAGAGTTAGTTAAATGTTGTTAGCTTTCTGTTTTATTGTAACTAATTCTGTTAGTTTGTTTTAACTTCCCTAGCTTAGCTATTGTATTTATACTCTACCATTATCATTTGTTTCAGTAATGAGAATCATTTTCTCTTCTTCTTCTTCTACATCTCTCTGACTTTCCTTACATGGTATTAGACCATTTCCACTGAGGGTTTCTCGTTTTTCACTCTTTCGTTTATTGATTTGTTTTTCTTCTCTATGATTGTTCATCTTCGTTACTTTCTTCTCTGGCCATGGTGACTCCATCAACAGCTACTCCAGCTACTGATTCCACGATCGTTGCTCCTATTGTGTTTACCCACAAAATTTCTGTAAAATTTGTGTTTACCCACAAAATTTCTGTAAAATTGGACCAGAATAACTTTCTACTCCGGCGTCCCCAAGTGCTATCTGCCATTAAAGGTCATGATCTACTTCCTTACATCTCCACCGATTCAAATCCTCCAGAAAATTTCTTGACTGAAGCCGATCAGATCGTAAAGAAAATCAATCCTACTTATCTCCAATGGGATAAACAAGACAATCTTCTTTATTCTTGGCTACTGTCCTCCATGACAGAAACGATGCTTACTTGAGTGGTTGGATCTGAAACTTGTGCTCAAGTTTGGAATGTTCTTGAGACTTACTTCTCCACTCAAACAACGACCAAGATAGATCAGTTCACGACTCAGCTACAAAATGTGAAGAAAGGATCTCTCACTCTTGATGCTTATCTTCTGAAGATCAAGTCTCTTGTGGATCGTCTTGCTTCAGTCGATCACACCATTTCTGTAAAAGATCATATTGGTGCTATCTTCAAGGGCCTTCCACCTGATTAAAACACATTCATAGTTTCTGTTAACTCCCACGCAGATCCATACACGATACAACAAATTGAATCTCTTCTTCTCTGCCAAGAACACTGACTAGAACATCAACATCTTGATTTGGATTCAGCTTCAGTCAATCTAGCTCACCACAAGCTTGGCTTCCAATCAGGTCCTACTTTCTCTCCCTCTAGTGGTCAATTCAATAAGCCTAAAATCTCTAGGTTTTCTTCTAACCAGTCTCCTCGTGGTAATCCCTACACTGCATATGGACGGGGCCATTGGAATCCCTATGCCACTAGTGGCCGTGGTAACCAATTCAACAACCCCTTTCTAGCTAATTCGGGCAACAGATTCAGTTCAAGCTCACTGCAAAACACAAATCGACCAATGTGTCAACTATGTGGCAGGCCTGGTCACATCTCCTCCAAATGCTATCAACGGTTCAATCCAGATTTTCTAGGTGTTGGAGCTACTCCTCTGGACAAACCTCAAGTGAACATTGCCACTTCTGACTCGGTTAATGACCCAGCATGGTACCCCGATTCTGGAGCAACCAATCATTGCACATTAGACTTGGAAAATTTGGTGCAAAAGTCTGAATTCCTTGGCTCCAATCAGATTCATATGGGTGATGGTGGTGCTTTGACCATTCCAAATGTTGGTAAGTCTTTCATCAAGTCTCCCTTTTCTTCCATATATCTTGTTCTTGATCGTTTACTTCATGTCCCTAAACTCACCAAAAATATGATTAGTGTCTCACAGTTTGCTAAAGATAACCATGTCTTTTTCGAATTCTATCCTGATTATTGCCTTGTCAAAGATCAGGTTTCCAAGGCCATTTTGATGCAGGGCACTCTTAAGCATGGTCTCTATGCCTTCCAGCCCACAAACTCCAACTTTGTCCATGCTTCTCCCAACATTTCGTCATTCAGCTCTAAGTCTACTCCTTCTGTTTCATTTGTTCAACATGCTCAAATAAGCTCTACTTTCCTTAGAGAGGAAAATATGAGATTAATAAAAAATGTTTAGAACATATATAAATATATATATATAGATTCATAAAGAGATAATTATCTATATTTAAATAATAATATCTTATAAATATTTCATTTAAATTTAAAAAATTATATTTATTATTATAATCTATAAAATAAATAAAATAATTAGATTAAATAAGAAAATAGATAGAGTGGTTAGAAGAATTTTTAGAGTACCACATTAACTCCTTAATGCTCTCCTTTATATATATAGATTTAAAATAATTAATTAATTTTTTATTATTATCAAAAATAAAAATAGTTTTTCGTAACTATATATATTTAGAATTTGAATATCTCTCATTTTAATTGATGAATTAATTTAATTCAAATTATATATGAATTAGATATATATTTTTATTTTTTAATCATAATTTTTTGAAAGATGAATAAAAAAAGTGAAAAAAAAATAGAGAGAATGTTTTTGAGCAATTTTAGAGTGCTAGATCATTTTTTTGGTGTTTCCTTTATATAAATACTAGAAAATGTAACCGCAATTCGAGTTGTCTTTTATAGTTATTAAAATTATATATATTTAAATAATTTTTAAATTTGTTTGGTTAATTTTATAAAAAAAAATGAATAAATTTTCATCATACAAGTTTGAGAAATTTATATATTTTGTAGTTATTAGATTTTTTTTTTGATAAATCAAATATATTATTTTGTTAATTTGATGCATATGGTAACAAATAATGTAAGGAATTTAACAATATCAAAGATTTTTTCATTTTTCTTTAATGTTATATTTGTGTAGTCAACTTGATATGGTAGGTTATCGAAACACTACATCTACATGTAACCTGAAGAAAGAAAAAATTATTAGAGATGGAATTGAAACTATGTACAATAAAGAAGATAGAAAATTAATTTTAACGATTTTGTTCCTCACGAGACAGGAATTAGATGCATGCATATGAATAAATAGTATATGAATAACTATACTATTATTTTGCATAATAAAGAATTTGTTTTATTAATTGATTCGTATGTTGAATAAGTGAAACACATAAAGAAAATAAATTAATATATCCCCTTTTATTATATATGTCAAACTTCTATATTTCTTTTAACACAACACAAATAGAACTTTTAAAGCCACGTCTTATTTCTTGATACGTGTTATCATTCTTGCCATTCTCTTAAAGTTTGTCACAACAACATTAATTGCCACTGTAATCTCACACCTATAGATAGAATTTATCCCTGCACCTACTGTCTTGCAGCTTTCCTTAAATACCACATAAGTGAGGATTGTTGCACAACTAGTACCTGCAAATAATTATAAAGATACTCACATTAGTAATTAGTATTTTATATGCCAAAATTTTACACCAATTACTAAACATACGTACAAATGATCTCATCTTCTAATAACTATTACCTGACCACAATAACATCAATAATAAGAACTACACATTATTATTTACAGATGAACAAAACATTATATAAATTATTGAACACTAAAACATCTATTCAACACCACTAAAATCAAACTAAAAACAATTTCGTTAAGAAATTCAATGACAAACATCTAGTTATTTTACAAGACTTGCACTGCCATTCTTTACTTGTATTCAATACTTTTAGCCACAGTAACACAAAAACACAAAACAATCAAAGACACAATACAACAAAAAGCACAAAACAATACACTAATTCAGGAAAGGAAAAAATTCACCAACTATTTGTATTATTTTGTAAGTCATAAAGAAAAGAATACTCCATGAAGCACACAATACTAAAAGTTAGTTATATATAAAATGTTTTGATATATTATTATTAATAATTGGTGTTAATCAGTTAGCAATTAATATATGCTCGGTTATATATTTATTTTTGTGCTTGTATCATCAAATATATTTAGAAAATTAGTTATATATAATATTTTTATTTTTGAACTTTGAATAAAAAATAGAAAGAAGAAGAAAATGTTGCTTAAAATTTTTTAAATTAAATAAGAGAATTTTAATTGACTAAAATGGTTAAAAACTTAAAAAAAATCTAAATCAATATTATTATGAAATAATAAAATTTATTGAAAAAGAATTGATAGATAGATAACATATACGGTTAAACATTTAAAAACTTCAATACTTTATTTAAATTATTATAAAATAAATTTAAATTTATAATAATTAGTTATTAATTTAAATAATTAAATTAGATATTTTTAAAGTTGAAAACGTTATATTAAAACTAAGAATGCACAACGATCAAATTACGTATTTTAAATTAAAATTGGTGGTGTTAAAGTTGAAATAATATTTATGATAAATTAGATAATATGTTTAATTTGAAAATTATTCATTAAAAATATATTATAAAAAATTCAAATTAAAATTGGCGGTGTTTAAGTTAAAATAATATTTATGATAAATTAGATAATATGTATAATTAGAAAATTAGTCATTGGAAATATGTTATTTAAATTGAAATTAATATTATGTAGAATAAAAAAAAGAGAAAAAAAAAAGAGAATATAGCTTAAATATATATTATGTAAAATAAAATAAAAAGTGAAAAATGATAAAATAGCTTAAATTTAAATTAATATTATGTAGAATAAAAAAAAGGAGAAAAAAGCGAGTATAGCTTAAATCAATATTATGAAATAATATTTATGATAAATTAGATAATATGTCTACTTAAAAAAATTAGTCATTACAAATATCTTATTTAAATTTTAAATTAAAATTGGTGGTGTTAAAGTTAAAATAATATTTATGAAAAATTAGATGATATGTATAATTAGAAAATTAGTCATTAGAAATATCTTATTTAAATTTAAATTAATATTATGTAGAATAAAAAAAATGTGAAAAATGATAACATAGATAGTCATTTGGTGAGATTTTACAGTGACACATCAGCTTCCTGAGGTTGTTATTTAAATTCCTTCTATATAAAAAGTGTGTAGATAACGAAAATTCTTATTTTAACTATTTTTTATTTTTTTTTAATTAACTTTAACACAATATTCTTATATTTAACAATAGATTGTAATCATGACTTATTCTTAAATAAAATTAAATAATTAATTAATTAAACAAATTAAAATAGAATATTTATGAGATATTTTACAATAATAATTATTTAAAAATAATAAAACCATACATTTTATGACTTAAATAAAATTTAGCTAAACTTTATAGTTTATTAAACATATAATATATAATCATTTGTTGTCAACTTAAAAAAAAAAATAAACTAATTAAATTAAATTAAATATTTTTAAGATATTTTAGATAATTTAAATAATTACATCATAAAGGCATACATATCATTTTTTTTGTCATAGTTTGTTTTTATCAAGTGATTGGAGTTCATTTTCTTCATCAAATTCACCAAAGGACATTGTGAGATATATTAGAAACTAAAAATAGTTTATGTATATATATATTACTATCTACACTATGATTTTTTCTATTCTTATTTTATTTCTATTATTAATTTCATTTTAAATATTAGGGATATTGGCGGTGATAATACCCAATTTTTTTCAAATGTTTCACTTTAATACCCAAATCTTTATTTTAGAGGTAATAATACATAAATCTATAATTTTTGTGCATTTATTATTACTCACCGTTAACCGCCCGTTAAATATCCACGTGACACATTTTATGGGCCTTTTTCAGCTGTAGTCCCCATTCTTTACACTTTGTAACACTTAAGTCCCTAAAGTTGATTTTGTATTAGTTATGTCCTCAATCATTTCAAATCGTATCATTTAGGTCCTTAAATGTTATTTTTATTTCTTTTTTCTTTCAAAATACATAAATAAAATATAAAAAATAGTGAATCAATCTTAAAAAAAATTGTACCACTTAATTTTTAACAATACTAAACATGACATTGAAAAAAATATTTTCATGGCATTTTAAAAAATATTTAATTGTTTTATAAAAAAAATTATTACTTATAAATTTTGTAATATTAATAACTGGACTATCATGAGATTATCAATATTTATAATGTACATATTTATTTTTTATTTTGTAATTTTTTCTACAATGCAACTAATCATATATATATATATGTATCAACATAAATAACTTTATATACACTATTATTAAATTTTAAAAAAAATGCAAGAAATAAAAAAGCATAAACATAATAAAAATTGATAATATCAAGATAAGCGAGATAATATAGTTATTAATATTAATTATAAAACAACAATGTAGGTAAGAATATATTTTTAAATAAAACATTAATTTAATTTATAAAAATATTAAATAATATTTAAAAATGCCATGAAAATATTTTTTTTATCATGTCATGTTTGTTATTGTCATAAATTAAATGTCCAAATATTTTAAGAATGATTCACAATTTATTTTGTATTTTTTATGCATTTTAAAAAAAAATGAAACAAAAATAGCATTTAGGGACCTAAATGATACGATTTGAAAAGATTTGAGACATAATTGATACAAAATCAACTTTTGGGATCTAAGTGTGTTTACCGAGTTTTTCGGAAACGAATAACTAACAGAATAATAAGAAGATAAGAACTGTAGAAATGCTGAAATGTAACTAAACAAACAGTGTTTTTACGTGGTTCAGGCGTTAACAAGCCCTAGTCCACGAGTCGATGTTATTATACTTGGAAAAGGTTACAGTAAGATGGCTGGTGCACAAGAACGTCACACACTCACAGTGTTTCTCTCGGGTTCTCTTGAAGAAGATGAAGCTAGAGAGATTTTAGTAGAGTTTTTTCTATGTGATTTCTTCGTCCCTCTTCTTGTAAAATGAAGGGGTCTTTATAGCTAGGGTTTCGGATTAGGGTTTTTCTCTACGTACATGAGTCTTAATGACACCAGCCATAAATAGGGGATACAATTCCTGTAGTAGCATGGCTACAAGACTCTATGTGGGTATATTTACGTGAAAGTATGGGGAACACACAAAGTCAGCCGTCTTTTCCAAGTTGTCAGCGGAACAGTAGGCGAAAAGGTACCCTTAGGCGTGCTGGGATGTGTGCGGCTTTGACCTGACGGGCGTGTCAGGCGGGATCCTGTGTCAGACGGATATCATTCCAAATATACCTTCTCCCGGACTCGACCGTTCGGTTTTGTTCTATGCGAGGCACGGAACTGTTTCCGCGGAGACCACTCGAAGAGCCTCTCCTGGAAGGGGCCTCCCCGAGGGGTATCCTTCGGGAGTCCGGGAGAGTCGACGAGTTTCCGTGTTGTGCTTGCTTGGAAGAGTAATCCGGATACTAAACAGGAGAGGCGAAGCCTTTCTGTCCATCCGCGAACTCTGGTCACCTACCGTGAAAGACATCGATAATTCTGCTTCCCCGAGGACATCAATCTAAACGCTATCCGGAAATCTGGATAACATTTACCCCCCAAGGTCACGGAGCTTCGAGAGATCCGGGAGCTTGTACCGTCCTCTGGGTATTTCGGTCTCTTAGATTAGGCGAGGGGCCACCTTCTGTGTTCCCGGAAGAGTTCCTTTTTCCCGCCTGAGTGTTAGTATGAAAAAGGAAGGGAATTTCTTCTGTTTGAACTCAAGTACTCAAGTGCGGCAAGGACCACGTGTCATTCTGGGAATGGTTCTGCGACCAAGACGTGTGCGTGAGGCGACTGGTTGAGTATGCGTGCGTCAGTCATATGAGTAATGACTTGACGGTTTTTAATGGTACTCCAGGCCCGAGGTGGTGTAATGATGGGAAATAAATACTTTATTCCCATCCGAGGAGTCATAAATAGGATCTTCGCATCATCTCCAGCCGTTGGATCCGATGCACACGGAATGGGAAGATCGGGACCGTCCATTTGAGGAATTCGAAACGACTTCTTCCCTGCTATAAAAACGAGGGAAAGGACCTTTCTTCCTCTTTACGCTTTCAAATTCTCTATCTTTCGGATTTTCAGATTTCCAAACCTTCGAACTCTCAGGCTTCCCAGCTTCCGTTCCTCCGAACTTGCCACTTCTTTTGGTAAGGATCTGGAAACTTTTTCTTTTGATTTGGCAGTGGGTTTATTCGCCGAAGTTCCTGGTTTGAATCGCCGTTCATCTTTGCAGCTTTTACTTCTCGCGATCGTGCTGTGCAGTGATCCAGTTACTCCTTCAACCTCCAACTACCCGAATATCAGTAAGTATTTCTACTTTGCTCTTTCCTCCCAGACCTTAAGTTGTTGGTAGTTGTTAGAGTAGAGGTTTCTGTCATTATCGCTTATGTGCATGCGTGAATAGGGCTTTGGTAGGCAGGTGATTGATGTGAGTCGATAAGTAGCCTTTTCTGCATGCTTTGGCGACTTGCGTTTGGAAAGTCGTCCCTTGTTTTGCTGTTTTAGGGCATAAGCATGAACGCCTTTAGGGTGTCTTTCTCTGGAAAAGCACTTCTTTTGGTGGGCTTAGGCTCGGAGTCTGAGTCTGGTTCCTTGCTGCCCTTCGGGTGGCATGGTGCCAATCCCTCGGTAAGCTCGGTGGGAGCCTCTCCAAGCAGTTTTCGGGGAGGGTCTCCCCGACGCCTTTGATACCACTAGGGTATGACAAGGGTGCTGACTGCTTAGAGTGTTTTCTTCTTTCTTTCTTTTGTTCAGTGACGAACATCTCAAAGGAACAACTCCTTGCTGTGGGGGAGGCTGATTCTGCCCAAGAGAAGGGCTCTCCTGTCGCTGGTGGAAAGGGGAAAGGAAAGGCGAAAGTGGTCGCGGCTAGCCCACCGACCTCCAATAGTTCCATCTGGGAGATGGACCAAAAGCCGAACCTTTTCAGGAATTATGGCATGCTGGAGCTGTATTCCTCTGAGGCAGGCCTGAAGAACATCCCAGGTCTGATGTGGCACCGTCTGTCGGTGCTGGGCGAGTCAGCTAGCCAGAGTCACGAGGGCTTTGGTGCCTAGAGCTGGGCACACATAGTGTGTGGGGCGCACTTGCCCCTAAGGAGTTACTTCGCCAATTTCTGTGTGAAGGCGGGGATTGCCCCCTTCCAGTTGATTCCTCCCAGCTACAAGCTCCTAGCGGGGTGGTTCATCTTTTGCAAGTCCCGGAGACTAGAAGCTCCTACCCCGGAGGAGGTGCTGTACTTTTACGGGCTGAAGTCTCAGCCTATGAGGGGTCATTCAGACAAGGTGGGGTTTTACAGGCTAGAAAGGCACCCGGACGTGATGTGCCCCACTTGTCATACCGCGAGGGTTCCAGACCTCCGGGAATACTGGTTCCTGACGACTGGTTTCCCGCTGAAGAGGGTGCCAGCCCTATCTTTGGACTTCAAAATCCCTGGTAAGCGCTCCTTCCTCTCCTTTTCAACTTTATTTCTTTGCGTTTGATTTGCCTTTTGAGAGGATCTCTAACGCTTGTATTTGATTTTTGCAGAAGTCGTTCCGCGGACACCTCGCTGCGCGGAGATGATAAGGAGGTCCAAGTTCTACGAAGGGCTTTCTGAGGAAGAGTTGAAAGTGGAGGGACTTGTGACCTCCGAATCGTTGAGGGAGTATGGGTTACTTGCCTCCTTCCAAAACATCGAGCCAGTGAGTGGCAGGGGGCAAACTCAGGTGTCAGCTGACATCCGGGAGCAGATTGCCCTGGAGCTGTCTAAGGTGATCACCCAAGTAGCTCGGGACGAAAATACTCTATCTCCTAGTTGGGCGGAGAGGTTCCCCGACCCCCAGCCGGAGGAAGAGGAGATCGAGGCTCGCCACGCCGCGGCTTACCCTAACGAAGGGGCTCCGGGGGCTAGTACCTCCGAGAGAGGTAAGACTAGTTTTCGATTGATCCACACCCCCAGCCTGTC
Organism: Humulus lupulus; assembly: GCF_963169125.1. Classification (NCBI taxonomy): domain Eukaryota; kingdom Viridiplantae; phylum Streptophyta; class Magnoliopsida; order Rosales; family Cannabaceae; genus Humulus; species Humulus lupulus. The sequence continues at coordinate 130,464,532 of NC_084794.1, forward strand.
TGAGGTTTCCCGGACCTCTCAGATGGGGTTTGATCCCCGTTTCCTTAGGCTAGATCCGCGTAGGATACCTTTCGACAGGTATTGCGATAGGGTAGATGAGCTCCTCTGGTGTCTGAGTGACGGTAGTCTGCCAGAAGGTGTCATCATGGTTGACCCTTCTTCTCTCAGCATGTCATTCCCGGACTTCAAGGAGTACGGGAGCTTCCTGGAGCAGGAAGCGATGCTTTGTTTTGCTCGGGGAAGGCCATCCACGTTTCTCGTGCATGGTCGTCCCTTTCAAACTTTTCTTTTTCTTGTTTCTTGTTCCCTGCTGGCGGGCTTGCTTGTGCTTTTATGTTGTTGATTGTCTTGTCTTCCGCTTATCTTCTTTCTCATTGCTTGTTGGTTCGTTAACCTTGCTTTGTACGTTTCTTGCAGAGTATCCAGAAGCCAAGATGTTGGGGAGGGTTACTTTACTCATTAAGAAGGCTGCCACCAGCCAAGACCCGTCCACGGGGAAAGGACGGAAGACCAAAACTGGTAGGGGAGGTAAAGCTGCCTCCCCCAAGAAGACAAGTGGCGAGGCGCAAGCGTCTCCGAGGGTAGAGAAGTCCCCTGCTGATGGGCCTTCCGAGACTATGATGGTCTCGAGTAGCAGCAGTGACGGGGAAGGGCTTGTGTTCCCCGTGAGGACAACTGGGGTGAGCAAGCGTCCCGGAGAAGATGCTGAGGGCGCTAAGAACAAACGCCTTAGACACTCTTCTCCTGGTCGAAGGCAACAACAACAGCAACGACAGCAAGCACAACTACAACAACAGCAGCAACAAGAACAACAGAGACAATCACCAACGTCACAGCTGCAGCAACCACAACATCCAAACCAGCAGCAGCAACAAGGGCAATTACTTCTGCTGCCGCAGCAGCAAAAGCAACAGACCGGGGCCTTAATACCCCGTCTGCCTCCTCCCCCAGCTCAAAGGGGGTCCACCCTTCCGGGGTCTCCTTCTTCTCAGACAACCAACCTTCCTCTGCCTGGCCTGAAGTTCCACTTCCCACGGAAGCCAACCAGTTTCCCCGCTGCCCTCCTGGAGGGTGTAAGACGGGCCGATAGTTTTTGGAAGAGGCGGTTAGAGGCGGAGAAGGCTGTTACTCAGGGAAGGGCAGATAACTTGTCTGCCGTGAAGAGAGCTGAGCTGGCCGAGGGGGTGAGATCTCTTCACCCGGCCGGAGCGGTTCTGGATGGTCCAGCCTTGGAGAAGAGGCTGGTGCCTAGGCTCGGACGTGCATTGGCGCCGTTCGGAGCTGAGATGATGGAGGACATGGCCCTGAGCTTATGCGAGCTCAATTCTGAGAAATGGGCCATCAGTAGCAGCAAGGATCCGCTGTTGCTGACACACGCTGTGAAGCAGCAACTGTCCGGGGTAAGCCGTCAGTTGTTATTTTTTGGGATCACCTGTCTTTTGGTCCGGCTTTAGCTCATTCTGTTGTCTTTCCTTGCAGGCCTCTATGATCGCGGAACGCTCGTTCTGGGAGGTTGGTGCAGTTCTGGTTCAACTGGAGGAGAGCCAGCTGGCTCGCCAGGCCTTGGAGGCGGAGAAGCATAAACTGACCCAACAGGCCTTGGAGGCCTCGGAGAAGATTGATCAGGCCCGGCGCACGACTGAGGAAGAGGCGGACAAGAAATATCTTGCCAAATATCAAGAGTACCGGGCCAAGGCAGAGAATGAGTTTAGACAGCGGTCGGATGGGATGAAGGCCGAAAACTCTAAGCTCCGGGAAGAGCTGTCCCAAGCTAAGGTGGAGAAGGATACCCTGGAAGCTCGCTTGCAATCAAAAAATGATCTCCTCCTTAAGCAGCAAGAGGAATATTCCACTCTTCAGAGTAAGCTGCACGGGGAGGAGCAACTCCATCAGAGGAGCAGGGATCTCGTGTCTATGCTGCAGTTGGGGCTCGCCGAGAAGGATAAAGAGATCGGGGCCTTACAATTCACTGCCAGGGGGCATGTGACCGAGAAGCAATCCGTGCTGAGCCAAAATAGGGAACAGCGCAAGGAGATTGATTCTCTTAAGGGGTAGCGTGATGCCTCCAAGGCCGAATTGGAAAAATTGAGGGCTCAACTAACTGTCGCGGAGGCACAGCTGGCAACCTCCGAGGCGGAGCGCTTGAAGGAGAAGGAGGATGCTGAGGTGATACTGAACAGGACGATTAATATATCGCACGTGGTCCTCATGCATCAACTCTGGAAAGTGAACCCGGAGGTATTAGGTTATCTGGGAGATGATGCCGAAGCCATGAGGGAGAAGCTGCTCGTGTGGGATCAGGGCCCAGAGGCGTACGTCCAAACTTACAACATTGACGAACGTGCTGGAGCTCCTGAGGTGGGAGATCCCGGAGAGGCGGGGACCTCTGAACCTTCTCATGACAAAGTTCCGCCTTCCAATGAGCCGACTCCGCCAGCCTCAGTTGAAACCGATGCTCCCGAAGCTGCGGTCGTGGAAGCTGTAGTTACCCCCAATGCTTGAAGGGGTTTTATCTTTAATTATTTTTTATTTTGAGTTTTTCATTGCGGACATTTTTGCCATAATCATAGCATTCTCCTTTCTTTTCTGCCGAGTTCTTTATTTATCTTTGCGCTTAGGATAGACATTTATACGGTAGAAACTGTTGTAGGGGCGTATGGGGTTTTGGTTCCAACGGCCAAAACCTATGCACTTCCCACTTGAAGCTTTAACGGATGATGTCTTTTCCCACGTAGTTTCTAGGTTATGAAGGTTTCCTGGTTCCAACGGCCAGGCTCCTTTCACCGTATTTTAGCTTTCCTGAGGCAAATAGCCAATCCCGGGACTTGTAGTTATACTGTTCGCTGGGATTGCTAAGGTGAGTCGTTCCATTGTTTGGAACGGGAGTTTTTTCGGTGAGCGTCGCTAGACTCAAGGTTAGATCTTTGCGAAGCAAAACTAACTGTTGTTGCGAACCTCATGGTGGCTGACTTCAGGGACCTGGCATGGAGCCCTGCGAGGCAAGGCTCATTGCTGTCGGGGAAGTCGCCACGCCCACCAGGTGTGATCCTGGAGCAGGGGCTTTGCGAAGCAAAGCCGGCTGTGAGTGGGGGATCGAGCATGTCTGCTTCTGGAGCTGAAACTTGCAATGGCCATGGAGCTTGCCATGCATTATTTTGTGAGATCCGGAGTTGGAGCCTGCGAAGCAAGGCTTACAACGGTCGCGGATCTTGCCATCTTTTGCCTTGCGGGACCCGGAGCTGGAGCTTGCGAAGCATAGCTCTACAGCGCTCGCGGATCTTGCCATCTTTCGCCTTCCGAGACCCGGAGCTGGAGCTTGCGAAGCGAAGCTCTACAGCGCTCGCGGATCTTGCCATCTTTCGTCTTCCGAGACCCGGAGCTGGAGCTTGCGAAGCAAAGCTCTACAGCGATCGCGGAGAATTCTGCAAAGGACTTGTCAGGGAGTTGGGGGTGTTTTGGCGTAGCTCTATGAACGTGCCTCAACCCCCAGTCCCGTCCATCGCTGGGCTACACAGGAGATAATTTTCATGATACATAATGGCAGGCATTTCCATGGCAATTTTCACATAAGCACATAATGCACATAATGCACATATGACACGCAATGCAAACATGTTCATGGCAACAAATAAACCTAAGCTTAACAATTTAAACATTTCAAACAATTTAAAATTTTCAAACACAATGCTAGCACATAAGTGGTGTTCTGTGTACGTTTTGTTCAAGGGGCGTATGGCTATGCCTTAGCCATGTATACCCCCCAAGTGAGCGTGGGGTCCGGACGTCTCCGGACCGCGTGGTCACTTGTTAAAACGCTGCTTTGAACACAGGGATAAAAAGTGCAGTAAAAGCGGAGTGAATCTCTCCGTGTTTCATTAAATTAGCCTGCTAGGCGTGAGTTTTACAACAGGGAGGATTATTTCCACATTTTTCACTTTTGCTAATTTCACCAAGGACTTCCGACTGGATGGTCCGGGGCCTACTGGTAGTAACGGCGGAGGTGCTCCGCGTTCCAGGCGCGCGGGACTTTAGATCTGTCGAGTCTCTTTAAGTGATACGTCCCATGGCCCACTTTTTCTTGGACTTCGTAGGGGCCTTCCCAGTTGGGTCCGAGGACTCCTACTCCCGGATCCTGCGTAGCAGGAAATACTCTCCGTAGGACAAGATCCCCAACTTCGAATGTACGGCTCTGGACTCTCGTGTTAAAGTGTCGGGCTATCTTGCCTTGGTACATTTTTAGTTGGACCTGCGACTGCTCCCGGAGATCTTCGATCATGTCCAAGGACTCCTGGAGAAGGGCATGGTTCCGGGTAGGATCGTAGGTATCTTGCCTGTGAGAGGGGATCATAGTTTCTACTGGGATGACGGCCTCGCAACCGAAGGTCATGGAATAAGGCGTGTGCCCCGTCGAAGTTCTCTCTGTTGTGCGATAGGCCCAAAGTACTCGCGGAAGTTCTTCCGGCCAGTGAGCCTTGCAGGCTTGGATTTTTTTCTTCAACGTGGTCTTTAATATTTTGTTTACAGCTTCCACTTTCCCATTAGCCTGGGGTCTGGCGACTGCGGAAAAGCTTTTGATAATTCCATGCGAAGCACAGAAGTTCGTGAAGTGTTCACTGTCAAACTGCTTTCCGTTGTCGGACACAATTTTTTGTGGAAGCCCAAAACGACACACTATATTCCTGATGACAAAGTCCAGTGCTTTTTTAGATGTGACCGTGTTCATAGGTTCAGCTTCAGCCCATTTGGTGAAGTAGTCTACCGCGACTATGGCGTACTTCACTCCACCCTTTCCAGTTGGGAGGGAACCTACTAGGTCAATGCCCCAAACGGCGAACGGCCAGGGGCTGGTCATTAGGGTAATTTATGTAGGCGGCGCTCGCGGAACCTTGGCGTATCTCTGGCACTGCTCACATTTCCTGACATAATCCACACAATCCTTCTTCATGGTGGGCCAGAAGTATCCTTGTCGAAGGATCTTTTTGGAGAGGCTCAGCCCGGAGGTATGATCGCCACAGAAGCCTCCGTGAATCTCATGGATGATGGTGCTGACTTCGGTTCCGGCAACACACCTAAGGAAGGGTATGGACAACCCCCTGCGGTAAAGCTTTCCATCCATAACCACGTATCGGGGAGCTTGATATTGGAGCTTCCTTGCGTCAGCTTTATCAGTGGGGAGCTCTCCGGTGGTGAGAAATCTGAGGATGGGTCCTATCCAGGAGTGGGAATGGTCGATGATGGCGTTTATCCTTCGTGTCTCAGTACTGGGGGCTTCTAAGTGCCCGATGGGGACTAAGCCATACTGTTCAATCTCCGGGTCCGTTGCAAGCTTGGCCAGCGTGTCCGCGAGTGAGTTCTGGTCCCGGGGGACCTGGCGGATTTGGTAGCCTTTGAAATGCTGCAGTAGGTCGCGGGAGAGAGACACGTAGGCAGCCATCCTTTCGCCTTTCGTCTGGTATTCCCCGGATATTTGGTTTACCACAAGTAGGGAGTCGCTGTATACTTCGATTTTTTGGGCTCCGACTTCTCTGGCCAGTCGTAACCCAGCTAACATGGCTTCGTGTTCTGCCTCGTTGTTGGATGCTGGGAACGCGAAACGGATGGCGCTCTGGAGCTGATGCCCTTGGGGAGATATTAGGATGACCCCCGCTCCAGCTCCTTTTTCATTTGAGGCTCCGTCTACATAGACCTTCCAGGTTGGAAGTTCCGGGACAGGATCTTCCGGGAGGTCATTCATTCCAGAGCATTCCACAATAAAGTCCGCGAGAGCTTGAACTTTTATGGAAACACGTGGTTGGTAGTGGACGTCGAACTGGCTTAGTTCCATGGCCCACTTAAGCAATCTGCCAGGAGACTCGGGCTTCTGCAGGACTTGTCGGAGAGGGTGGTTGGTGAGTACTTTGATGGTGTGCGCCTGGAAATATGGCCTCAGCTTCCGTGAAGCGATCAGCAAGCAGAGGGAGAGTTTCTCGATCATCGAATATCTGGACTCGGCGTCCAATAACCTCTTGCTTACGTAATACACAGGGAGCTGGATACGGCCATCTTCCCGGACGAGAGCGGCACTCACTGCGTGCTCAGTCACAGCTAAGTATAAGAACAACGCCTCTCCTTCGACAGGTTTGGATAGAATGGGAGCTCGGGTTAAATGTTCTTTGAGGTGTTGGAAGGCTGCTTCGCATTCGGGGGTCCACTCGAACTTCTTGTTTCCTCGCAACACATTGAAGAAGGGGATACACTTGTCAGTGGCCTTGGATACGAAGCGGCTGAGAGCAGCTATCCTTCCGGTAACGCTCTGGACATCCTTATGTTTCCGGGGGGAAGGCATATCTATGAACGCCTTTATTTTCTCAGGGTTAGCTTCCACTCCGCGGGAGCTGACAATGAAACCGAGGAACTTCCCAGACGAGACCCCGAAAGTACATTTCTTTGGATTTAGTTTCATCCCGTACTTTCGGATCACGGCGAAAGCTTCCTCAAGGTCGTCACTGTGGTCCCCGGAGGTCTTGGAATTTACCAACATGTCGTCCACGTACACCTCCATGTTCCTCCCCAGTTGGTCCTTGAACATTCTGTTTACCAGACGCTGGTACGTCGCCCCAGCATTCTTCAAACCGAAAGGCATGACCACGTAGCAGTAGACACCCTTGTCCGTGAGGAAGCTGGTGTGTTCCTGGTCCGCGACATGCATCTTGATCTGGTTGTATCCGGAGTACGCATCCATGAAGGATAAGAGTTCGTACCCGGAAGTAGCGTTTACCATCTGATCGATTCGCGGGAGAGGGAAACAATCTTTCGGGCAGGCCTTGTTTAGGTCCGTGAAGTCAATGCACATTCTCCAGGACCCATCGGGTTTCGGGACCAGAACTGGGTTGGCCAACCACACGGGATAGTGCGACTCCTGGAGAAAGCTTATGGACATCAATTTGTCCACTTCAGCTTTGACGGCTTCGGCTCTCACTGGGTCCAGCGGCCTCCTCTTTTGGTGAATTAGAGTTGCAGATGGGTCTATGTTGAGTGTGTGGCATGCAACATTGGGATTAATCCCCATCATATCAGCGTGGCACCATGCCAGGATATCCTAATTATCCTTCACAGTGGCCACGATCTTATCTCGAACGGCCGACGGCAGGTTTTTCCCCACCTGAATGACCTTGGTGGGTTCTCCCGGGTTGAGGATCACCTCTTCGACTTCCTCCATCGGCTCTATTGCTTTCTCGATTCCCACTCTTGGGTCGAGTTCGTCAAAGTATGCCTCCTGAGCACCCCCAGTTTCTGGCAATTCTTCCGCCAAAGGAATGGCAGCAAACGTCTCTTGGACCGTGTAGACGGATCGGACAGAGACGTTATAACAGCTCCGTGCACTTCTTTGGTCTCCTCGGAGGGTGCCAATACGCCCATCGTCGCATGGAAACTTCAAACATAAGTGGCGTATCGAGGTTATGGCCCCACAATCGATCAGGACCGGTCGGCCTAAGATGGCATTATACGCCGTGGGGCAGTCGACCACCACGAATGTGCTATGCTTGAAGGCACAAGCGTCGCTTTCTCCTCTGAGGGTGACTGGTAGTTGAATTTTCCCTAATGGCATGAGTGCGTCCCCATTGAAACCTTGAAGCTGGATGGGGCATGGGGCCAGGTCTGTCTCGGTCAATCCGATCGCGTGGAAGGCCGCTTTGAAGAGGATGTTCACGGAGCTTCCGTTATCGACCAAGATCCGTGAGACCTTCTTATTGGCAATCTGGGCTTCCACCACGAGGGGATCGTTGTGGGGGAAGTGCACATGTCGAGCATCGTCCTCCGTGAAGGTGATGGGAAGATCCATCATTCGGGGACGTTGAGCAGGTGATTGAACCAAGGCGCACATCTCCTCGGCGTGCTCTAACTCCCTCAAGTACCTCTTCTGGGAGTTGCGGGTGCTTCCGGCAAGGTGTGGTCCTCCGGAAATGGTGGCGACGTGTCCGTCAACGGGTGGCGGAGCAAGGCCGGGCGGATATGGGTTGCCTGGTCCTGGAGCCAACAAGGCAATGGGCACCGGAGCGGGTGGAGCAGGAAGTGCGGGGAACTGAGACCCGGGAGCTTGGGGGTGACTGGCTCCAGGAGCGCTAGCGGCCCCCCTCTGTCCCGGGGAATATGCAGCTCCGTGAACTATCCCCCGTCCGGGATAGATAATGGGTATCCTCACCCATTGACCGAGGTGTCCCGCTCTTGCCAGGGACTCGATCTCATCCTTCAGCTGAAGGCACTCGTTCGTGGTGTGCCCCACGTCTCCGTGGAACTCACACCTTTTATTGGAGTCTCGCGGACATCTTCCTCCGTGAGACACTTTCGGGGGCTTCCTGTAGTTGACCATATTACAGGTTGCCCGATAGACATTCTCTCGCGAGTCTATCAAACTGGTATATTCCGTGAACTTGGGCTCATAGTCCTTCCGGGGCTTCTTTGAATGGTCTCCCCGGTTGGAGTTTCTTCCGCTTCGTTTGCTCCGCGATTGGCTCAAATTTCATTCTGGGGCTTCCGCTTGCGGTTGCGGCATGCCAGGAGCGATACTACATCCGGTTTGTACTGCTCCGTACCCAGAGAAATGGGTTTGACTCGGCGTCTGAGCAGACGCAGAAGGCCCATACACACTTGGAGTGAATCGGGCTCCTGGAAGCGTGAGGGCTGGTGCAGGAGCTTGCGAAGCAAAGCTCGGCGCAGTCACGGAAGGCGTTGGAGCCGGGGGAACTCCAAAGGCCTGCTGGTAGGCATCCTCAAGGTTGATGATTCCCTGAGCTTTTGACATGAATTCGGACAGCGTTTCTGCCCGTCTCCTTTGCATTTCCCCCCATAGCAGGGAGCCGACAGTAAGGCCCGATTGAAGGGCGATCAGCTTCATGTCATCGCTGACCTTGGTTTTTGCAGCAGCTTCCATCATTCTCTGAATGAAAGCTTTGAGGTTCTCAGTGGGTTGCTGCTTGATGTTGGTTAAGGAACCAACCTCCATGTCGTGGTCGCGGGCAGCAATAAACTGCCTCCTAAACGCGGACTGTAGCTCCTTCCAACTGTGGATGGATCCGGGAGCTAATCTTTTCCACCAGTCCTCCGCGGACTTGGTAAGGGTGAGTGAGAAGCACATGCATTTGGCGTCCTCACTGACACGCGCCACTTGCATCATTTTATTGTATTTAGCTAGGTGGGTACGCGGGTCTGTCCTCCCATCATATAATTCTATGTGAGGCATTTTGAAGTTATCTGGGAGGGACGTTTCCGCGATCCTCCGAATACATGGTTCCGGGTCTTCCTCCTCAGAGTCTGACAGGGCCCCACTTTGCTTCCGGACCAGCTTGGTCAAGGCAGCAATCTGTTCCTCGAGCCTCTTCGTATCACTCTCCGGGAGGTCACGTCCCCGGAGCTTGTCATTAATATGATTTCGGAGGTCATCTCCGCGAGGCCGGGCCTTTTCTCCTTTGGCCTTTTCATACTTGGCCTCCAACCTTCTTCTTAGGTCCACCGTGGACCAGCTATCTTCGGAGTGCGAGTTCGTAGCCCGACCGTCCTGGTTGACGGAATCACTGGGGCGGTTGTTCCTTCCCCTAGGCCTGGGTGCCTTAGCACCGGGCTCTTTAGGCACAGAGTGCCCCCTTGGGGCTGAAGGACGTCTGGGCTTAGGAGCGCCAGAGACCTTCTGCGCGCGGGGGGGGCAGTCGGCCTGGTGATTCACGCCTTTAGGAGGTGCAGGGGCGTCAGCGCGCACAGGCTCTCCAACTTTTTCTTTGCCCTTGTTAGGGGCGGCTTTGGATGGTCCAGCAGCGGCTGGATCCGGCATGGGGGCATCAGCACCACCTAGAACAGAGGCATCCTCGTCCGAGTCGCCTAGATCTCCGAACTTACTTTGGAGGCGCTCCATCATGCGTTGCATTCTTTCGGAGACGCGCTCCTGCTCAGCAAGCTTGGCCTTAGTGGCCACCAGTTCTTCGGCTACTTGGACCAGTTCTGGGTCCTTCTCATAGTAGCATCCGTCCTTGTAATAACCATCTTGGACATACTCTTCTTCGTCTTCTAAGTATGTTGTATCTTCGGTACTGACCCGATCCTGGCGGGATGTCGGGTCTTCACCTTGGTAGTCCAAGGGTTCGCTTTGCACCACATCTTCCATCACGGTATCAGGGTTGACCGCAGCATTTTTGTCAATAGCGGATTTTCTCGTAGTCACCATCTCTTTAGCACGAAGTGAATACAAAAAACATACACAGAAAAAGAGCTGACTAACAACTTCCTACAGCTCTCAATGAAAGCACCAAAATGTTTACCGAGTTTTTCGGAAACGAATAACTAACAGAATAATAAGAAGATAAGAACTGTAGAAATGCTGAAATGTAACTAAACAAACAGTGTTTTTACGTGGTTCAGGCGTTAACAAGCCCTAGTCCACGAGTCGATGTTATTATACTTGGAAAAGGTTACAGTAAGATGGCTGGTGCACAAGAACGTCACACACTCACAGTGTTTCTCTCGGGTTCTCTTGAAGAAGATGAAGCTAGAGAGATTTTAGTAGAGTTTTTTCTATGTGATTTCTTCGTCCCTCTTCTTGTAAAATGAAGGGGTCTTTATAGCTAGGGTTTCGGATTAGGGTTTTTCTCTACGTACATGAGTCTTAATGACACCAGCCATAAATAGGGGATACAATTCCTGTAGTAGCATGGCTACAAGACTCTATGTGGGTATATTTACGTGAAAGTATGGGGAACACACAAAGTCAGCCGTCTTTTCCAAGTTGTCAGCGGAACAGTAGGCGAAAAGGTACCCTTAGGCGTGCTGGGATGTGTGCGTCTTTGACCTGACGGGAGTGTCAGGCGGGATCCTGTGTCAGACGGATATCATTCCAAATATACCTTCTCCCGGACTCGACCGTTCGGTTTTGTTCTGTGCGAGGCACGGAACTGTTTCCGCGGAGACCACTCGAAGAGCCTCTCCTGGAAGGGGCCTCCCCGAGGGGTATCCTTCGGGAGTCCGGGAGAGTCGACGAGTTTCCGTGTTGTGCTTGCTTGGAAGAGTAATTCGGATACTAAACAGGAGAGGCGAAGCCTTTCTGTCCATCCGCGAACTCTGGTCACCTACCGTGAAAGACATCGATAATTCTGCTTCCCCGAGGACATCAATCTAAACGCTATCCGGAAATCTGGATAACAAAGTGTTACAAAGTGTAAAGAATAGGGACCACAGCTGAAAAAAAAACTCTATTTTTATTAGTCTAATTAGTAGCAATAATACTCTAATCTTTTCAAAAGTTACACTTTAATCCCCATTTTTTTGCAGTAGTACCTAAATCTACAATTTTGGTGCAACCATTAGTACCCACCGTTAACTGTCAATTAAGTATCCATGTGGCACATATGGATTTTGAGATGATTTTAGACTAAATCATTTAAATTCATTAAATATTATAAAAATAATTTTAAATTGTAAAAAATCTAAAACATTATTAAAAGATAATTAATAATATGAATTTTGGAATAATTTTGAGTTTCAATTTTAATTTGGGATGTTTCGAATTTGCAAATTTTAGTTTTATTAATTAGTTTCTAATAATCTTACAGATTTTTTAAAATTTTAAATGATTTTTATAGTATTTAAAGAATTTGGAGATTAGGGGCGATAATACTCAAATCATTTATAAAGTGTTGACGCCGTTTTTCGTCAACTTAAAATGTAGAGCACGTAAACAGTAAAAACTATGGCCAAAAAGGATAATACAATAAAACAATGAGAGCTTTTTATGTGGTTCAGCAGTTAACTCTGCCTAGTCCACGAGTCCTTTTTATTAAGACTCAGGAAATTTCTGGAAATTCTTCAGGGATGAATTCTCCAGAGATTCTCTCAAGATCACAAAATTTTCGTCCCCTCCAAAGGTACATGATCTCTCTATTTATAGAGGAGATCTCATAATACAATCTCACATGTTTCGGGAAGTTATTCTGTACATTAATAAATTTAATGACTTTAAAGTTTGTAACTCCTATATACAAGGAAACGTCCCCTGAAGACCAGGAGGCGTATAACCGACTAGTTAATATCCCTTTATTGTAGGGAAGTTACAATAATAAATATCTCTTGAATGCATGGACTGCGTCTCCTCAAGTGACCTATTAAGTCGTTCGAGATCAGCAATTAGCATCATGCCAGTCTAGGTCTCTGAATAAATTACGAGTTGCATTATTTTCCCCAAGACCAGCTCAGAGTGGGTAAATATCACCGAAGCCACCTTATTTCGAGCTCACATCTATGCCAAGCTCGGACCTCTTGATCCGAGGCCACCCGACAATGGACGCCTCCGATGTTCTGTCTTTCGAGCTTATAAGGACTTCGAGGCTACCCATCTTCGAGGTTGCCACCTGCTTTGAAGATTCGGCGTCTAGATTACGAATATGTATTTTAGCTATTACGAGCTTACATACACCTGACGAATCCAGCTTTCGAGGTCACAACCTCAAGTCTCGAAATCTGGGTGTAACATTTTGCCCCCTCAAAAGTATTAGTTTGAATCCTATGAGAAGGAAACTTTTGAACTACTTTCTTCGGGAACCGCACCGTCACACATACTCGAGTATGGACACGCGTCAGTTGGGTATTTCCCACTCAATGTACTTAAGTACCTTGGAAATCTGCCCACGATCGTTCACCTGCTACCTTTACAGTACCATCATGTCACTTGTCCCTGGCCGTCGGATTTGGCACAGAATCTGGCCAATGGCCTAGATTGGTTCGACTTTCAACATCTCCATGGGCCTATAAATAAGCTTCCAGTTGTCTTCTTCATTTTTCCCTTACATTCGAAATTTTTTTAGAGAGAAAATACCAGAGCCATTCTTGTCCGATTCTTGCAAGTTCTCCAAGCTGAGAAGACAAAGCACGATTGGACTTTTTGAATCGGTGAGATCTTACTTGCAACCGCTCATTCAGTCATCCATTTCTCTGTTCCCACCGATTACATTGTGTAAGTATCTGATCTTGGCTTTATATATTTTCCCTCTTTTACGTGTGTTTCTGCCTCCACTGCATCTTAGTCATTGGAACTGTGCTGGTTCATTCTTTAGTTTAATGCATTAGGATGCTTTGATCGATATATATTAGGTTTAGGTTTCCACATTACTGATTCTAAATCCAGTTCATATGTAGGAAGACCCAAATATGGTTCTTTTTCTGGGTTTTCAAATTTCGGAAGACGTATCTTGCACACCAAGATATTGGGTACAAATTCTGGGTTTTAAAGAATGCACGATTCCCAAGAATACCACTTTTGAATAACTGCCACCTTTTTTTCTTGATATTTTGGGATTTTCAAAAATTAAATCCACTTTCCTCCCTTTTTCGTGAAATACATGTCATGACACTAATCGGGTCCCCATGATCGAGCTCATTTCGTATCCAAGCGTCTTCGATCTTGAACCACCGAGGTCGTTATTCTCGATTCCTTGCATGCATGGACCTCACCATTTTTTCTTTCTTGCTAGATGTCACAGAATCTGGAAAGACGGCGGGGGTCGTTGCTTGCCATCCCGTATTCGCCACAAACTCCGAGCCCGGAGTCGTTGTTTACCCGGAACCAGCATCTGATTCGCGAACACGAGCTAGCTCGTGAACAAGAAGAAACTCGAGATCACTTCCGACGTCAGATATACGAGGTCGAAGAAGGGAAAAGGAAAAGACTAAGGGTCACCCTTCATCCAGATCCTGATACCGAGCCTAGACCGATTCCCCTCGACCCTAAGTTTAATGTGACAGTCGTGTACAAGCGGGGAGATCTTTGATTCTCACTGATGGGGGAATCCTCCACTTCGCAGCCGAGGAGGGAATTCTTCGAGGTCGAACTCTACTGGAGCTCGGTCACATCGCTGGGACAGATATCTGATATTCTGGCCCTTCATGGCTTAGGGTTGTCGAGCTCGCTTAGGTGCCGAGCTCCGACTGCCCACAAGCGGAGCTGCCCTGCTCCGAGGGATGGAAACCCTGACAGCAGACTGAGGTATGCGGCTTGGAGCCAGGAGCACATGAAGGCAGGAGCTATCCTTCCCTTGAAGTCCTTCTTTAAAGGCTTCTTCGACTATGTTGGGCTGGCTCCCTTCCAACTCAATACCAACTCTTATAGGGTTCTGTCGGCCCTAAGGTTGCTTTACCACGAGCTGAAGTGGGAAGGGCCATCACCTGTAGAGATCTTATATCTCTTTTGTTTGAAAAGTAATCCCTCCCGAGCTCGGGGAAGAGATGGCTTTTACTATCTCTCGAGCTATCCCAAGGAGAAGAAGATGTCCGAGGATCTTCCTAATCATCCTCCTGACTTCAAGAAGGCCTTCTTCTGGACAGATGGCCTAGCCCCGTCTCGATACTACTCGTTCAGACGGATTCGTAAGTGCCTCAACCTCCTTCTTTTCTATGTTCGAACTTTATTCTTAGGCCCGTACTTAGTTGAAATGCATTTGATTTTCCAGCCAACTATCATCGCCCTACTCCCACTGATGAGATGAAGGAGCATAGAGAGACTCTGCTCCAACTCCCTTATGGCAGGATATCCCTCTCCTACCTCCTACACGAAGACAAGCTCCGGGCATGTGGGCTCTTAGGGGAAGATCAGTTTACATCGGATTGGTCCAATAAGAAATACACCTGATGGGAGCTCATTCCTTTACCAACCGGCAACCTCCCCCCGAGAAGAGATGCGAGGCCCCCATCTCTAGCCCGCCATAGGAGTCCACAATCTTGGAATGAGGCCAACGATGAGGCCTCGAGCTCGAGCTCCGATGAGCAAGGTACATTCATCCTTAGCTCGAATATGTGGTCTCCCTCACTGCTAAAACAAAAACTTAATAGGTTAGTATTATGTAAGGATGATAGGGATCATTTCTATGTATGGTCTTGGGTAGATGATAGGGTACATAGGTTTAATAGCTGGCTCGGGAAATACGACACCATGTATAGCTTGAATGAGGTGTGGGATGGAGTAGCCATTCAGTATGGAACTAATGACTATAGGGACCTTTCGAGATTGACTTCCACCTATAGGGAAGGTACTCCCCCAGCCTCCTCTGAAGATAGAGGGATTTCCTGGTCGCCGAGCATGAGCTCGAGGGAGAGTTCCAATTAGGTTTTTCTTTACTTGTTATTTATTCTTTGTCTGTTAGCGCCATGCTAAATCTTAATTACAATTGTGCAGGTTCCATGGATTCCGACCTTGATGCCGTGCTCGCTAGTGGCGAGGGGGCTCAAAAGAGTAAGCGCCCGAGAGGCTCGCGGAGGTCGGACCGACCCTCCAAAGTCCTCAAGCGCACTGAGAAGATTCCACCAGCTCCGACTACTGCGAGCACAGCCGAGGACTCGACTGCCCAGGTCGACGCATTCATCTCGGGCGCTTCTTCCGCGCTTCCCTCGATCACAGTCCACCCAGTACTCGGCCCACCCCCGAAGAAGCCTTCAACTTCCAAGTCACATATGCTGTCAATCCGACCTCATGTTGATGAGTTCGCGATTGACAATGCTGCTAGCGCCCACAGGGCTATACTTGGTTATACTCTCTATGATAAGAGTATTGAGCTTACTGGCGCGGTAACTTTTCACTACTTACTTTTAATTGTTTATGTGCCTTATCATAAGTTCTAATTCAATCTCTTTGTGTGCTAGGCTCTTGTTGTCTCTGCTCAGCTTAATTATAAGCTGACCAACAAGGTGCACTCGAGCATGTCTTTAGCCCAAGAGTCGAAGGATCTTCAGCTTAAGATGGCTGATGAGCTCAAGGCTGCGAAGACAGAAGTCAAGGCTAAGACAACCGAGCTTGAAAAGGCGAATGCTCGGCTTGCGGAACTGGAGAAGGCTAATGCCAAGCTTGAGGAAGAGAAGGCCGCCACTTTCGAGATAATAGAGAATGAAAAGGCTTATCTCCTCACTGAGTTTAAAGAGAAGAAGGACAAGGCGGTTGATTTAGCCATCTATAGGATCTGGGCCAGCAACGCCGACCTCGACACCAACTACCTTGGCTCTTTCGAGGCAGGATTCGTGGCCAAATGGCATTCTTGGCTTGAAGCGGAGGAGGCTGCTCGAGAGGCTCAGAAGGGTAGTCATGCTATTGGTCCTGGAGAGTCTAGTGTTGCTGATGTTGAGAAGGCTAAGGAGACTGCTCCTTCATAAATCTTACCTCTGGGCTGCGTCCCTTTATTTTTGTAATTGTTTTAATTTATGCCCGTAGGGATGATACAATTTCTCTTTCTTTTTGACTTTCTTTTAATATATATGCTTTACATTTCTCTGTTTGAAATATTTTGTACATTTTATATTAAAGAGTCGTATATGCTTGGTTAATCACACAAACATAGTTTGGATTTAAGCTCGAGGTTCAATGCATTCATGCACAGTTTGCTCGAATTATCCGCTTTCGATCTCGTTATTTGTCAAGGTCGGATATTACTTTAACCATGCACCCGAAAGTACTTGTATGGTGTGTAATGCAAACGGTTTAGTTATATCTTACTTTTTAGTTACTTTTTCTCATCCTCGGTTATCTCTCCGAGGTTATGAGGTCGAAACTATTTGTTTTGCAAGATACTCCAGCCTCGGTCTCGGCTTATCCGAAGTGGGTTATGCTCCAACTTACTGCCGATTAGTTTTAGCTGGTTTGTTCCAAACCTATTAAGGTTGTGTTAGGTTTGTAATCCATACACTTACATTTTAATCTAGTTTGGTTATATCCAAACTGTCTTAGCTCGCGTATTTGGTTATGTCCAAACACTTGTACGTTTTTTTAATGCTTGATAGCTTGGTTACATCCAAACTATCTTAGCTCGTGCATTTGGTTATATCCAAACACTTGCATGTATTTCGTATATGTTATTTTATTTTTCAAGCTGATGGTATATATACCAATGATGCTCCCTTAATATCCTATGAATGTGACCATAGGTTATTAAATTAAGAGAGATTGCAAAAAAATGAAAAAACATAACATATTAAACGAAATAAATCTTTATTTGGAAAAATCCAAAAATAGACAAAACAATACAGATAAACAAGCATGGTTACAGCAACATCCTTCCTATACTAATTATAGTAAGGTCGTAGGTGTTCGCCATTCCATGCTCGCGGTACTAGACTTCCATCCAATCTCGCCAACTTGTAAACACCGGGTCGGATGACTGACTCTATCTGGTAAGGTCCTTCCCAATTTGGCCCGAGCACACCAGCTGTTGGACCTCGTGTTGCCAAGAATACACGCCTTAGCACTAAGTCTCCCACACCAAATTTTTGATCTCGAACCCTTTTGTTGAAGTACCTGGTAGCTCGCTGTTGGTATGCAACATTTTTTAGCTGAGCTTCGTTCCTTGTTTCTTTGATCAGGTCAAGAGTTTCTTCGAGCTGAGTTTGGTTCGAGGCTTGATCGTGAGTGAGGGCTCAAATTGTGGGAATTTCGACCTCAACTGGAAACATAGCCTCGCAATCGTATGCCAGAGAGAACGGGGTATATCCTGTCGAAGTTCGGGCCGTAGTCCTATATCCCCATAGGACTTGGGGCAATTCTTCGGGCCATCTTCCTTTTGCTTCTTCCAACTTTTTCTTCAGCGAACTTTTTAGAGTTTCATTTACAGCTTTGACCTGGCCCATCGCCTGGGGATGGGCTACTGACGAAAAACTCTTTATTATTCCATTTTTTTGCAAAAGTTGGTAAACAGATCGCTGTCGAACTGGGTTCCGTTGTCGGATACAATTTTCCTTGGCATCCCATATCGACATATGATGTTCTTCACAATAAAGTCAAGAAATTTTTTGGAGGTTATAGTTGCTAACGGTTCAGCTTCTGTCCACTTCGTGAAGTAATCTACGACGACTACCGCGTACTTCACTCTGCCCTTGCCAGTTGAGAGAGAGCCTATGAGGTCAATTCCCCATACCTCAAATGGCCATGGGGAGGTCATCACAGTCAGCTCGGATGGTGGAGCTCGAGGAATCATGGCGAATCGCTGGCACTTATCACACTTCTTTATGTACTCAAAAGAATTTGACTTGATGGTAGGCCAGAAATAACCTTGGCGTATGATTTTCTTGGACAAGCTATGCCCCCCAGTATGGTCTCCACAGAACCCTTCGTGAATTTCTTCAATGATTTTCTTGGCTTCCGGTGGAGTCACACACAGAAGCAATGGCATGGAATATCCTCTTCTATACAGCCTTCCATCCATAATGGTGTAACGAGGGATTTGATACATCAACTTTTGAGCCTGGTTCCGATCTTTTGGAAGGACGCCGGTCTCGAGATATTTGACTATTGGAGTCATCCAGGTAGGCTCGAAATCGATCATACACACGTCTTCATGCTCGGGCTCGTTAATACTAGGTGTCGAGAGATGTTCAATTGGTACGACGTTCAGCTCGTCACTCTCGGTAGAGGTAGCGAGCCTGGCCAGGGCGTCCGCATTCGAGTTCTGCTCTCGCGGGAGCTGTTCGATCGCGTAAAACTCGGAATGTTCCAATGATGACCTTGCTTTTTCTAAGTAAGCTGCCATTTTCGTGCCACGAGCCTGGTATTCTCCCAAAATTTGGTTAACCACTAGCTGGGAGTCGCTGTAACAATGTATTGCTTTAGCATTGAGCTCCTTGGCTATATGAAGTCCCTCCAGTAAAGCCTCGTATTCGGCCTCGTTATTAGATGCGTTGAAGTCAAATCTCAAGGCAGAATGAAATCTGCTTCCTGCAGGAGTGACCAAAATTACTCTTGCCCCCGATCCATTTTCATTAGATGACCCATCAACGTAAAGTTTCCACAGCTCGCGGACCGGGGTTATAACTTCATCGTTAGTCATACCAGTACATTCCACTATGAAGTCTGCCAAGGCTTGTACCCTAATGGTCGTCCTTGGATGATAGGTGATCTCGAATTGCCCGAGTTCAACTGCCCATTTAAGAAGTCGACCTGAAGCTTCTGGCTTAGACAAGACTTGTCTTAGTGGTTTATCAGTTAGTACATGGATGGGGTGCACTTGAAAGTAGGGTCGAAGTTTCCGAGAAGAATGAATTAAGCTAAGAGCTAGATTTTCCATCAAGGGATATCTCGACTCTGCCCCCAGTAACCTTTTACTGACGAAATATACGGGCCTTTGCACCTTTTCTTCCTCTTGTACGAGCACTGCACTTATGGCGTGCTCAGTAGTGGCAAGATATAAGTATAGCACTTCTCCCGTAATAGGTTTTGATAAGATAGGGGGTTCTGCAAGGTGTTTTTTAAGCTCCTAGAAGGCCAACTCGCATTCTTCCATCCATTCAAATTTCTTGCCTCCCCTCAACAGGTTGAAAAACAGAAGATGACGGTCTGTAGATTTTGAGATAAACCTACTTAGTGCCGCCATTCTGCCGGTCAAACTCTGGACATCTTTGTGTTTTTAAGGTGAGGGCATATTGATCAGGGCCTGGATCTTGTCTGGGTTAGCTTCTATTCCTCAAGCATTTACAATGAAACCCAAAAATTTTCCTGAAGATACCCCAAAGGAGCATTTATGAGGGTTAAGCTTCATGTTATATTTCTGGAGCACGGCAAAGTATTCTTCGAGATCATCAACATGATTATCGTTAAGTTGAGACTTGACTAACATGTCATCAACATATACTTCCATGTTGTTCCCTATTTGCTCCGAGAACATCATGTTTACGAGCCGCTGGTATGTGGCTCCAGCATTTTTGAGCCCGAATGGCATGACGTTATAACAGTATAACCCTTTATATGTTATGAAGCTCGTATGTTCCTGGTCAGAGGCATGCATGGCAATCTGGTTATATCCAGAATAGGCATCCATGAATGACATTAGTCCATGCCCTGCCGTGGCATCCACGAGCTGGTCAATCCGTGGTAAAGGAAAGCAGTCCTTTGGACAGGCCTTGTTGAGGTCTGAATAGTCAATGCAGGTTCGCCATGTCCCATTGGGCTTCGAGACCAGTACCGGATTGGCTACCCAATCGGGGTAAAAAGCATCCCTAATGAATCAGTTTGCTTTTAACCTGTCGATTTCTTCTTTTAGTGCCTTTTTTCTATCATCGTCCAGTTGTCTTCGCTTTTGTTGCTTCGGTGGGAAGCTTTTATCGATATTTAGCACGTGGCTCACTATATTCGGACTTATTCCTACCATGTCCGAATGTGACCACGCAAAGACATCCTGGTTTTTCTTCAAAAAGCAAATTAATTGTTATTTAGTTTCTTCACGTAGATGTTTCCAGACCTTTACCATTCTCGAGGGATCTGACTCTTCGAGCTTGATTTCTTCGAGCTCTTCTAATGGTTCGAGATCATATTTTTCTTCCACTCTTGGATCGATCTCTTCATCTATCTCCAAGACCGTCCCGTCCTTATTCTGGATAACGACGAGTGCTTGTTCGCTCGCCTGTTTCTTTCCTCTTACGGAAATGCTATAGCATTCCCTTCCACCTAACTGGTCTCCCTTCAGTGTCCCGATGCCACTAGAAGTCGGGAACTTGATGGCCAGATGCCTTACAGATGAGACTGCCCCCAGCCCTACTAGGGCGGGTCTCCCGAGCAGCACGTTGTAGGCCGATGGCAGGTCCACTACTACAAACTCCATCATCTTGGTTACTGAGACCGGGTAGTCTCCCAAGGTTACCGGGAGTTCGATGGACCCCATACAGGCAACCCCCTCTCCTGAAAAAACGTACAAGGTCGTTGCACAAGCTTTTAGGTCTCGAAGCGCGAGTCCCATCTTTTCTAAGGTGGCCTTATAGAGAATGTTCACTGAGCTCCCATTGTCTATGAGAACTCGGTGAACTCTCTTATTCACGAGCTGGAGAGTGATGACCAGTGGTTCATGGTGAGGAAACTGAACATGGGACGCGTCGTCCTCTGTAAAGGTTATCGGCTGAGATTCAATCTTCTGGCATTTTGGAGCTCTTGGTTCGGGTTCATAAGGAGACCCGTCCCCAGTTTTTAGCTTGTTCACTTATCGCTTTTGGGCATTCCTGCCCATTCCTGCGAGATGAGGCCCGCCCGAGATGGTTATCACATCTTCTCCACCAATTGGAGGGGGGCCATCTTCTTCCCTTGCTCGGGAATTATTGTTTTGAGCAGGTTGTGGCACAGCTGCCCTCTGGCTAGTAGAAGCCTGATTATTACTTTGGTTTTTGACATACTGTCTGAAATAGCCTCTCGAGATCAATCCTTCGATCTCGTCCTTCAGCTTCCTGCATTCATCAGTAGTGTGCCCACTGTCTCTGTGAAATGACAGTACTTGCTGGAGTCCCTCTTGGACTTCTGATTTCTCATGGGGTCTGGACGCCTGAAGGGGACCTGGTTTTCATTAGCTAGGTATATATTCTCCCGAGACTCATTGAGCTCGGTGTACACTTTTTACACAGAGAAATACCTTTCCCCCTTCTTCTTTTTTCCCCCTTCTACCTCGGGGTTACTCCCTTCGTTCTTCTTTCTCTTGGAAGGGTTTTCTGCAGGAGGCTTTGAAACTGGTGGGTCCGCTGAGGTTGAGGCAGAGTTTACGTTTATCGTTGTAGTTACGGGCTGAGAAGTCATATTCAGTGTTGACCTCGCCTCCTCTACATTGACAAACCTCTGAGCTCGGTTAGGGACCTCACCAGTTTTCTCTGCATATCGTCCCAGAGAGGACTTCCTGGCATTACTCCAGCTTGGACAGCCATTAGATGACTGCTGTCATCCATATTTTGAGCTCGGGCAACTTCCAAATTAAACCTCGTAAGGTAGCTTTTCAACGTCTCGCCTGGCTGTTGCCGAATGTTGGTCAAAGGTGATGCCTCGGGTCTTACCCCGATCATGGCTCTGAACTGCTTCTTGAAATCCTTTGATAGCTGATCCCAAGAAGTGATCGAATGTCTTTTATATTTCTCGAACAATCTTTTTGCTGGTCCTGTAAGCGATGCTGGAAATAACATGCATCTGAGCTCGTAACCCACATTACTTGCTCTCATTATGGTATTAAATGTACTCAGATGGTTGTACGGGTCGGACTTCCCCTCGAAAGGTGGGACATGAGGGATCCGAAACCCTTGAGGAAATGAAGTGTTGGAAATATGGGGAGCGAATGGTTCGAGCTCCTCGTCAGAATCCTCATCCCGACTCTGACCTCGCTCATTTTGTAAGAGCCTAAAGGCCTTTTCTAGTTGATCAATTCTTTCTTGAACCGGGTCCGCAAGGGGTCTTGCTTGAAATTGGCTATCATTGATCACAATTCTAGGCTCGCGCCTTCACAGGGGATCTTTGGGCCCATTTAGGCGATCTCTCAGGTCCAGGTTCGATGGATTACCACTACCCCGATTCTGATTCAGATGTTCCCGCAGGTCAGAGCGATTCCTATGGTTTCCAGTATTTCCTCGACCTTGATCATACACGCTGACTGATCTAGTGTCGCCTAAATCATCACTAGCAAGGCTTGTTGCATGATTATTCCGAGATGGATCTCTTTCATGCTGCCTCGCCTCCGCAGTGCGAGACCGAGACATTTGACTTCTTGTAGGCTGGGCGCCTCTTCGTTCCCTGAAGGCTTCTCTATTTCCTTGTTTCCTCCCTGCACGCCTTTCCTCATCACCTCGAACTGGCTGAGCATTCCTGCGAGGCGGTGAAGGGTATCTTATAGGCGATGGAGGGAATCGTATGGGTGACGGTGGCTGCCACCCATTTCGAGGCCTAGACGGTCCTGAGTTCGCTCGTGCTGGGTCGGTAACATTCTGCGTGTTACCAGGGATTTGAGCCCGAGCCTCTGTAAGGGCTCAGTTATTCCCAGTTCCCGCTGGTACCTCCGCAGTTGAATTAACCGAAGCCCTAGCTTGAGTACTTCTTTGGGGTCTCGAGGGAGCGGATTGCTCTGCCGATGCCGGAGGTTGCTCTGGTCTCCTTGTGGCAGCATTTTTTCGAGGTCGTCCATGAGGCCTGCAGGGAGGAACATGCACGTCCCTTGGAGGTGGGGCTTGGTTCTCACGCGGAGGTGAGGGCTGAGCCGCCTGGGCCTTCGCGGCTAACCTAGCCAATTCCTCGTTCCGCTTATTGGCCTCGGCCAACTGTTTTTTCAGCTGTCGGTTTTCAAGTTCCACAATGGGGACGTACTGTTCAGGATTATAGTACATGTCCTCATCCCTTGGGGCTGGAGGTCCCCGAGAATCGAAGGAGTCGCTTCTCTCTTCAGTCTCTGGATTTACCATTGGCTACTTCCCAGGGCGTCTTGGATAGTTTTCTTCAGGAATATTTTGATCATTCGCGGCCATAGCTGTTCAGGGATCATACTGCTTAAGGCTCTCAATGAAAGCACCAAATTGTTGACGTCGTTTTTCGTCAACTTAAAATGTAGAGCACGTAAACAGTCAAAACTATGGCCAAAAACGATAATATAATAAAACAATGAGAGTTTTTTACGTGGTTCAGCAATTAACTCTGCCTAGTCCACAAGTCCTTTTTATTAAGACTCAGGAAATTTCTGGAAATTCTTCAGGGATGAATTCTCCAGAGATTCTCTCAAGATCACAAAATTTCCGTCCCCTCCAAAGGTACATGATCTCTCTATTTATAGAGGAGATCTCATAATACAATCCCACACGTTTCGGGAAGTTATTCTGTACATTAATAAATTTAATGACTTTAAAGTTTGTAACACCTATATACAAGGAAACGGCCCCTGAAGACCAGGGGGCGTATGACCGACTAGTTAATATCCCTTTATTGTAGGGAAGTTACAACAATAAATATCTCTTGAATGCATAGACTGCGTCTCCTCAGGTGACCTATTAAGTCATTCGAGATCAGCAATTAGCATCATGCCAGTCTAGGTCTCTGAATAAATTACGAGTTGCATTATTTTCCCCAAGACCAGCTCGGAGTGGGTAAATATCACCGAAGCCACCTTATTTCGAGCTCACACCTATGCCAAGCTCGGACCTCTTGATCCGAGGCCACCCAACAATGGACGTCCTCCGATATTCTATCTTTCAAGCTTATAAGGACTTCAAGGCTACCCATCTTCGAGGTTGCCACCTGCTTTGAAGATTCAATGTCTAGATTACGAACATGTATTTTAGCTATCGCGAGCTTACACCTGACGAATCCTGCTTTCGAGGTCACAACCTCAAGTCTCAAAATCTGGGTGTAACATAAAGTTACACTTTAATGCCTAAATTTACGAGTATAAAAATGTGCCACATGGATACTTAATGACAATTAACGGTGAGTACTAATAGTTGCACCAAAATTATAGATTTACATATTATTACCGCCAAAAATAAGATTTGTGTATTAAAGTGTAACTTTTGAAAAAATTGGGGTATTATCGTCGCCAATATCCCTAAATATTATTGTATTTTATATATATATATCATGTAGTCATGTAAATATATATATATATCTATGTCAACGTAGTGTTTAGATGTCATATATGTAGAAATTATTGATATAAATATTTATATATACTATAGAACTATAATTTATTCTATTATATATATATATAAATATATATTTAAAAAAAAACATAGAAACCGTTTTTATTAAAATTATAGACAATGTTTACAATTTTAAAACTAAACAAATGTACATTGCACGTTACTCTTACCTAGTAAATATATAGATATATAGATTATGAAATAATATTTATGATAAATCAGATAATATGTATAATTAGAAAATTAGTCATTAGAAATATCTTATTTAAAATTTAAATTAAAATTGGTGGTGTTAAAGTTAAAATAATATTTATGATAAATTAGAGAATATGATAATTAGAAAATTAGTTAGAAATATCTTATTTAAATTTAAATTAATATTATGTAGAATAAAAAAGTGAGATAAAATAGTTTAAATTTAAATTAATATTGTGTATAATAAGAAAATAAGAAAAAAATGAGAATATAGCTTAAATCAATATTATGAAATAATATTTATGATAAATTAGATAATATGTATAATTGGAAAATTAGTCTACAAAATATCTTATCTAAATTTTAAATTAAAATTGGTGGTGTTAAAGTTAACATTATATTTATGATAAATTAGATAATTTGTATAATTATAGTCATTAGAAATATCTTATTTTAATTTAAATTAATATTATGTAGAATAAAAAAATGAGAAAAAAAGGAGAATATAGCTTAAATTAATATTATGTAGAATAAACAAATGTGAAAAATGATAAAATAGATAGTGGTTTGGTGAGATTTTAGAGTGACATATCAGCTACTTGATGCTCTCATTTATAAATATTAGATACAAACAACATTTAATGTACGTTTGCTTAGTTTTATTTATAGAATTTATTAATTTTGTATTATTATCATATAAGTTTCAAATAAATAAACAATATTATATAGAATGACATAAACATATTAAAATAAAATTAAACCAAAATATTGTTTATGAGTTTTTAAAAAATATATATATAACATATTAACTTTTTTAAATATAAATGATAATTTTTTTAATAAAAATTAACATCAGGTACTATATATTATTGTTATAATGATATTTTATAATATTAATATAAGTATTAAATATCTAGTCTTGTATTAAATATTATAATAATAATAATATTTTTATAACATTTGAATTTATATTAATATAATTATTAAATATCTAGTCTTGTATTATATTATTATAATTGTAATATTTTATAACATTTGAATTTGAATTTATATTAATATAATTAATAAATATCTATTTCTATTAGTTTTAAAGGTATTGTGGATGCCAAAAATTCACAAGGAAAAATCATGGTCCCGTGTTGAAATAAATAAGGGTCTATGAACTAAAAAGAATTGACCCAACAAGCAACGTGTAGACGCCAAAAAATTCTCACTCTTAAAGGACCTTCGTTACATATCCCCTAAGGCATTAGACAAGCATAGGAAACAAAAGAGTACAATCCGGCACCAAGGGTACCTCGCGCGAGGTCAACTGACACCTTACTCAAAATATCATGCTCCATGGACAAGCCGGCTTGCACCAAGGAGAAGTAGCACCAATGGAGGTGGCCTATCGCGGGGTTTGTGGCCTTGAATCAATAGTAGCATCTCGCGAAGGACGTTGCCTCATGCCAAAGAGGCACCTCGCACCAAAGGTGAGCCTCACGCCAAGAGGGCGCCTCACGCCAGGAGGGCCTCTCGTCTGGTGGGTGCCTCGCACCAGGAAGGAGCCTCACGCAGGGTGTCTCATGCCAGGAGCGTCTCGCATAAGGAGACTGCGGGGCAATGGTCTCATCGCATGCGCGGTAGGTCTCATTGAAGAGGCCTTATCTCTCTCGCTGAGATAAGCGCCACCAATGGGGCACCTCTTTCCCCTATGGATCTCATGAGAAACAAAGTCAAGGACCTCTTGAACATGCATTCAAGGAAGGCTAGGGAAGACCTCAAAATGATTCGGTATGAAGTCAGAAGAGGTACAGAATGCACTTACAAAGCAAGAGGAGTTAGAGTACGGACACAATGTCAACGCCATACAAGTAGTGGCAGAACTAGAATGGTACATAGTAAGGAATCCCCAAGCACGCCTATGACATTCATATCTGACAAGTAGTGGAGGTACGACACGGTACCAAGGCAGAAGTACTTTTGCAGACCCCTGACATATACTAGAGCCGACCACCACTCCTCCAACACCACTACAACCTGCAGCCTGGATATGCAGCTCTTTGTCTCTTCGGGACAACAATATACCAAGAGCCATTAGAGCTCACCTATAAATAGGGCCTCACTTCATCATTGAAGGGGTTGGAAACTTCATTGTATACCCAGGCTATTAAGGAATATACGAATTTTTACTCCATTGTTGATCTACACTTATCTTTTCTCAATTCTATTCTATGTTCTTACTTATTTATCTTCTTACTAAGCTTTGGGTTTTCTGGCCTAATATAGTTGACCAGTTCTCACCGTCAACAGTTTGACGCCGTCTGTGGGAAGAACAAATAAAAAAAATAGTTCTTCCATTAATTTCATTAAAAAAAACATGCCAAGGCGTTCAAAACACCTACAAGACCACGAAGAAAGAGAGGTTCACCTAGATGGAACCCAGCTAAGGGCGTCCAAGAGGGATCCTCCCCCGCTGATTAATGGAGGTGCAACTGATCTGCCTAGAGACAATGGCAAAGAGGAAGAAGTATCATCCCCTTCCATTCATCTTACACCATACCCTGTAGCACATACCACCGCTCTAAAGAAGGGTTGTACAACTCACCCTCTGCCACTGCCACGGTGGCCCCAAGCCCGAACCATCAGGACCCAGGTCCCTCCAAACAAAGACATGGTAAATGCCAAATAGTACACTCAGTGAGTTCAAGTTCCCGATCTCGTCGCTACGAAGAGGAAATATGTGACCTGCACTTGAAAAACCAAAGTTTGCAGACCGTCGTGGAGAACATGTAAGAGGTACTCAACGACCTATTACACGAAAACTCTAATGCTCCCTTCTCTAAGAAGAAAGAGAGGGAACATGTACGTGGAGAAACCACCATGCCCGTGGACGATGGAAAAATGCAACTCTCCACTAGTCATACCCCTCGCCCAGGACGCAAGGAAGATTCTACACCAACGGAGCAACTTGACGGAAACCCCACCTACGAGAGGTGCGAACCCAAGACAGCCTCCAAAAGAGCCTCACCCGACCTGAGGGATAAACTTAACCAGAGAGGGTCCGAAGTGAAAACCACACCCCCTACAGCTCCCCTGATGGACACAACTAAAGCAAAGGTTCACCCTAAGAACCCACATGACTCCTTAAACAAAATGATGAAGGAATTAAACATCGATATGCAAAGCCCTCGAAGTAGGATTATCACTGCACCTGAGGGACAAAGAGATGACGAAGAATTTTACCATGAGTCGTGTAATGACCCAAAAAAGCTAATAGGGTTTAGTGCCCTGATTAGCGTGCCAGAAGGGCATAATTGGATATGTGTGTGATTAATTGATTAAATGTGTAACTATGTGGCATGCATGATTTATATGATGATATGAATATATTTATATGCATGTTTATAAGTATTATATATGCATGTGGGTCCGTTATTGTTTATAAGGGCATATCTGTATTTTTGGCCTGTTAAGGGCATATATGTGTTAAATGATTGAGGCAACATTATTATGTGGATACATTTGCGGCATACGGCACGAGGCGATCCTGGTGAGCGAATTAGCGGAATAGTCACAGCGGGGTTTAATACCCGGCTCGGGGTGAGCCTAGGGGTATTTTGGGAAACTTAACATATATTTGGGACATGTCGGGTAATGGGTAAGTATTTGGTAATTAGTTGGACATGACGGGGTTAACTGGGAATTTGTAGGATGATTCAAGGAATTAGCGGGAATTGGGGTTAATGACCATTTTTCCCTTAAGGGCAATTAGGAGGCTGGGTTGTACAAATGGGCATTTTGGTCATTCTAATAAAAGAGATATAGTTAAGAGGTGATCAAAACTGGGTAGAACATATCAGAACCTCTCAACACATTCTCTCCCTATCACTCACGTACTCTCTCTATTACTTTCTTGTGTCTTGAAGCTTAGGGAAATTTGAAGGAAAATGCCAGGGAATTAAGCTTGGATTTGAGCTGGGAGAATTTGGGGGATTAAAGCTAGGATCATTCAAAGAATTTATGAGGATATTAGGCCATCAACTGGGGTAAGATTCTAACTTCTAATTGTTGAATTTTTGTTGGGTTGGCTTTGTTCAAGGGTGCATGGATTGGTTTCTAAATTTGGGAATTTGGGGAGGATTGAATTAATATATAGGCTATAATTGCTGCTTTTGAAATGATAATAAGAATTCTGGAATTGGTATGGGTTTGGGTGTATAATTGGGTTATATTTTGAGGTTGTAGATGGGGAAAATGCTGAGAAAACCCAGGGATTTCTGGGTTCGTGGGGGCGCGCTGTGGTCTGCATGCCCAGAAGGCTTTTGGAGGGCTGGCTGTCTTGTGGACGTGTCGCGACCCTAGGGGGCAAGTCGTGGCCCGCCTCCCCCCAGAAGCAAGAGGCTGCGCCTCTGACTTAAGGTGAATGGAAACCCTTAGGGCCAGGTCAGTGCCTGCCTAGGTAGCCATAGCCTAGGTTGGTTTTTAGGCTTGGGGATTTAAACCTAAGTGCTCGGGACGAATTCTACTACCCGGTTTAGTATAATTCGAGGTCTCGGAGGTTAGTATTTGTTTCCAAAACATTTAATTGGATTAGAATTTGATAGTTATCCATCGATGCTTATAACTAGGGTTACCATTATGGCTCAGGACTAAGGATCGTGCTCAGAATTGTTTCTTATCTATCGCTCGGGACTCGAGGTAAGAAAACTGTACCCAAGTGGTTGTGAATGGGACTAAGATTTCCTGCAATTGAACATATGTGTTCTGTGAATTATATATATGTTATGTGTGATGTGAAAGTACGACCTAAGGGAGTCGAGGCTGAAGATAAGTGTATTGAACGTAGCTCGGCCTAAGCGAGCCAGGATCAGCTAAATAACCAAAGGGCTTGGCCTAAGGGCGTCGACACCTAAACATTTGTATTAAAGATTGAGTTATAATTTTGAAAGTATATGTTTATCATTTCCTAGCTTAATACTTTTACTCTGCTGATTAATTGAACTGATTGGATTGAAGTTTGTTATATGCTTTTGCTACTGTCTATGCTTGTTGATTATGGTTTTCTTACTGAGCCTTGGCTCACGGGTGCAGGTAAAGGCAAAGGAAAGATGGACCAACCATGATTTGGAGAGCTTTGGGGGCGTAGTGTACATTGACAGCTGCTCGATCGCCACGGCCGATGGAATTACAGGGACTAGAGCTCAAACTTGTATTTTGCCATTTAGACTTGCTACAGCTGTATTAATTTTTTAGAGTTGTTTCCGCCATGTAAACCTTATTTTTGGGATCCCATGTATCAAACTCTTATTTTAATAAAAATTAAACATTTTACGATCAAAATCTTTTTACCCTAAACTGTCAGATTATTTTATAAACACATTTTTGCTACAAACGACCTGATTAGCAGGTCTTGCACTATTTTAAACACACAGTGTAACGGCCTTGGTTACCCAGGGCATTACAAGTCGCCCTTCACAAGGGAGATCTAGGTTGAGCAATTCCCCACTAACTTCAAAGAGCCTTACATGACTCCGTACGAGGGCACTACGGATCCAAAATATCACTTAGACACCTTCAATAACCTGATGAAGTTAACGGGGGTCAACAACATAGCAATGTGCCATTGCATCATTGTTACCCTCAAGGGGGCAGCGTACAAGTGATTCAAGAGGTTAAGGCCAAGAAAAATCAGCTCATGGCAGTAGTTCTCTGGTAAATTTCTTCAGCAACACCACGCGGTCCGTGACTATGTTATGCCGAGTACCAACCTCGCTAACATAAAACAAGGCGAGAGTGAAAGCCTAAAGAGCTATATCCACAGATTCAATATGGAAGCAACTAAGATGGGAAGTACAACTAAAGCAGAGCTCAAGATGGCAATCATAGCTGGAGTTCGTCCTCGAAGCAAGTTATGGGATAACATGCTCAAGAGGGAGATTACAAACTTAGATGACTTCTTCGAAAGAGCCCAAAACTATATATGTGTAGAAGAGGGCCATAAGAACTTGCATGTTGAGGAAAGAAAACCTTCCTCCAATCACCCTTCTACGAATAAGTCTGAAGATTCTCCATAGAAGAGATCATTGTGATAGAGGATTCACTGATCAAGTTGAATATGGGAGGAGGTCTACAAGAAGGCTTCAAGGAAAAATCTAGCGGGATTCATCAAGGATAACCTCTGATAAGACTCCCTTTATCTGAGTCGCTTAGGAACCAAAGAATTCATTGCAATTGGCCCCTATAAAGATTCAAAAAGGTCGCCAAGCTGACTCCAGAGATGTAATTGGACAATGACATTATGCTACCCTTGCACGTTGTCTACTATTACTAATGTCAAGCACCTATCTTATATATTACATCTCTCGTTTCCAAGGACACTTATATCACGCACATATTACCATTGTTAGCTGAAATTGTCAAAGCATATCGAAGAGAACGAAAAACAAAGTGCTTGGCAAGATAGACCCCATCAACCACTTAGGAGGTGTCCAACCTCGCGAGCCTCAACATGAACCTAGCCATGTGCAAAATAGGTGCCTAGACTCGCGAGCCTCAATAGGTGCCTGGCCAAGTGAAAAACAGGTGTCTGGCCTTATGAAATATATATAAAAGTATTTATAATGTATATATTTGTGAGCGGTGAACCTTATAAAAAACATTTGAATCTAAAAGGACTAGCTACCTTTATAGAATCTAAGAAAGTCAAAAGGTCCCTCAAAAGTGACCTCTTCACAAACACACCCACCCTACAAAGGGACCACGTCACAAAAGACAAAACAGGAGCCCAAAGAGATCCTTAAGTCTAGATTGACTCAGTCGCCTTACCAAGGGAAAAAGGGCCTTGAAAATAGGCGCTTGTGAGGTTCCACAAGTACCATATCCCCATAAGGGTCCCAACCCAAGGGGAGATCACCCCAAAGACCAAAAAGGGTCCTCATAACAATCCTAGGTCAGCCAAGGTCACCTAGCCCAAAAAGGGTCTCAAAGAAGACACTTGTGAAAAGGGTCTCAAAGAAGACACTTGGTTAAAGGGTCTAGAAGAAGACGCTTGAAAAAATAGTACTATGGATAATGACGAGAAGGACGCTTCTCGTACAAAATAAAACGCCTGTGCAAAAATATATTAAAGGATAGCGAGAACTCAAAGGGTCAACATATCCTTACAAGTAGTCAATGTGCACCAACAGACCCGAATCACACGCAGTAGAGAGGTCCCAAAGGGAGCCCTTTCAAAATAAAGCTATTGGCATTATGACCATGAGGACTTGTAGAAGTTCCTCTAAAAAAAAAAAGAACGGCTTCTCAGAGTCCCATACTAAAGAAAAAAGTGGGTTTCTCAAAGTCTCACACCAATGAGAGAAAGTGAAAGGGATTTACAGTTCCCTTATACTTGTGTGAGCATATAAAATTATCTTGTGAATTGGTACATCTGAAAGAGTTGCGAGTTAAGAGGTCCTCGTGTTGTAGGCTCTTGGAAAAATGTGTCCGGAATGCAAGGTCGCAATTCAGTAGCCTTCAAATAGAATGCGCCCGCAATGCGAGGCCGCAATTTAGTAGCCTTCAAAAGGAATGCCCTTGCAATGAGAGATGCCCTCGCTATGCGAGATGCTCCTGCAATGCGAGGCCACAATACGATGCCCTTGTGTATTCACCTCCTAGCTCAGATGTGCCCGCTTCGCGAGGATGCAATGCAAGTCAACTTATGGATATCTAGATGCTCCCGCAATGTGATGCCCTTGTCTATTCACCTCCTAGCTCATATGTGCCCACATTGCGAGGATGCAATGGAAGTCAACTTATGGATATCTCGATGCTCCCACAATGTGAGGCCGCAATGCGATGTCCTTGTGTATGAGCCTCCTAGCTTAGATGCACCTGCATCGCGAGGTCGCAATGAAAGTCAACTTATGGATATCTCTTTAGTAATATTCATCTCACAAAATGAGAGGCCTCTCAACTCATACTTTACCAAGTGTGAACGATGGAAATCCTCCCTCGACCTTGGCTCCCAATTGAGTTCGCTTCCTACCTTAGACATTCCTTATAACATCACCAAGTAAAGATGTCCAAAATGAATAGCTCAAGTCAACAAAGGGATGAGACACCTCACACCTTGCAAAAGGGTCTCGCATAGCAAGGGCACCCTCCCTCGACAAGGTTGCCCTCGTCCTTCTAAATCAATCGGGCTCCACTCTTTCATTGGATATCTATCTAAATGCCACCTTGCACACATAAATGAAGAATGAAGTCACAGAGATACAAAACGAGGCTAAGAGGCCTCGCCACAACGAGAGGGCCCTCGCATAGCAAGACCAACTATAGCCCAGTGCTTCCAAACATTATTGTCTAAGTGTTTAACATGCCCCTAAGCCTCATATAAGCCTTATCCTTGAAAGGAAGGTCAATGAAGGTCCCGAGATGTCAACAGATGAAGCACAAAGAGAAGGAGGCAAGCCTCACCATGTGAGAGGGTCTCGCACAGCGAGACCATCTTGCATAGCTAGGTCCCCATCACCCAATAGTGATGAATGACATCCTTCACTACCTTATATGCCTCCAAGCATAATGCAAGTATCACATTCATGAAAATGGTGAAGACTCGATGGCACAAAGGAAGATCACCCTCGACCCGATGCTCCTGAATGACTTTGTTTGTGGCCTCGCATGTCCATGCTTAGTTATTTTCACCTAGCACTTGATCATACCCTCCAATGTGTGTTCTCAAGTTCCATGCGCTTCACCTATGCCTAGTCATCTCGTGAGGTCTCACAAGACAATAACACCATGCCATGATGCTCGACAATTCCCCCATGGAGGTAATGCACGCCTGAATATCGATAAGCTGTCTTTCCACTCATGTGACCATGACAGCCCACAGTATGCTACCATTGTCACTAGCATCACAAACTTCATTGGCGAGTTCTCACCGTCAACAACTTGGTTTACAAGAAGGCACATAGCACTACCACCAGAGCATAGTAAGTATAGCATCATAAGAAGTCTACAAGGACGCCTAAAGACCTCCTCATAGACTGGGGGCAAGTGTAACGCCCTGGATAGCCAAGACCGTTACACTGTGTGTTTATAAAGGTGCAAGACTTGCTAATCAAGTCATTTAGTTAGAAACGTGTTACTAAAACTACAGTTGAACTAGGGTTAAAAGATTTTGGTCTCAAAAGTTTCATATCTTATAATCAAACATTTTTTTTACATGGGATCCCAAAAGTAGTAAAGTTAAAAGAGAGTTTATAAAATTTCAGGATTAAAATACAGTTACTAGCCACTCTAAGGCAAAACAGACAATCAGGCTTTTCTCGTCCTGTACCACTCCTCGACCATGGCGGCCAATCGGCTGACTATGTACATTCAACCCCAAAGCTCTCCATCTCAAGACTGGTCCACTTTGCTTTGCCTTTACCTGCACCACGTAGCACCCGTGAGCCAAGGCCCAGCAAGAAAACACAATAGCAGAGCATAATTATCTAACAAAACAACCAAATAACTCATACAGTATATTCATATACTCAACGATCGAAGTATTCACAATAATCAAGTATTCAGCATACCAAGCACATCATTTCATACTAATAATCAAATCACATATGATAACCAGGGTTAACGCCCTTAGGTCGCACCCTCTATTTATCCCGCTGACTCTGGCCCGCTTAAACCGAGCTCAGTGAATATTAAGTTGTCCTCAGCTACCAGTGGCCAAGCCGCGCCCTGTGCACAAATATTGATTCCAACACTCTTAGGCCGATCAGCACATGTGTCATGGCATAATACCATCTATGACACAATTCATGTATAGGGAGCTCTTAGTCCCATCATTAACACATAACCGGGTGCAGTTTCTTACCTTTAGATTCTGATAGCTTTGTTCAATTCAACCCTCAAGCACGATCACGTCTGAGCCCTAGCGTACACTTAGCCACGGTCACAAGTTAGAACCACACCAAACTTCAAATCCAAAACCTAGCCTCGGGACCAATCCTGAGCCCTCTGGAAGCCCTAATTCCACCAAACAGGATGGTGGAATCAAACCCCAAGCCCCCGGGCAAAAACCCTAAGAAATAACCCAAAAATCCCCTTCTGGGAACAGGGTAGCCCTACAGAACCCTTAGGAGAGCGCTATAGCGCTACAAGCAGAGCCAAAAAGCTCTAGACCTTCAGGGCCTAGCGTTGTAGCACCCAATGACTAGCGCTACAGCGCTAGTCACAGCACATCCCAACACAGATTTTCTTCCCTCGAATTTCCCCGAGCCAAACCTTTCCAAAACTCAACCAAACTTCAAAACAAACCTCCCAACATCTCCAACTCACTCCAAATGACCTAACCATATCAAATTCACTCACATGCACCCAAAAATACAAAAATCACCATGGCTGAGCTTAGAGCTCAAAAACTCAATCAGAACAACAATAGGTTACAGAAATTTAAGCCAGGATTTCTTACCTTTGATGGATGAATTCACCCTAGGTTATCCTCCACACTTCCTTAGCCTTCACCTCCTCAAACTCTTAGGCTTAATTCCTTAGAATTCCCACAGAAACTCAGTTTAGAAACCATCTCAGCCAAAACCAGGAACACAAGAGAGGAACCTAGAAACTTACCTCAAATGGATGAACTACCCTTGCTAACTCCTCAAGCCAAACCAAGGACCTTAGCCTCAAGCTCTTGCCCAAACTCTCCCTGAGTCACAGCTCCAAAAGATCCCAAGGATTGAAGAAGAAATCCCAAACTGCATAAGGAAGTAATTCCCTGTTTTCCCTTTTTTGCCTTGTCTCCTTCTTTTCTTTTCTGTTCCCTTCAGACTTCTGCCACTTTCAACACATTCCACTAAGGCATAAAGCATTATAATACTTATCCCTACTTTTAACTCAAATGACCAATTTTCCCTCCCATTTAAAACTAAGCTTTTAAACCTCCTAAGGGCATTTTAGTCATTACACCCAATTCCCGCTAATTCCTCGAATGTCTCTAATATTTACTACTTACTTCCTGAAACCTAACTAATCACCAATTATATTCCTCAATATCAAAATAGACTCCAATATATTTCCTAAATTCCCAGAAATACCCCCAGGCTCGCCCCGAGCTGGGTATAAATCCCCGTCGTGACTTTTTCGCTAAACTGCTCACTAGGATCGCCTCGAGTCACAAGTTACAAATATTTCCATATAATAATGTGGTATCAACAATTTATCACAGATATATACAGTTATGCCCTCAACAGGCCAAAATTACGAATATGCCCTTCTAACCTAGTCAGGGCCTGCATGCATACTAATACACATAGTCATGCATCACAGATATCCAAATAATCATATAACATGCTTTTAATCATTAAATCACATATAATCCAGTTATGCCCTCCCGGCACACTAATCAAGGCCCTTAAGCCCTATTAGTAGATTTGGGTCATTACAACTATCCCCTCCTAATGAGAATTTCGTCCTCGAAATTTACCTGAACAACTCGGGATACTGATCCCGCATCGCTGTCTCAAGCTCCCAGGTCGCCTCCTCGACCCTACTATTCCTCCATAACACCTCAACAAGAGGAATCATTTTATTCCGTAGTACTTTATCTTTTCAATCCAAAATCTGAACTGGTTGCTCCTCATACGCTAAATCTGTTTGTAACTCCAAGTCTTCATACCTCAACACATGTGTCGTTTCTGAGATGTACTTCCGGAGCATAGAAACATGGAATACGTCATGAACTCCCGACAACGATGGTGGCAAGGCTAACCTGTAAACCACCTGACCGGTCCTTTCCAAGATCTCAAAAGGTCTGATGAACCTAGGGCTTAGCTTGCCCTTCTTTCCAAACCTCTTCACCCCTCGCAATGGTGGAACTCGGAGAAATACGTGGTCCCCAGCCTGGAACTCCACGTCTCTACGCTTGGGATCAACGTAGCTTTTCTGTCTGCTCTGTGAGGCGAGCATCCTAGCTCGGATCTTCTCTATAGCTTCATTTGTCCTCTGAACCATATCTGGCCCCAAATACTTCCTCTCACCCATCTCATCCCAATGAATGGGTGACCTACATTTCCTCCCATATAACATCTCATAGGGAGCCACTCCAATCGTTGACTGGTAACTATTGTTATAAGAAAATTCAATCAACGGGAGATACTTACTCCATGATCCCTCAAAGTCGATCACACACGGTCTGAGCATATCCTCCAACACCTGAATCGTCCTCTCAGACTGTCCATCAGTCTGAGGATGAAAGGCTGTGTTGAACTTCAACTGAGTCCCCGTAGCCTTCTGCAAACTACCCCAAAACTTGGAGGTAAAGATAGGATCCCGGTCTGACACTATAGACTTAGGAACCCCATGGAGATGTATGATCTCCCTCACATACAACTCTGCATACTGATCTACAGTATACGTAAACCTCACAGGAAGAAAATGGGCTGACTTGGTGTATCTGTCCACTATCACCCACACTGAGTCATGAAGCCCTACTGTTCTGGGTAAACCTCCCACAAAATCCATCATAATATCCTCCCATTTCCACTCGGGAATACCCAAAGGCTGAAGCAACCCTGCCGGTCACTGATGCTCAGCTTTCACCTGCTGACAGGTTAAACATCTGGCTACGTACTCTACCACTTCCTTCTTCATCCCGGGCCACCAATATAACGTCTTTAGATCCTGGTACATCTTCGTGGTACCCGGATGAAGTGAGTACAGCGTCGTATATGACTCATCCAATATCTCTGATCTGATCCCCTCATTAGCTGGAACACAAATCCGTCCCTGATACCGAAGCAAACCAACCTCAGATATAGAATAGTCCTTAGCTACTCCCGCTAAGACATTCTCTCTAACCTCCTGTAACTGAGTGTCTACCAATTGCCCTTCTTTAATCTGCTCTAGCAGGGTTGACTGTAGAGTAATATTGGCCAACCGGCCCACCACCAATTCTATCCCCGCTCTGACCATCTCATCAGCTAACTCTCTTGAGATCTGGGTGGAACTATATAACTTACCTAGGCCTCTTCGGCTCAATGCATCTGCCACTACATTGGCTTTCCCCGGATGGTAAATAATATCACAATCATAGTCTTTCACCAATTCTAGCCAATGTCTCTGCCTCATGTTCAAGTCCTTCTGTGTGAAGAAGTACTTCAAGCTCTTGTGATCGGTGTATATCTCGCACTTCTTCCCATATAGGTAATTTCGCCAAACCTTCAGTGGGAATACCACTGTGCTAACTCCAAATCATGGGTAGGATACCGGTGCTCATACTCCTTCAGCTGTCGTGACGCATAAGCTATGACCTTCTCGTTCTTCATCAACACACAGCCTAAACCAAACCTCGACGCATCGCAGTAAACTACAAACTTCCCTTCCCTCGAAGGAAGACTCAATACAGGAGCGGTAATAAGTCGTCACTTCAACTCTTGGAAACTGTTCTCACACTTGTCTGACCAGATAAACTTCAAATTCTTCCGTGTCAACTCTGTCATCGGTGGCGTTATCTTCGAGAAGCCTTCCACAAACCGTCTGTAGTAACCCGCTAGACCAAGAAAACTTCGCACCTCCGAGGCGTTCCTTGGCCTCGGCCAATCCCTAACTGCCTCCACCTTAGATGGATCCACCTTAATCCCATCTGCACAAACAATATGTCCAAGGAATGTCACTTTTGGTAGCCAAATTCACATTTCATAAACTTGGTGTACAACTGGTGCTCCCTCAACCTCTGTAGAACCTGTCAAAGATGAAACTCGTGCTCTGCCTCTGAACTGGAGTACACTAAGATGTCGTCGATGAAGACAATGACAAACTGACCCAGAAAGTCCTTGAACACTCTGTTCATTAGGTCCATAAAGGTTGTTGGGGCATTGGTCAAACCAAACGACATGACCAGAAACTCATAGTGCCCATACCTCGTTCGGAAGGTCGTCTTCGGTACGTCCTCGTCCTTGAGCCTCAGCTGGTGATAACCAGATCGAAGATCAATCTTCGAGAACACCGTCTTACCCTGCAGCTGATCGAACAAGTCATCAATCCTTGGTAGGGGATAGTTAACTTGTTCAGTTCTCTGTAGTCTATACACATTCTCAAAGTCCCGTCCTTCTTCTTCACAAATAAAACTGAAGCACCCCAAGGCGAGTAACTAGGCCTGATGAACCCAAAATCTAGAAGCTCCTATAATTATATCTTCAATTCCTTCAGTTCTGCCGGTGCCATTCTATATGGTGCCCTTGACGCTGGCTCTGTCCCCGGCGCTAATTCAATGACAAATTGAATCTCCCAACGTGGCAGCAATCCAGCTAAGTCCTCAGGAAACACATCCAAGAACTCGCAAACCAATCTGGTCTCCTCCGGTCTCGTTGGCAAAACCCTAGTAGTATCCACCACACTAGCTAGGAAACCTATACATCCTCCCTATAATAGGTCCCTAGCTCTCAACACTGAAATCCTGGGTATGCGGGAACCTTGCACCGTTCCCACAAAAACAAAGGGATCCTCGCCCTCCGGCTCAAAGGTCACCATCTTCTTCCTGCAGTCAATAGTAGCTCCATATCTAACCAACCAATACATACCTAAGATCATATCAAAGTCCTCCATACTTAACTCAATCAAGTCTACTGACAACTCCCTACCATCAACCATCACTGGCAGTGCTCTAATCAACCTCCTAGAAACTACCAGTTCTCCTGTAGGCAAAATAGTCCCAAACCCCGAAGTATAATACTCACTAGGTCTACAATGTCTATCAATTACCTTACTAGAAACAAACGAATGTGTAGCACCGGAGTCAATCAATACAGTAAAAGGAGAGCCAGTGCTAGAAAGCTGACCTGTCATTACCGAAGGACTAGCCTCGGTCCCCGCCTGCATCAGGGTGAACACTCGAGTTGAAGTCAAGCTGTCCACCTTCCCTGCATCTCCCTTTTTCACTGTAGGACAGTCTTTCTTGAGGTGTCCTACCACCCTGCACACATAACAGGCCTTAGCCCGACATTCGCCTGGATGACGTCTTTTGCACCTTGTGCACTTAGGATAGCTCCTCCATGAATCACCGCCTCCCTGACGGCCACCCTGGGTACCTCGACCCCTCCTATCTGCCTATCAAGACTGGAAGCAATCGAAGTATCAGGGTTCTTTCTCTTCAAATCACTGGGGCCTCCGCCCTTACTAGAACCAGAATATGGAGGCACCGCCCTGCAGCCCTCCCGCCTTGCTTCACTTTCCCTCCATATCTTATTTTCCGCTTCCTCAGTGGTAAGAGCATTCTCTATAGCATGGGCATAAGTTTTTCCTACAGGAACTGTTGTAATCCTCACATCTCGGGCTATCATAGCATTAAGCCCTCTGATAAATCTGTCTTGTCTAGCTACATCAGTAAGCACAAGATTTGGTGCAAACTTCGCAAGTCTGTCAAATTTCAGGGCATATTCTGTAACTGTCATGCTGCCCTGAA
The DNA here is from genome assembly GCF_963169125.1 of Humulus lupulus. Lineage (NCBI taxonomy): Eukaryota > Viridiplantae > Streptophyta > Magnoliopsida > Rosales > Cannabaceae > Humulus > Humulus lupulus. Next base: position 130,504,565 of record NC_084794.1, read on the forward strand.
CCAACCCCGCAAACTCTTTTACTTTCGCTGCCCTAATGGCAACATTATAATACTTCTGACTGAATAGGTCCTTGAATCCTTCCCAAGTCAAAGCAGTAACATCTCTAGTTTGTGATGCCACTTCCCACTAGATACGAGCATCCTCTCTCAAAATATATGTGGCACAGGCCACTCTTTCATGTCCCTCTACCCTCATAAAATCCAGGATAGTAGTAATCATAGTAATCCACTGTTCGGCCTTCAGTGGATCAGGTCCTCCCTCAAAGATCGGGGGTTGCTGCTTCCTGAACCACTCATACAACGGTTCCCATCTGTTCAACCTCTACTGGATGTACCGCTGGTACCACTACAGGTGGCACAATAGGGGTAGCACTTTCTGATGGAGCCTGCTGTCGCAGAATTTGTATCTGCTCATCCTAGCTCTGTAGTCGTGCTTGCATGTTTGCCATAAGCTGCTGCCAGTTCTCAGGGACTGGCGGAGGGGTCTGGCCCTGGTCATCATCTCTAGTCTCAGACCTGGTGCCGGCTAGTCGCATAGATTCTCTTGGATGCATAATTATCCAAATTAATCTACAATTAATGACTCAGCAGTCAGACTATGATGATAGGGTAATAATCCTTTCTTGATCCACCATTAGAACTCAAACATTCACAAATAATCAAGATATAACAGTTTATCCAAATATTCATCCATATATTCATTCACATGCATAGCAATGTTAATAAGCATGCCTCAATATCATCATGCAATAGTCAAGGGCCAGGCCCTATCAGTATCTCATGCTCCCTATTAATCAAGAAAATATCAACTGTCATATTCCATTCTAATCATTTAAGCATATAAACACATATGCACAATTACCAAACCCTGAGTCGAGCTTGTCTTTTGCGGTGAATGTACATGTCCAGTCAGTCTTCAGGAACCCTTAAACCTAGGATGCTCGGATACCAAGTTGTAACGCCCTGGATAGCCAAGATCGTTACACTGTATGTTTATAAAGGTGCAAGACTTGCTAATCAAGTCATTTAGTTAGAAACGTGTTACTGAAACTACGGTTGAACTAGGATTAAAAGATTTTGGTCTCAAAAGTTTCATTTCTTATAATCAAACATTTTCTTTACATGGGATCCCAGAAGCAGTAAAGTTAAAAGACAGTTTACAAAATTTTAGGATTAAAATACAGTTACTAGCCACTCTAAGGCAAAACAGACAATCAGGTTTTTCTCGTCCTGTACCACTCCTCGGCCGTGGCGACCAATCGGCTAACTATGTACATTCAACCCCAAAACTCTCCATCTCAGGACTGGTCCACTTTGCCTTTTCCTTTACCTGCACCACGTAGCACCCGTGAACCAAGGCCCAGCAAGAAAACACAATAGCAGAGCATAATTATCTAACAAAACAACCAGATAACTCATACAGTATATTCATATACTCAACGATCCAAGTATTCATAATAATCAAGTATTCAGCATAACAAGCACATCATTTCATACTAATAACCAAATCACATATTATAACTAGGGTTAACGCCCTTAGGCCGCACCCTCTATTTATCCCACTGACTTCGGCCCGCTTATACCGAGCTCAGTGAATATTAAGCTGTCCTCAGCTACCAGTAGCCGAGCCGCGCCCTGTGTGCAAATATTGATTCCGGCACTCTTAGGTCGATCATCACATGTCCCATGGCATAATACCATCTATGACACAATTCATGTATAGGGAGCTCTTAGTACCATCATTAACACATAACCGGGTGCAGTTTCTTACCTTTAGATTCTGATAGCTTTGTTCAATTCAACCCTCAAGCATGATCCCGTCTGAGCCCTAGCGTACACCTAGTCACGGTCACAAGTTAGAACCACACCAAACTTCAACTCTTAAACCTAGCCTTAGGACCAATCCCGAGCCCTCGGGAAGCCCTAATTCCACCAAACGGGGTGGTGGAATCAAACCCCAAGCCCCCGGGAAAAAACCCTAAGAAATAACCCAAAAATCCCCTTCTGGGAATAGGGTAGCGCTACAGCACCCTTAGGAGAGTGCTGTAGCGCTACAAGCAGAGCCAAAAAGCTCTGGAACTTCAGGGCCTAGCGCTGTAGCACAGCCCAACACATATTTTCTTCCCTCGAATTTCCCCGAGCCAAACCTTACCAAAACTCAACCAAACCTCAACCAAACTTCAAAACAAACCTCCCAACATCTCCAACTCACTCCAAATGACCATTTCAAATTCACTCACATGCACCCCAAAATACAAAAATCACCATGGCTGAGCTTGGAGCTCAAAAACTCAATCAGAATAACAGAAGTTACAGAACTTTAAGCCAGGATTTCTTACCTTTGATGGATGAATTCAGCCTAGGTTATCCTCCACACTTCTTTAGCCTTCACCTCCTTAAACTCTTAGGCTTAATTCCCTAGAATTCCCACAGAAATTCAGTTTAGAAACCATCTCAGCAAAAACCAAGAACACAAGAGAGGAACCTAGAAACTTACATCAAATGGATAAACTACCCTTGCTAACTCCTCAAGCCAAACCAAGGACCTTAGCCTCAAGCTCCTGCCCAAACTCTCCCTGAGTCACAGCTCCAAAAGATCCCAAGGATTGAAGAAGAAATCCCAAACCGCATAAGGAAGTAACGCCCTGTTTTCCTTTTTTTTTTCCTTTTCTCCTTCTTTTCTTTTCCCAAGGATTGAAGAAGAAATCCCAAACCGCATAAACCTCCTAAGGGCATTTTAGTCATTACACCCAATTCCCGCTAATTCCTCGAATGTCTCTAATATTTATCGCTTACTTCTCGACACCTAACTAATCACCAATTATATTCCTCAATATAGAAATTGTAACGCCCTGGATAGCCAAGACCGCTACACTGTGTGTTTATAAAGGTGTGAGACTTGCTAATCAAGTCGTTTAATCAAAACGTGTCATTAGCTAAAGTGTTCTAGGGCTAAAAGACATTTTGGCCACAAATGAAACATTTTATAGATTATAAACAATTTACAGAAGGGATCCCCAAAAGTACAACGTTTAAAAGTTGGTTTACAAAATTCAACAGTTAAGAGTAACCATTAGCCATACTAAGGCAAAATACAAGGTTCTGGTCCTCTCGTCCCTGTAATCTCCTCAACCGTGGCGGCTGAGCGGCCTGACATGTACAGTCACCCTGCAGAGCTCTCCAATTAGGGTTGATCAATCTTGCCCTTGCCTTTACCTGCACCACACAGCACCCATGAGCCAAGGCCCAGCAAGAAAAGAACATACAGAGCATATACAATATTATCAAACAAATATTCTAGTAAGCATGTTCAAATATTCAATCCATAACATATAAGCATACTTCAAGGTACAAATAACTTCATCTATACTTAGATTATTCAACACTCTCATTATTCACATTCATAGCCAAATATAATAATCAATTAACACAAATTCTAGGGCCGACACCTTACGTCGCACCCTCTATTTAACCCACTGACTCCGGCCCGCTTAAACCAAGCTCAGTGCATAATAAGCTCTCCTCGGATACCAGTATCCGAGCCGTGCCAATTTCACAAGTTAACCGTGGCACACTTAGGTCGTTGGTTTACAATTTACATGGCATAATACCATTCTTTCAATCATATATATCAGGGAGCCCTTAGTCCCGTTCAAATATTCAACCGGGTGTAGTTTTCTTACCTTTGGCTTCTAGATGAATTAGTTACGGGCGATACTCCTTGAGCGCGATCCGATCCCCGAGCCCTAGCTTAGCACCTAGTCACAACCATGATGAAGGATACCATTAACAATCTTAAATGAGTTTTTAAACCAAGTTCTAGTCCTTGGAACATTGAACTTCACCAAATATGGTAAAAGATTCAATCCCGAGCACCCTAGGTTAAATTCCCAAGCCTAAAATCTCAAAATCCCAAAATCCCTTAAGGGCCCCGGCATAGGCCATCCATGCCGCGGCATGGCCCCAAACAGAGCCCTCTTAAGGCACAAAAACAGGCAAGGGTCGCAGCATTCCTTAGGCCATGCCACGGCCCACCCTCCTTCCTCAGCACAACTCAACTTCCAAGGGCCGCGGCTCACCAAGAACCATGCCACGGCCCGACCCTTCGAACCCAGAAAAATCACCATTTTTAACTTTCAAACCTCATGCAAGCTCACTCAAAACCACCCCAAATCCTCAACTCAACTATCCACAAACATCCCACAAGATTACAACAACTCAACCCAGCTGAATCCTAGGCTAGAAACCCATCAAAAACCCATTTCAATTACTGAAACCTTCTAACCCAAGAACACAAAACCAGCCATGGAGATACTAGAATTCAACCATCAAACCTTGGATTAAAGCTTACCTCAGCTGCAGAATCACTTCTCCAAGAGTTCCCTGACCTAACTTCAAAGATTCCAGCCTCAAATCCAACCTTGAATACCAGAACCACAACCATTAAAAACTCAGCCATTTTCTCGAAATTCCCAACCATAGAAACGAAAATTTAAAGCTTACCTTGGCTTTATTTCAATCCTTAATCAGTTCCTGAGCTAATCCTCCAGATTATTCCCTTCAATTCCCAAAGATTCAGCTTGATTCTCTTGAAAATTCAGAGTTGTTCTTCTTCCTTAAGAGAGAGAAGGCTGAGAAGGTCGGTTTACACTTTCTGTCTAGTATTTTCTAAGTCTTTCCAAGTATATCCTTAAGTTATTAGACTAATCCCAAAGCTCGGGGTACCGGAGACATCCCCGAGGGCAAAATAGTAAATTTCCCCAATATTCCCGCCTAAACTCTCTAACCTCAAATATATCTCCATATATTTATTTCCATCACCCGATAGTCTAAATCACTACCCGATACCTAAAATACCCCTGACTTGTCCAAAGTCAATTATAATGCCCCGTTGTGACTTTTCCCGCTATCTAGCCCTAGGATCGCCTCGAGTCGCCGGCTACAGAGTTATCTACATAATAATGTGGTTCCCACATATACAACATATTTATTACATATTATCACATAATATCATCAATTATCATAAAATATCATTTAAGCACTATTAATCACATAATATCACATTCAAATAAATACTATTCACTCTAATCCCATTTATGCCCTCCCGGCACACTAAACAAGGCCCTTAATCCTTATTAGCGAATTTGGGGTCGTTAACTCCAATATATTTCCTAAATTCCCATAAATACCCCCAGGCTCGCCCCGAGCCGAGTGTAAATCCCCGCCGTGACTTTTTCGCTAAACCACTCACTAGGATCGCCTCGAGTCACAAGTTACAAATATATCCACATAATAATGTGGTATCAACAATTTATTACAGATATATACAGTTATGCCAAAATTACGAATATGCCCTTCTAACCTAGTCAGGTCCTGCATGCATACTAATACACATAGTCATGCACCACAGGTATCCAAATAATCATATAACATGCTTTTAATCATTAAATCACATATAATCCAGTTATGCCCTCCCAACACACTAATCAAGGCCCTTAAGCCCTATTAGTAGATTTGGGTCGTTACAGCAAGTGTGGATGCCAAAAATCCACAAGGAAAAATACATGGTCCCGTGTTGAAATAAATAAGGGTTTGTGAACATGAAAGAATTGACCCAACAAGCAACGTGCGGACGCCAAAAAAATCCTACTCTTAAAAGACCTTCATTACATGTCCCCCAAGGCGTCAGACAATCATAAGAAACAAAAGAGTACAAATCGGCGCAAACGCACCTCGCGTGAGGTCAACTAACACCTTACTCAAAGTATTGTGATCCATGGACAAGCCGACTTGCACCATGGAGAAGTAGCACCAATGGAGGTGGCCTCTCACGGGGTTTGTGGCCTCGCGTTGATGGAAGCACCTCATGAAGGACGCTGCCTCACGCCAAAGAGGCACCTCGCACCAAAGGTGAGCCTAGCGCCTAGAAGAGGACATCGTGCCTGGAGGGCACCTCGCGCCAGGAGGACCTCACGCCTAGAAAAGGGCCTTGCGCCTAGAGGATGCCTCGCGCCTAGAGGGTGCCTCGCACTAGGAATGAACTTCGCGCCTGGAAAGGTGTATCCCGCCAGGAGAGTCTCGGGCATTGAGATTGCGAGGCAATGGTCTCGTGAAGTGAGACCCTCGTCTCACACATGGGCATCATGTCTCATTGCATGCTCAGCAGGCCTCATTGAAGAGGCCTTATCTCTCTCCATGAGATATGCGCCACCAACGGGGCACAACTTTCCCAGTGAGTGTCACAAGATGCAGAGTCAAGGACCTCTTGAACATGTGTTTGAGGAAGGTTAGGGAAGACCTCACAACGATTCGGTATGAAGTCAGAAGAGGTATGAAATGCACTTACAAACCAAGAGGAGTTAGAGTATGGACACAATGTCCACGCCAGAAAAGTAGTAGTAGTACTAGAATGGTACATAGTAAGGACTCCCCAAGCACGCCTATGACGTTCGTACCCGACAAGTAGTGGAGGTACGACACGGTACCAAGGCCGGAGTACTTTTGTAGACCCCTGACATATACTGGAGTCGACCACCACTCCTCCAACACCACTACCACCTGGAGCTTGGATATGTAACTCATTGTCTCTTCGGGACCACAATATACCAAGAGCCATTAGAGCTCACCTATAAATAAGGTCTTACTTCATCATTGAAGGGGGTTGGAAAATTCATTGTATACTCAGGCTATTAAGCAATATTCGAATTTTTACTCCATTGTTGATCTGCCCTTATCTTTTTTACAGTCTATTCTAAGTTCTTACTTAGTTATCTTCTTACTAATCTTTATCCGACCTAATATAATTGACGAATTCTCACCGTCAACAGGTATATTCCATTAAAATTAACAAAACAAACTGTTAAAACCAAGAATTTATGTTATCTACACACTTTTTATATATATAAATATATAGATAAGATAATAATATTATCCTTTTATTAATTTTAAATTGTTTTATATTTTTAAATATTTTACAAAAATCTTCAATAGAGGTTATTTAAGTTAGAAAATATTATTTTATTTTTAGAGATATAATTTTATTATTAGTGTTTTATATAAATTATTTGTTAAAATGTAATTCTTTAAAATATTTAAATTATATTTTATATTAAAATAATTAATTTCTTTAAATATTTTTAAGATAAATTTTATTTAGAAAAGTGATTTTTTTTTAAAAAAAAATTGTAGTGATAAAATATGGGCTAAATTTTGATGATATGTAAAGTATAAAAAAAAAATTTAAATACACATTTCTTTACTTTTTTACGATTCCTATTTTTTTTTCTTCAAAAATACGCACTCAGATTTTCAAAGATATGATTTTCAAAGTTTCATAATTACGAAAATACGATTTTTAGGAAAAACAACTCACTGGACCAACAAAAAAAACGAAAAAATAACAAAAATAATATATATATATCATAACAACTAAACATCAACCCAAAAAAACCCTGAAAACAACTTTAAAACAACATAAAAAAAAAAGACAAAACCGTAAAAATGTAAAAATTTCCTTAAAACCGTAAAATTGAAGAAAAAAAATGTTTGACCATAAAAACGTAATTTTTTTAGCGAAAATTAGTATTTTATGTATTTTCCCCTTAAGTATATGCATAAAGGCCTTTGAGCCCAAAAATATTAATGAAGGGCATTTATGGAATGACCAGCTGAATAAAGTATTGGTCTTTTATCTATCTTCAAGCACAATACGTTAATCAATATTAAAATTTGGATAGAGTGAATCAGATGGATATTTAACAATGGACTCAATCTGGAGGAGTTATCTTGTGTGAGGTATCTTCGAAAATGAAGGTGCATGCAAACAATCTAACATTGGAACTTAATACCTGGCTATAACATTTAGTCAAATTCCAGTTCCAAGAAAGTAGGAACATTTCAAATATCTCGAAAGGACTGGCAATGAGTCTAACTAAAGATTATAAGTATAGCACGAATAAGTCCCTTTGGGACTTTTAAAACTCTGACATTTTGAACTTAAGACTCTTACTTTCTTTGTAATCGTTATAAGATAGCATCCATGCACTTGTCCATGCACAAGTGCTCTTGGTGTCATCTAAACTTCTTTCTTACTTAATTTTACTTCTCTTTGATTTGCCTATTTTATCTTTATCTTCAATTCAATATTATTGGATTAATGACTAATTAGAGTTTTTTTGGCTAATAGCTCACTAGTGCTACCAAGTGAACTCTTACTGCGAGAAAATGACCTACCGTGTATGCATGGTAGGTCGGTTCCTTAAAAACTGACATGCCATGCTTCTCTTTGACTAACATGATAGGTCGGTTCCCTAAGTACTGACTTATGAACATATGTTAAGTCGGTTTCTACAGAACCGACCTACCAAGACCTATGCTGATGTCCAGATTGTAGTAGTGACAACTTATTGGTGGCCCAAATCCTCAATTGTAGAAAGAGTCTCTACAATTTGACACCCACCATTGGACCTTAATAATTAGGCGACCGAAAAAAGGTTACTAATAAGCTCACTACAAAGACCATGGCTAATGTTCCTGAGATTCCAAACCGCACTACACAGATCGTAACCCTTACTTCCAAGATCAATAAGGATCATGAGAGAATGAAGGGGCTTGAGATGGAAAACGCTACCATAAGGGCAAAGAATGCAGACCTGGTCATGAGGTTGGACTTGTTGTCAACCCAATCAGCTATGGTACAACCATCCCACTATAAGAATGTGATCAAACCAATGCAATCTCTAGATAACTTGACTCCCATCCTGAGCAAGGGTGGATTAGACAAAAAAGCCTTGGATCCATCAACTTTAGTAGGTCATCTCCAAAATCCTATTGTTTTACCTAACATTAGTCATTTTTAATTGAATGTAGGAGAATAATCAATTGCTGCTATACAAGGAAGTCAACACGTAGTCGGAGTACAATTTGCACTTGAACAACAATATGCACTTGCACAACAATTAGTTAGACAACAACTTGCACCTAAACTACAACCTTTTCTTGGGTGACTGAAGGTATCAAAACAACAAGTTGCACATGGACAACTACCCATGGCTAGACATCAACATGTACTCAAACAAATCTTGCAAGAAATGAGCAAACTTATTCGCATAATCACAAGCAATTCTCTCCCGATTCAAGATGAAGTATGGCTTATAAATTTGCGAAGATGGAAGCACTTATCCTGAGGATTTCAAAGGATACCAACGCCCATTAAGAAAAGTGTTGTTGGTTGTTATGCAAATTCTTCCTTGTGGATGAGATCGCCTTGGTGGAGATGCCAAAAAAAATCCAGCTTCCCTCACATGAAAATGTTCAACAGAACATTCGATGTTGACTATTACATTGCTAAATACAAATAGAGGATGTTTATTATTAGGATTCATTAAATACAAATCCTAATAGGTTTACACATTGAGGAGTAAAACCCTTAATGATTTTAGATGATGGAGGTGTGAAATTTGAGTTTGAGTTGTAGGCATTTAAAAATTATATTTTGGGGTCTAAAGTGATACAATGAGATATCTAAGCATGCTTAAATAAATTGGGAGCATTTGGAAGTATTTAAGGTCACATTTGGAAAAGTTGAACAACCTTTTAGGCAACATGTCGCCTATTGTGGGGCAACTTATCGCATGTCAGGTCCATACAAAGTTTGTTTTAAGCTCCAAATGATGTGTTTAAAAGCTCTACTCCTATTGGTTAGACTTAATGACAATGCCTATATAAGGGGTCATTTATAGTTGAGAGGCCTTGATCACACTTCTCAACTCTCTCTCTCTCTCTAGCTCTCAAGAACACATTTTTTCTCTAAGAAAATCATCAAGAATTACTTGGCTTGTGTAATTTTCAAGGCTTGATACATATCCCACTTCTCATTCCACTATTGTAGAAGCTTCAAGAAACTTGGGAAAAGCTTGGAATAAATATTTTGGACAACAATACTCATCATGAAAAACTTTGTTTGAAGGATTTTAGTTTCTACAACATAGGGACATTTTGATTGCAATTTTATGTTTGCCATCTTTATTTGAGTTTTCCATTTTAATATTTACATTTTATTTACTGTTTAGAGTTATAAATTTAGGGTGGTGTATACTCATTTTCCCATAAATAAAAATCTATTCTCTTTGGGGTTTTAAGATCTTAATTTTCACTACCATGGGAGGAAGCTCATCTATTCCGTCTCTAAAGCTTACGTCACAAGACTTTGTAAGGCTAGATTGATTTCACGGCTCCAACTTTGTTTATTGGCAAGACAAAATCAAATCCTTCTCACTACCTTGAAGGTCTCATATATCTTCGACAAAGATTTGAAGGCCTTGCACTACTACAAAAAAGGCTTTTTAGGACTCGCGGGGGCGCGAGTCCTCTATTTGAGAGGCTTAAAAACTGAGGTTTTTTAGAACTCGCGTTGCGAGTCCTAAAATAATGTTTTTAGGGCTCGCATGGGGAGTCCTAAAAAGTTTTATTTTTAATTTTTACAAAATTAAATGGTAGCCAAAGCTCCCGCCGGAGCTCCGACGATGATGGTGGCGGCGCCACCCCACGGTGGTGGTTCGGTCCGATCCTTTAATGGGTTTTGAAGCCCAAAGCATAAGGAATGCATTGGTGGTGGTCATTTGGCTTGGGGTGGCTCGAGGTGGTCGGAAAATTCCTAAAATGTTTCAGAAACCCACATGGTCGCCGAACTTTGGAGGCTATGTCGACTAGGCTAGGGGGCGCGTGAGGTCATGGGCTCGTAGGGCTGGGGGTTTTGGGGGCCGGGGAGTGTCGTGGGCTAGCACGTGTAGGATGGGGGTGGCCGGAGCACCACCGTTCATGGCTGGGCAATGGGGTTTCGTGAGAGAGAGAGAGAGAGAGAAAGAGAAAAATGGGGGGAGAGAACAAGGAGAGAGAGAGAGAGAATGGGTTGTTGTTTTTTTTTCTTTGTGATTTAATATATACAATAAAACTTTAGTTAAAAAAAATGATTCAAACTTTTAGGACACACATAAGATTTTAGCGAGACCTAAAAGAAATTCTTTAAGGACTCTCAATGAGTGTCCTAAAAAGTCTAGGAACTTTTGTTATAAAAAAAATTCAAACTTTTAGGACTCGCAGAAATTCTTTAAGGACTCTCAATGAGTGTCCTAAAAAGTCCAGGACATGTTTTTAGGGCTCGCATCTAGGTGAGTGCCCTAAAAAAGTGTCCTAAAAGAATATTTTTGTAGTAGTGTTGGATCCACTTAAGGAAGGTGAATCTCAATAGGTTGTCAAACAAAGGAACAAGAAGGAAGAAGACGAATTCATATATTGAGCTCATATTCTCAACATCCTTTTGGATTGCTTGTATGACCTCTACACCAACACCACTTCTGCAAAGGGGATTTGGGAAGCCCTAGAGAACAAGTATAAAGTGGAGAAAGTATGTGCTAAGAAATTCTGCATAACTTAATATATGGAATTTAATTTTTTTTTTCATGAAAAACCTCTTCTCCCCCAATTTCATGAACTCCAAATCATTGTGAACAAATTATCTACATTGAAGATAACACTTCTAGAGCCTTTCCTAGTGGGCATTATTATAGCCAAGCTACATCCATCTTGGAGAGGCTATAGGAAGAAAATTCTCCATATTGCACTTACATATTCGAGTTGAGTTATTGCTCTTCCTCTATTATTTTAACGCTTCATGTTTGAATCGAATGGTATATTTGCCTCTTTGATTTTGAGATGATTGAATTTGTCAAGCACTTTCTCGACATGCTGAGCTTGGCTTACAGCATAAACCCAACTATTTCTTCTAACATTAATACCTAGAATGGTATCTACCTCTACAAGGTCTTTCATTTTAAAGGAAGAAGATAGAACCTCTTTGTTTCTATTATCCATTTCATGTCATTACTCAAAATCAACATATCATCAACATAGAGAAACACTAGTATGACATATTCATAACAAGTCTTAGAATATAAACACTTGTTCGCATTGTTGTGCCTAATCCCATCTTAAACAATGTCTTTATCAAACTTGTCATGACATTATTTTTGTGATTATTTTAAACCATATAAAGAATTAACAAGTCTACACACTTTATGTTCATTCTCTTGAAGAACAAAACCTGTCAGTTGTTCCATATAGACCTCCCCCTCGATGTTTCCATTTAGGAATTTTGTCTTGACATCCATTTGATGAATATACAGGTTATATAATTAGGATTAGGCAAATAATAAACTAATATAATTTTTCCTTGATACTGATGCATACGTGTCAAAATAGTATATTCCTTCATCTTTTTCTAAAACTTTTGGCTACTAATCTAGCTTTGAAGATTTGTATAATGCCATCGGTATCATATTTCCTTTGAAACACCCATTTTCACCCAATTGGTCTTGACCCTTGTGGAAGGTTAATCAACTCTCATGTGTGGTTAGACATAATTAAATCTATCTCATCATTTATTGCCTCCTTCCAAAAATTGAAGTCTCTTGAAGACATTGCTTCTTTGAAAGTTTTGGGATCATCTTCAATTTGCAGAACTATTACAAATTTCCAAATGACTTCTTCGAGGTTTCCCTCTACTAGATAAAATGTCTCCACTTGAAAGAATTTCTCATTTGATCCCAACTAATTAATACCTTGGATACTATTAGGCAATAAAGGTTGCTCATCAACCTTTGTGTAAGTCTCCTCTTTAGACTCTTTAATCATGATGAGTTCTTGAGAGTTTTTGTCACTATACAACATGTTCTCAAAGAACTCAACCTCTCTAGATTCAATTATCACATTAAAATATAAGCCTATTAATCTACAAGCTTTGCTATTTAAGGCATAGCCAACAAAAGCACATTTTATAGCCTTAGGACCCAACTTGGTCTTACACACAAACTAAAATTCAATTTAGAATGTAATAGCATAACATTAACCATTTCAAGAAATGTCATATGGGGCGGTATATTCATGTATTATACCATGCTCTTTAAAAAACAAGTTAAAATCATTTGAAATGTATTCGCCATCTCTATCACTTCTAAGCACTTTTATTTTCCTTTCCAATCGATTTTCAACTTCGTTTTTTTATATATTTTAAACACATTAAATGCATCATCTTTGTTCTTAAGCAAATAAACATATGTGAATAGGGGTGGCAATTCGTGTTATCGTGTCATAATCGTGTCGACACGATTATGACACAACACGATTAGAGTAAACCCGTACACGACACGATTATTATTCGTGTCAGAAATCCAAACCCGTACACGACACGATTATCTTAGCGGGTCACACGTGTCGACACGATAACACGTTTAATAAATTTGTCATTTGACACAAATCTAAAACTGACACGATTAATACACGTTTAATGACACAACACGAAATTGACACGACACGATATTGACACGTAATTGACACGATTAACATAATAATGAAAATTATAAAACATGTCACTCAAACACACAATAATCCAACAATTACAAACACCATACATAAATTCATAAGTTTAATCTACTCAAACATAATATAAAGGTGATAAATTCAAAATTACAATCTTGGTCTCAAACATAATATAAATGATGAATTCAAAGTTCTAGTCTCTAAGTTAAACTAATAACAAGTTGGCTCATCAATCTCCATTGTTAGGCAGCTTCACTTTCAAACTTTGAAGCTCAACCTGCAGAGAGTATTAAAGAAAAATCAAGATTTACATACTGAGAATGGTGCACATAAAAAATTATAAATATAATAGCAAATAAAATATTCAAAATACCTTCCATTACTACATTACTGTCTTGTTGAACATTGTCATGGGAACTTTGATTTTGAGAAGATGTTGAATATGTATGGTCATTGATATCCAAGTTGAGCACATCATCAATAATTGTATCCACAGCCACATGAATAGATTTTGTGTTCTCTATATACATTTATAAAACAAAAATTAACATGTGATATATATAATAAAATAGATGATAAAAAATCAATTAAATTACCCATATCTCCAAATAGCCAATCTCTTGTGCAAATCAATGACTCAACTATGTCTGGCTTAAGTGAACTCCTATATTGATCAAGTACCCGACCACCCACACTAAATGCAGCTTCTGAGGCAACAGTAGATATAGGAATGCTCAAAACATCACGAGCCATAGCAGCAAGCTCAGGATATCGAAACTGATTTCCTTTCCAATAGTCAAGAATATCACAATCTACATTGATACTTAATCTTGGTTCATCTAAATAAAACTCCAATTCAGATTTTTGTGTAGCTGCTTGTTCTTGATTTTCAAAAGAATAAAAGTCCTGCAATCATTTAAAAATCAAACTCAAACCAATATGAAAGTAATATAACAGAATAAAAATTCAAAAGATTAAACAAGTTATGTTTACCTTCATGAGAGTCTTATTTTTTTTAAGTACTGAGTTCCTGGAAGTGTTTGGAGCATCACTTTTAGAAGATAATGACATAGAAGGCTTCTCTGTAGAGTACTCAGAAAATAATTTGTGTAAATGCTCCTTTACCTCAAGAAATTGTGGTGATCCCTTTACACCATGAACTTTGGTATATGCATAATCCACAAAATTCAACTTGTAACGAGGATCAAGAACCACTGCAATGGCCAATATTATACTGAAATCTTTCCAGTACTTCTCAAATTTCTCAATCATTAAACTACCCATACTTGATAGATATGAATCATCACTCTCCTTTGCTGTTTTCAGTGAAAAATAACAAGAATACACTGATGGAAAATACAAATTAGATGTGGGATACTCAGTTCCAGAGAAACTACAAGTGACATTGTAAAATTGTTCTAAGAATTCATTAATCTTCTCAGCTTTTTCCCATTCGTATGGTAAAGGACAAGACTTGTAGCTTCTGTCAATTAATTCCAAATGGCAAAATGCCCAACGATAATATATAGCACTATCAAGCATAAGGAAAGTTGAATTCCATCTAGTTGGCACATCTTGCTTTAAACCCCTCTTAGAGTCAAGACCTACAAGATTGACACATTCTAGAAACTTTTTCTTTCTAACTTGTGAACCTCTAACATATTTTGCACTTTCACGAATTTTTAGAACCACACCATCTATATCTTTCAACCCCTCTTGCACTACCAAATTAAGAATATGGGCACAACAACGAATATGAACAAATTTACCATTGCAAGGAAGTGCATTTTTAGCTGTCAAATCTTTTTGCAATAAATCAACAGTCACATTATTGGAAGAAGCATTATCCAAAGTAAGAGCAAACAATTTCTTTTCAATTCCCCATTCACATAGTAACTCATACATTGTTGAACATATTGCAACACCAGAATGTGGTGGAGGAATGAAACAAAAATTTAGAATTCTTTTTTGTAGCACCCAATCTTTATCAATGAAATGAGCAGTAATGGTTATGTAACCATCAGTCACTATAGAAGTCCACAAATCAGATGTCAAACAAATTCTACTAGAATTATTATTCAACATTGATTTAATCCTTGCCTTTTCTAATGCATACATCTTAACAACATCAGCCTTTGCAGTATTCCTAGTTACTAAAGTGATTCCAGGATACAAATATTCATATGTAGCTCTCACACCTTCATATTCAACAAATGAAAAAGGCAAATCATGTAAAATTATTGCACGAGTCATCAATTCACGAAAGTGATTTGGATCAAACCTTTTTGAGCCCAAGGCCACAATTCCTTTGTCTTGAGAAACCACTAGCTGCCCAATATCACGAGTGTCTCTTCTTTCACAACTTTTCATGTGACAACTTAAGTTTCCTGTCCCATACTTGGGTTCAACATTATATATTTTACCGCAATGCTTGCATTCAGCTCTTTGTGTTTGATTATCTTGATCCACAGGAAGCATATTAAAACAAGACCAAACATTTGAAGTCAATTTTCTTCTACGTTTTCCTTTTGCAGTTTTAGAATCTACCTCATTTTGAGTTGACTCTTCTGTGTTTTCAGTAGTCATATTAGTGTTATGTGACTGCACCAAACTCTCTTTAACACCCTGTGGTTGATCTTCCATCTAGCATAAATATTGAAGATAGAAATTAATAACAATTAGTATCACAGAGAAACAATTAATGAGAAAGAAACTACAAAAGAAAATCTGAAAAAGAAAAAAAAAGCATTACTTGAAAAAAAAATAACAGAGTAAAATTACCTTGAATCAATGCCTTGAAAATACAAACTCCCTGCTCCAATATCTGCAAGATAAATTCACAAATCAAATCTCAGTGAAGCACCAAATCTTTAGAAAAATTCCCCATCAAATATGTTAAAAATGCAGTCCCGTCCCATTTTTCTTGTCTAATAGTTACACATACACAGACCAAAACTTATATACTCAAACCAAGACATTGAAAGTGGTTCATAATTCACATAACATTGGGAGCATATAACCAGTAAATACCAATCAACATAAATAAAAATGAACATAATATATAGCATTAATATTTACATAATATAATAAAGCTAGTAGACAATCTGTACACTAACATAACATTTATGTATGAATTAGAATTAGCAAAATTTGTATTCACAATGAACTAGTGGATTTGATGCAAATTTAGTATGTAAACTCACTAGAAGACTTGAACACAAAAATTAAAAAATAAATAAAACCTAGTCTGTTTTCATCCAAGAAAGCAAAATACAATATCAGAATAAAGAAATCAAGTTTGGCTGGGAAATCTAGAAAATAAGTAGCTAACCATATAAAAATTACAAGTAAGGCAGAGCTCATATTCAGAACAAAATCAATATTAGAATCCACAAATAGAGAACCACTGTCTTTCGCTTGAGTGTAGAAATGCCCACCTAAAAACAAGGATATTAAAACTGAAACAAATCTAATTCATTCCCTATTGAAGTTGATATAACAACTTCAACATAAACTAAGTTTATTGTCTACATTATAATTTATAACTAGAAACAAATCTAAACATATATAAATAAAAATACCGTTTTGTTGTGGCTGTGGGTGGCAGAATGACGAGAGGACGACCAAAGAAAGAGAGAGAGTGGTGGAGAGAGAAGCTAACGCAGAAGAGGAGAGTGAGCCTCTCGTGTCTGAACTCCGAAGCCCATCCTGCTCCTCTGCTATTTACAGAACAAGAATGGAAGGGAGAGTGAGAATCGAAGGGAGAGTGAAAATGGGGAGGCTGTGTCGAGATGGGAGGCGAGGCTGTGTCGAGATGGGAGGCGAGGTTGTGTCGAGAGGGGAGGCTGTGTCGAGAGGGGAGGCGAGGCTGTGTCGATCGCAAGGGGGAGGCGAGGAGGTGAGGCTGTGTTGATCGAGAGGGGCGGCTGTGTTCGTTCGAGAGGGGAGGCTATGTCTGTGTGAGTGTGATCTGAAACTGAAAGTGAGTTTTAGAGGGTTAGGGAAATATTATGTAACCCTAGTTAACTTTAAGTCATGGGCTTCAATTCAGATTGGGTTGGGCTCCTTAAATAAAAAGAAAAACTAAGGCTTTATTTTCATGTTTTCTATTAAGCTGCTGCTGCTGCCGCCCCATAATATAAAAATAAATTAAAATGTTTATATTATCTTAACGTGTCATTTTCGGGTTAAGCGGGTTGACCCGAAAATGACACGTTTAATAAACGTGTTAAATGTGTCGACACGATTATGACACGAAAATTAAATGTGTCACCCAAACCCATTTATTTCGTGTCGTTTTCGAGTCGTGTCATCGTGTCGTATCGAAAATTGCCAGCCCTATATGTGAACCTAGAAAAATTATCAATAAAGGTAATGAAATACCTACTTCCACCTCTAGTCAACATGTTTTTAAGTTCACATAAATCACTATGTATCAAATCTAACAAATTAGAGTTTCCATCAACACTAGGAAAATACTTTTTAACCATTTTAAATTTTACACGTAGCTCACATTTATCATGCTCAACAATATTGCAATGAATCAGTCCACATTTAATTGTTCTTTTAATATTACTATAAACTATATGTGCAACTCTATTATGTCATAAAGTATTAGAATTTGAGTATAAGAAGAAGAAGTAGAGGCTTTATTAATACTCACAAAATCAATTGAAGTACAAAGTTTATACATTCCATCGCATGCATAACCCTTCCCCACAAAAGTCCCCCCTTTTGATAAAATAAGCTTTTCAGATTCAAGCATTGACTTGATGACCAGTTTTCTAAGAAAGTCTACACTCACAAAGTTTCTACTCACGTCAGGTACATATAGAACATTAGTAAGTAGAACCTTCTTGTTGGAAGTAAAAAAGAGATGAATTGTACCCTTGCCTTCTACATTGGACCACTTCTTATTTTCCATTTGAATTTCATACCCATCACTTGTGTTCTCAAAAGTCTTAAAGAGAGACTTATCATAAGTGGCATGGATGGTGGCATAAGTATCATATCACCACCATTTCACTTTCTCATTGATGTCATTGACCTCACTTAGTGTAGCCACTAAGTCTTATTCGGTTGAATTCACTTTTGGCTCATTGTTGTAGCTCTTTTTGAACCTACAATCCCTTGCAAAATGGTCACTCTTGCCACACACAAAGCATGATCCTTTGGAGCTCTTGAATTTTCCCTCATTCTTCCTAGGGACCAAGGATTTGTCTTTTTTTCAATGGGGATTCTTATGCCCTTTGCCCTTATTATTAGGAGGTTTGGCCACTACATTGGCTATGGAGGCCCCTCAAATGAACTCATCAATATGTTTATCCCTAGAACGAGACTCCTCTTTAATTCTTAGGTGCTTGAGAATCCTTTCCAAAAAGATCTCCCCATTCTTATGAGGAATCTACTTCCCATAGTCCCTCCAAGACAGAGGTAACTTTGTTATTATTGCACCAACAAGGAATTATTCGACAACACAATCTTAAGGGTGGGGAGCTTGTTCACAATGACTTGTAACTCGTGGATTTGGAGAAGAAGGGGTTTATCATCAATAAACTTAAATTCCATGTATTGAGTAATGAAGAGTTTTTTTATACCCTTTTCCTCCGTTTTGAAAATGTTTTCCAAGGCCTCCCATATCTCTTTAGCATAATTGGTGTTGGTGTAGAGGTCGTAAAGACAATCCAAGATTGCGTTTAGGATGTGACCATGACATATGAGCTCATCTTATTCACGATTCTTCCTTTGTTTGATGACATCTTGAGTGTCATCCTCCTTTGGTGGATTGTGTTGGGGGATAAGGCTATACACCAAGCTTTGTATAATATAATTCAAAAGATTGAACTAAAGATAATCTATTTTCTAATGGCAGAATAATACAACGAAAATAACACAAATAAAATGAGTGGTAGAATTGACCTTTGAGTTGTAGAACCTTGGTTACATAAAATCACAAGTCTATGATTTTATGTGAATGCACAATTGTAAAAAAGGCATGGCACAAATTGAGATTCGTTGTCCAATAATCTCTATTCCTAGTCTCCTCCTTGCGATTGCTTGAAGCTACTACAATGGAATGAGATTGGAATTCACAAGCCTTGAATCTTCATGCAATTCAAGCTTTCTTGATGAAGTTATTGAAGAAAATTAGTAATCCTAAGAGCTAGAGAAAGAGAGAGAGAGGTGAGTGATCAATTCACCGAAAACATAAATGACCCATTTAAATAGTACCGCAACCCTCATTAGACTCAACCAATTAGATTGGAGCATTTTAATTTTAATTTTAGAGCCAAAAACACGTTAGTGTAAAGTCCTGTATGGACCGCCCAGGCAACGCATAGTCACCATGCAAGCGATACATCGCCTATGGTGTGTTTCTAGGGACCCGCAGCGCGTCGCCTCCCAGAGGCGATGCAACGCAGGTCCCTCTGACTTGGCTCCCCAAACCTTGTCTCAAACATCTACAAATACCTCCAAACGTTTTGATTATTCTTATATACTCCAAAGAAACTGTTTGGACCAAAAAAATATGATTTGTAGATGCCTATATCAAAAGTCAACTCTCACATGTTGACTTTGGTGAAACCATTATGGTTTTTGTACATCTTTGTGCCGAACAAATTTCACTATGTATTTAACCAATCATAACAATCTCCCACTTGGTTAAATATATCCTTAATCATCTATCCCGAACGATATTAGTGCATAAAATAAAGTACCTTTTAGGTTTGAACTTTATCTTAGAGAAAACACTACAAAGCTTCTATCAAAAATCTAAGGTATTCTTAAGAGATTGAACCCAACATTCCTAGTGATAAAAATTTGTAATATCTCACACACCTCTACCTGATTACCATGTATTTCCCACTTTTTGCACTTAGTACTTTTATGGCCTTACGCTTATCTATTAATGAACCATCCAGAGAGAAAACTCCTATTCTTGAGAGGCGGCACCATCTCTAGGTTCACATAGGTGGAATTATTATAGAATATTTGCTACCTTTAGAGATGCTAGTTGCTCTTCAACTGAATTTTATTAAAAGCCTATGGCTTAACCCTCACGTCTGATAGCAACCAACATTAACTCATCCTAGATGGGACTTTTAAGTCGTTAATGTTGTAACTATTCCCTTATCAACAACTTGTTCTTACTCATTGAAATCTACACTTGCATACAAGTTTTGAGTTGGGTTTCCATCATTGGGGAATATATTGGTCAAGGAGTTTTAGTACCATCCCTTTATTAGTAAAACTCACCAAATCTCTCCCTAGAGGTTTGGTAAATGGATTTGCTAAGTTCTCACACGATTTGACATATGAAATCTATATGATAGTCTTATCATTCAATTCTCTCACGTAGTCATGTCTTAGACTTATATGTCTAGACTTCCCATTGTATATCTTATTGTAAGCTATATTCATAGTAGCTTAATTATCACAATGTATCTAGATCATCGATTCATCCACCATGGTTTTTGGTATCTCCATCATGAGTTCTCTTAGCCACTCGGCCTCTTTGCTCGTTGTCGCTAGAGCTACAAAATCGGACTCCATGGTTGTGTGACATATACACATTTGTTTCTTAGATCCCCAAGAAATGGTACCCCCATAAAGGGCGTACACTCAACCAGTTATGGAGAGATTTTCTCCTACACCAGATATCTAACTTGCGTCAGAATATCCTTCAAGTATCATAGGAAAGTTAGAATATTGGAGGCACAATTCTTTGTCCTTTTGAGGTATCCAAGAACTCTTTCTACGACCTTCCAATGTTTGATACCTTGGGTGATGCCAAAAATTGACCAGATCCATAGTCAACACTCAAGAGAAAAATTGAGGGTTACCCTCATTAGCCTCGGGCAAACAAAGCAGCCCAATATCTTGCCCCACGCGAGACCCATGTCTCATAGGAGGCCTTAGCGAAAATTCCCAAAAGGACCCAAGGGCCTCGCTATGCGAGGCTTCCCTTCACCCGCACGCGCCTGCAAGGCCACAAGGGCCTCGCAGTGTGAGGCTACCCTTCCTCTGCGCGCGCCTGCCAGGCCACAAGGGCCTCGCTATGCGAGGCTGCCTTTCCCCCGCACGCGCCTGCCAAGGCCACAAGGGCCTCGCTATGCGAGGCTGCCTTTGCATGCGTGCCTTGCGACCCAGATGCACGCCAATGCCTTGCACAGCGAGACACACCTCACCACGCCTGTGTGCATCTTGCAAGGTACGACCACGCTAAGGAGCCTCGCGCCACCACCGTCTCGTGGCCCTCATGCAACCCCATCACACCTTGTGAGACCCATCCCTAAGCCTCGTGAATGCCCGGGTCACGCATGGGTACTCACTTAGGCACCAAGGGTCTCGCCTTGTGAGACCCATCCCCAAGCCTTGTGAATGCCCGGGTCACACATGGGTACTCACTTAGGCACCAAGGGTCTCTCCTTGTGAGACCCATCCCCGAGCCTCGTGAATGCCCAAGTCACGCCTGGATACTCGCTTAGGCATCAATGGTCTCGCCTTGTGAGACCCATGCCCAAGCCTCGTACATGCCTATTTCCAGGCCTCGTACTTGGAGGTAAGGACGGGATAAAAGAAGTATGGATCGACACTTACTAAAATATAATGAAACCTAGAGAATATATTTAGGTAAAGGGGACAACTAGAAATGAGATAAATGTACAAGCACAGGATGTACAACCCTTAAAAAGGGCAAAGGCATGACTCTGACATCTGTGTCCTACAAGTAGTGGAGGTACGGATTTGTACAGAGAGTGGAAGCACTACATGCATACCTCTGACTATGTACCAAGCCGACACCATAACCTTGTGCTCCACCACGACCTGTGCCACTACCCTGACAATGTTCCTATGTACAATCTTGTCCCCTGGGACCACAATGTATGGGGAGCCATTAGAGCTCCAGTATAAATAGATCATCACCCCTCCAGAAAAGGGGTTGGAAAATTCATTGTATGCTGAGGTTGTTAAGCAATATACGAATTTTACTTCATTGTAGTTCTGCATATTTACTCTTTCAAGTTCTCTCAATCTTCTTCGAAGATATCTTTGGAAATACAATCTCAGTTTTCTAACCTTATATCGTTGATGAGATTTCACCGTCAATAGTCTGGCGTCGTCTGTGGGAAGAATAAGCATCAAGCCAACGTTCTTTCATCACTTCCAGAAAAGAAAGATGCCAAGGCGTTCACAACGCTTGCAGCAACTACAAGGTGTTGAGGTTCACCTGAATGGAGAGTGAATGAGGGCTTCCAGGAAAGACCCACCTCTGCCTGGGCATGGAGATATGCTGGAGGAATGTCCTCCCCCAGGGGCGGAGAAGAAAGCATCATCCCTGGTTGTCCAGCCCGACAGAGGTCACTCAGAACCACCAGTGTACCCATATCCCCGGTCCCAGGTGGCACCATGCTCAGGCTACCAAGACACGGGTCCCTCGACGCACAGGCCAGGCAAGAGTCCCCGAGTACACTCGGTAAGTCCCAGCTCAAGGACTCACCTCTACAAGGATGAGATTCGCGAGTTGCATAAAAAGACTCAAAGGATGGAAACATCTATAGAGAACATGCAGGAGTCGAGCATACCCCTTCCTAAGCATAAAGAGAAGGAGCGTGAAAAAAGGGAAAATATTGTCCCCACAGATGATGGAAGAACCCAACTTTCCACGAGTAAAACTCCCCAGACAAAGTACCATGGGGGACCTAGGCCGACGAAATGTCCCCAGGAGCAAGGGCGGAGGGAAGACGATGGTTGTAAGAAAGAGGCAGAAGTCACCTCAAAAGAGGTGCCCCCTGGCCTAAGAAAAGAGCTCCATGGGAAGAGGTCAAAAGTAAGAAACACACTCCCCGCGGTTCCCTCGAGGAACACAACAAAGGCAAGGGATCAGCCTGAGAACCCACAAGACTCCTTATGAAAAAAGAGGAGGGGACTAGACATCAAAATGCAGCACCCTCAAGGCAAGATTATCACCGTACCTGGGTGGCACAAAGATGATGAAGAATTTGACCATGACTCGCCCTTCACAAGGGAGATCCAGGCTGAGCAAATCTCTGCCAACCTCAGAGAGCCTCGCATGACTCCATACGAGGGTACTACGGACCCAAAGTATCACTTAGAATATTTCAACAACTTGATGAGGTTAAGAGGGGTCAACAGCAGAGCAAAATGTCATTTCTTTGTTGTTACACTTAAAGGTGTTGCATATAAGTGGTTTAAGAGGATAAGGCCAGGAACAATCAAATCATGGCAGCAATTCTCTGGCGAATTTCTTCAGCAGCACCATGCGGTCTGTGATTACGTTATGCCAATTACCAGCCTCGCTAACATAAAGCAAGGCGAAAATGAAAGTCTGAAGAACTATATCCATAGGTTCAATATGGAGGCAACAAAGGTGGGAAGTTTAACCAAAGCGGAGCTCAAGATGGCTATTACAGCCGGAGTTCGTCCAGGAAGCAAGTTATGGGGTAGCATGCTCAAAAGAGAATTTTCGAAGTTAGATGATTTCTTCAAAAGAGCACAGAAGTACATACGTGTGGAAGAGGGCCATAAGAAATCGCATGTTGAAGAAAGTGAACCTTCCTCCAGTCGCACTGCTACCAATACGTCTAAAGATTCCATATAGAAGGGGATGTCGTGCTAGAGGGGTCACTGACCAAGGTTAAAATTGAACAGGGTCATATCCTAGCCATAAAAGTCCCGACCCGAGGGGGGATCACCTCAAAAAATCGTAAAAGGGTCTCAAGCTAGACGCTTGCAAAAAGGGTCTCGAAGTAGACACTTGCAAAAAGGGTCTCAAAGAAGACACTTGCAAAAAGGGTCTCAAAGAAGACACTTGCAAAAAGGTCTCAAACGCTTGTGGAAAGGGTCTCACAGAAGACGCTTGCAAAAAGGGTCTCGCGAAAGATGCTTGCAAAAAGGGTCTCGAAGAAGACGCTTGCAAAAATAGTATTATGCCTAATGACGAGAAGGACGCTTCTCGCAAGAAATAATAAGCGCGCGCAAAAATACATAAAAGGATAGCAAGAACCCAAGGGGTCAACATATCCTTACAAGTAATCAAAGTGCACCAACGGACACGGATCACCCAGCAATACCACCAGAGCATTGGGAGTGTAGCATTAATATAAGTCTACCAGGAAGCCTAAAGACTTCCTAATAGACTGTGTGTGGGGGGGGCAAGTGTGAATGCCAAAAATTGACCAGAGCCATAGTCAACACTCAAGAGAAAAATTGAGGGTTACCCTCATTAGCTTCAGGCAAACAAAGCAGCCCAATATCTTGCCCCACTTGAGACCCATGTCTCATAGGAGGCCTTAGCGAAAATGCCCAGAAAGACCTAAGGGCCTTATTATGCGAGGCTTCCCTTCACCCGTGCACGCCTGTCAAGGCCACAAAGGCCTCGCTATGCGAGGCTGCCCTTCCTCCGCGCACGCCTGCCAGGCCACAAGGGCCTCGCTATGCGAGGCTGCCCTCGCCCGCGTGCCTCACGACCCAGATACGTGCCAACGCCTCGCACAGCGAGACACACCTCACCATGCCCGTGTGCGTCTCGCGAGGTACGACCACACTAAGGAGCCTCGCGCCACCACCATCTCATGGCCCTCATGCAACCCCATCACACCTTGTGAGACCCATCCCCGAGCCTCGTGAATGCCCGGGTCACGCATGGGTATTCACTTAGGCACTAAGGGTCTCGCCTTGTGAGACCCATCCCCAAGCCTCGTGAATGCCCGGGTCACACACGGGTACTCACTTAGGCACCAAGGGTCTCGCCTAGTGAGACCCATCCCCGAGCCTCGTGAATGTCCAAGTCACGCCTGGATACTCGCTTAGGCATCAATGGTCTCGCCTTGTGAGACCCATGCCCAAGCCTCGTACATGCCTATTTCCAGGCCTCGTACCTGGAGGTAAGGACGGGATAAAAGAAGTATGGATCGACACTTACTAAAATATAATGAAACCTAGAGAAGATATTTAGGTAAGGGGGACCACTAGAAATGAGATAAATGTACAAGCACAGGATGTACAACCCTTAAAAAGGGAAAAGGCATGACTCTGACATCTGTGTCCTACAAGTAGTGGAGGTACGGATTTGTGCAGAGAGTGGAAGCACTAAATGCATACCTCTGACTATGTATCAGGCCGACACCATAACCTTCTGCTCCACCATGACCTGTGCCACTACCCTGACAATGTACCTATGTACAATCTTGTCCCCTGGGACCACAATGTATGGGGAGCCATTAAAGCTCCAGTATAAATAGATCATCACCCCTCCAGAAAAAGGGTTGGAAAATTCATTGTATGCTGAAGTTGTTAAGCAATATACGAATTTTACTCCATCATAGTTCTGCATATTTACTCTTTCAAGTTCTCTCAATCTTCTTCGAAGATATCTTTGGAAATACAGTCTCAGTTTTCTAACCTTATATCGTTGACGAGATTTCACCGTCAACAAAGGGCAATTTTCGTAATTTGGCCTGTTAAGGGTATATTTGGCATATATGTGATATATGTGTGGGACCACATTACTATGTGGATATATTTGGGTTACTCAGCACGAGGTGATCCTAGGGAGCAAGCTAGAGGGAAAGTCACAATGGGACCAATACTTGACTCGAGATGAGTCAGGGGGTATATTGGGTATTTAGTACATTACCAGATTATTGGATAATGGGAATGATTATTTGATGATATATTGGGAGTTAGTGAGATCAAGAGGGAATTCTGGGGATTTTGAATATATTACCCTCGGGGGTATTTTTGGGACCCCAAGCCTTGGGTTTTACTTGAGCTTACTTAAGCTCAAAGTAACCTGTCAGAAAGAAAAGTACATTCAATATTCTCTCTCTCTCTCTCTCTCTCTCTCTCTCTCTCTCTCTCTCTCTCTCTCTCTCTCTCTCTCTCTCTCTCTCTCTCTCTTGTTCGTTCATTTGACGCCTGTTAGCGTTTTCGAAGGAAACTCGAGTTTTAGGACTTGGATTCAAGCAAGGTTGGAGTCATAACGATATTATGGAAGATTAGAAGCTTGTTAGCCAGAGTATTTAACTGAAAAACGACCCAATTAGAGGTAATCCACGCTTTAAGTTTTGATTTTTTGAGTTTTTAGCTTTGATTGGATTTTACGTTTTGATGAGTTTTTAAATTGATTGGGACTTGGGTTTTGATGGTTTTGGGTCATGGAGTTGATTGGGAACTTTGTTTTTGGGATTTGGATATGTTTGGATAGGTTTATGGAGGGTTTTGAAATGAGGAAAATGGAGGAAATGGCTGGGTTCCAAGTCGGGCCGCATCCCTGTTCTTGGGCGCCGCGTGTAACGCCCTGCTAATTAGGGTCCATTACCAGGTGTGTTTTGAAACTAGTGCTGGACTTACTAACAAGTCATTTGAACTAAACATGTGATTAAGCCACTAAGGTTTGGGTATTAAAAACTTTTGAACATTTCATAAACATTTCCATTAAGTTAATAACCAGTTCTTTACATGGGATCCCAAAAACATTAGTTTATAAGTCTGTTACAAAATTCAAATTACACACTAAGCCGTCCTAAGCAGCAAAAGCTGGGTTTAACCCTAGTTCCTCTGAGCATCTCGCCCGTGGTGGTCGAGCGGACTGCATATGTACATACCACTACTAATGCCCTCCGACTCATGGCTGGTTGAGCTTCTCTTTACCTTTACCTGCATTACAAAGCACCTGTGAGCCAAAAGACTCAGCAAGAAAACTTAATCAACAGTTCAATGAATAAAACAACCATCAAACAGTAATAACTGAGTCCAGTGCACTCATTAAACTCAATTGGAGACCATAGAGTCACACAAGTGCATGTCGCACTTTCTTTCAAGTTGTCGGCATCCGAGCCAGTCAAGTGCATGTTGCACTCCCAGGGTGGCCCAGCCATGGTGGCCTACACTCCACGTGCATTATTTCAATCTTAGCTTATAAACTAAGTCCCTTATGCCCTTGACTTATAAGTCAAGCCACCACGTGCCTCCAACTTATAAGTTGAAGCCTTGAGATTCTTAACTATTAAGAATCTCCCAGAGCCCATCATTTTCTCAACTAATAAGTTGATCTCCTTTTAACATTCTAACAATACCCTAGTTTATAAACTAAGCCTCACAACATAACAGACAGCCACATGTTTCACATTGCATACTTAACAGATAATCACACAATGCATTATAATACATTCATTCAACAGTCATAAGCATAATCATAATCATGCACGTTACAGCGTATCTAATCAGACATTCATAACATAATTATAATCATGTTCATCACCTTCACTATGCTCTAATCATGCATTCACATAACAGGTGCAGTTTTCTTACCTTTGGTCCATATGCGGGTTACTAGTGACAACCCTCCGAGAACGATCCCCGATTCAAGCCCTTAGCGAAAACCTAGTCACAACCGCGATAAAGAAGTTCCCAGCAATAACACGTAAATAACAACTTCCAGACCAACTCTTAGCCTCTGGGACATCGAATTCCACTTAACAAGGAAGTAGGATCGATCCCGAGCCCAAACGGTTAAGTTCCCATTCTAAAAATCTCACTTAAGCCAAAATTCCCCTTAAGAGCCGCGGCCCCTCCCAGCCGAGCCGCGGCCCGCCTCTAATTCCAGAGGCGGCCTCCTTGGAAACCAACATGCACCGCAGCGCGCCCCTGAGGCACCGCGGCCCGTCCCTGCATCCAAGCCCTGCTGGCTCAAAATCTCCTTCGCAGACCGCGGCTCATCACCACGAACCCAGAAATTTATGGGATTTTCTGCAACCGAACCCAACCAAAACTCATCCAATTTCATCCCAAGCTTCCAATTAAGTCCCCAAAAACAATATACCTCTTACCAGCAATCAAACCCAACTAAATACCAAATTAAACTCATCAAAATCCCAAAACCCAATCTCCCAATTAACAAGCATGCATGAACTCTATAATTCTAGATATACCAACTGAATTAACATAATATCCCTCAATTCAAAATCTTTACCTCAACTATAAGACTCCAATAGAAATAACTCCTAGCAATCTCTTGGTTTCAAGCCTTCCCTCCAAGCAAGATCCTTCAAGATAATCAAAATCACCAAAGCCCCAAGAGAGAGTGTAGAACGAGAGAGAGAAAGAAAGAGCTGCTGCCTTCTCTTTTTTTTTCTTGAAATTTCCTAGACTTTCTGATAATTACCCAGCCATCTATATCCTAAACTGAATGGCTGTGACTAAATTACCCCTTGTCCTAAACTTGTACCTCAAATATCCATAAGGGCAATTTTGTCCTTTGCTTTAAATCCCGCCATCCACAATTTGCATCCTATAATTCCGCTACTCCCAATATACTCACACAATCACCAATAAATTCCCATTACCCACTAATTCTCGGTAATGTACTAACTTACTAGAATACCCCGAACCGAGTATTTAGACCCCATTGTGACTTTTCGGTAACTTGCTCATCGGGTCCGCCTCTCGTCAAGTAACCCAAATATATCCACATAATAATGTGATCTCAATCACACAATCACATATTCGCATTTATACCCCTAACGGCTCAAATTACCAATATACCCTTCTTATAATAAATGGGCCCACATACACATATTTAATATCTTTAAAATACAAGCATGATTATATTATAATATAATTCACATAATAATTCAATTATTGCCTCCCGGCCCCCTAATCCAGGCACTAAGCCTTATTAGGAAATTTGGGATGTTACATCGCGGCCCAGGCTTGACGAAGGAGGAGAAGTGGCTGTTGGGCAATTAGGGTCGCGACACCTGGTAGGCGCGCCACAATGCAAGGCGTAGACTGAGAAGAGGCTGGGCCTCTGTCTTGGGCAAGTCGCGGCTCAGGGGCTTGGGACCGTGGTGCTTAAGGGGATTTTTGGCCAAAATGGGATTTTAGTGATGGGAACATAAACCTAAGGGCTTGGGATCGATCCTACTTCCTGGTTTGGTAGGATTTGACATCCTGGAGGATAGAACTCATTCTAGAAGCCTGTGTTTACTCGTTATTGACGGGATTCTATATTATGGTTGTGACTAGGTTATCGCTAGGAGCTCAAAATCGGGATCGTGCTTGAGGGTCGTTCATGTGTAACCTGTGCTTGGACTAAAGGTAAGAAAATTGCACCCAGTATGTGATACATGTGATTATGTCTTGGCCCAAATTATTGAACAGGAATATGAATAGCGCAAGAATGCATGAGTATGTGCATGATTATGATTATGCTTGTGATTGTTGATTAAGCATACTGAATGTTTTGTATTTGGACATTTCATATACAATGAATGTTGGTTAGCATTATATAATTGAGAAAAGCATTGACTTATTAGTCAAGGTTGACAATAGCATCGCGTGCTGGTCAAAAAGCATTGACTTATGAGTCAAGGACGGAAATAGCGCGTGAGTGCTGATCATTATGGTTATGTCTAACCAGGAGCTCATTATACGCTTGACCGACCTATTGGTCGTAGAAAACTCAGCACTAGGTACGATGGGCCAGCTCTAAGGCTTGTTATATAGAGGATAGGGCAATGGGCCCCGTGGTGAATTATTAGTCTTATATCCTACGGCTGGGCCCCAGCATTGACTTATTAGTCAAGGACGGCTTTAGCATGTTGAGTGTTGGTCGTAAAGCATTGACTTATTAGTCAAGGAGGGCCATAGCATGTTGAGTGCTAGTCGTAAAGCATTGACTTATTAGTCAAGGACGGCCTTAGCACGTTGAGTGCTGGTCGTAAAGCATTGACTTATTAGTCAAGTACGGCCTTAGCACGTTGAGTGCTGGTCGTAAAGCATTGACTTATTAGTCAAGGATGACCTTAGCACGTTGAGTGTTGGTCGTAAAGCATTGACATATTAGTCAAGGGTGGAAATAGCGCACTGAGTGCTGGCCGATAGGGTTATGCCTAATCAGGAGCGCATCATACGCTTGACCGATCTATCGGTCGAGGGAAAACTCAGTGCCAAGTACGCTAGGCCAGCTCCAAAGTTGGTTATATAGAGGACAGGGCAAAGGTCCCCAGGGGTGACTCATTAGTCCAAAATCCAAGACCATTGAGCCGGTATGATTTATTAATCATGTGTTTGGGTGCTGAGCCCCAGTATGATTCCATAATCATGTATTTTGGGTATTGGACCTCGGTATGATGCATTGATCATTTATGTAGGGAAATTGGTCCCATATGACGTTGTAGTCATTTATATGAATCTTATGCATGCATGAGTAGAGTTATTACTGCTAGGCATGCTTATTATGATTTGGTAACATGTTATTAACTACTTATGCTCATGTTTAAGTTTTCTTGTTGAGCCTTGGCTCACGGGTGCTTCATGGTGCAGGTAAAGGGAAAAGAAATTTGAACCATCCTTGAGTTGGAGAGCTTAGGTGACGACGTGTACATATACGGCTGCTCGACCACCACTGCTGAGGGTTTAAAGAGGAACTAGGGTCAAACCCTATTTTGCTGCTTAGGTCGGCAGGTTGTAACTTTTCCATTGTAATTACCCTTTTAAATGTATTTTGGGATCCCATGTATGAGGTAAACGTTTTAATGAAACGATGGTTCCTTTGACCAAAAATTTTAATCCTAAACCTTTAATCACATTTAGTTTCACGGTTATGTCCAAATGACTCGTTTAGTGAGTTTAGCACTATTTAAAATACACGGTGTAACAGTCCCTGAGTAGTAGGGTGTTACAGAAAACTAGTATGTTCCTGGTCCACGACATGCATGGATACCTGGTTATATCCCGAGTATGCGTCCATGAATGATAACAATTCATATCCAGAGGTGGCGTCGACCATCTAATCTATCTTAGGCAGCGGAAAACAATCTTTTGGACAAGCCTTGTTAGGGTCTGAGAAATTGATGCATGTCCTCCAGATGCCATTTGGCTTTGGCACGAGAACAGGATTGGATAGCTGCTTGGAGTATTGGGCCTCTGGAATAAATCCATTAGATAGGAGCTTGTCTACCTTGATCTTGAGAGCCTCATTCCGAGTTTGATTGAACATTCTTTACTTTTGTTGGACGAGGAAAGTTGGGATCAACATTCAAGGCGTGGCATATGATGTTTGGATCAATGTCAGTTATGTCGGAATGCGACCATGCAAACACATCCTGATTTTCTCAAAGGAAGCCCACCAATGCTTCTCGGACTTCTGACTTCAAGCTTCCCCTAACTTTTATTTTTCTATCGGGGGTGGAGGTATCAAGAACTACCTCCTCCACCTTCTCTAATTGTTCAATGGACCTTTCCTCTTGAACCCTCGGGTCCAATCCGTCAAGCCTGGTCTCCTGGACAGCTTGTAACTCTGATGCCTCGAGCTTCTCGGGGCCTTCTTCCTCCACCACCATTACGGGAGTTTTGAGAGAGACATTGTAACATTATCTCGTCTATTTCTGGTCTCCATGAACGGTACCTCCGTGGGGAACTTCATGCATAAATGGCGGATGGTAGTGACGGCTCTGAACTCCACCAGTGCAGGTCACCCCAAGATTGCATTATACACTGAGGAATAGTCTATCAGCACAAAGGTGCAATATTTGAAGTATTGGTGAGGCCCCTCTCCAAGCGTTACAGGGAGCTTTATCTATCCCATCGAGATGAGAGCCTTTCCCGAGAATCCGTAGAGAGTCGAGGCACATGGGGACAAGTCTGTCGTGGTCAGCCCTATTTTCTCCAAGGCTAACTTAAACAGGATGCTCATCGAACTCTTGTTGTCTACCAGAATCTGCGCCACCATTTTGTTGGAGATTTGGCTCTCTATTACCAATGGGTCATGGTTCAGGAAATGCATTCTCCGAGCATCGTCTTTGGAGAATGTTATGACTTGGTCAGTCATTCGGGGCATTTGGGCAGGCAACTGAGCCAAATCCATCACCTCATTATCATGATTCAAAGCTCGTGCATATCTGTTCTGCGAGCTTTGGGAGGTACCACCCAAGTAGGGCCCTCCCGAGATGGTTCTTACTCGCCCGTTCACCGGAGGAGGTCCTTGGGCCATTGGATGTTGTGGTACCACAGGAGCAACTGTTGGAACCTGCGTATCAATAGATGGCATGAGCGGTCATGTCGTAGGGGGTTGTGCTTGACACACTCCATCCTTAGCATATTGATGGAGATGTCCCAGCTTGATGAGGTTCTTGATCTCATCCTTGAGTTGGCAGCACTCATTGGTGTGGTGCCCTATGCCGTTGTGGAAATGACAATTTGCCAGGGTCCCGCCTTTCCCTGTCTCTCTGGATGGGTTGCGACTTCCTATAGTGAACGTGTTGTTCGTTGCCACGAAGATATTTTCTCAGAAGTCTACCAAGTCAGTATACTCAGAGTATTGCGAGACATACTTTTCGCCAAAGGTAGATCCTTGTTCAGCTTGTGCAGTTCCATTTCCCTTAGGTCTCCGACCCTTACCCTTCCCCATGCATCTACTACTGTCGGGTGCTCAACTAGATTCAGCAGGCTGGGATGGAGCAACAACTCTAGCAGTGAATGCAGGCTGAAAAGCATTGTATCTAGTGGGCGCTACCCTGTATCCTGCTGGAGCCATACTGAATCCAGGAGTAGGCATGGCGCTAAAACCGAAAGGCGGAAAAGTTTGGCTGGGTTGGACACCCCTAAGTCTAGTTTGGCAGGAGTGTAAGGGGAATATTGGATTCCTGACGCCACGGGGCCAGGAGTGGTCAAATTAGGGAAAGTGGCGGCTACTCCGAATGCCCTAATCTGGGCATATTTCCAGCTGATATATTCTTGTTCTCGACGAATGAAGTCATCGAGTCGTCGGCATCCTCTCTGCTGGAGGTCATCCCAGATCAGGGACCCCGTGCGGATGCAGCCTGTAAGGCCATCATCAACTCTCTTGGCTCTCGCCGCTTCCTCTTTGAAGCGTTTGATGTATGCCTTGAGAGTCTCGAAGGGCCCTTGTTTTATGTTAGCCAAGGCATTGACCTAAAAGCTCACCTTCTAAACTCCTATGAATTGTCTTCAGAAGGTAGATGACAATTGATGTCATGATTGAATGGATCCTAGTCGGAGCTTCTTGAACCATTCATCTGCTGGTCCCGTTAGGGTGATCGGGAACACATGACATTTAGCGTCATCAGAGACGTGATGCACCGACATTAATCTGTTGAAATTAGACAAGTGGTATGTGGGATCCTGGCCACCATCATAGGGTGGCATGTTTGGCATTTTGAAGCCTTGTGGTAGAGGGGCCTCAACAATGTGAGGAGTGCATGGCTCCACTTCTTCGTCTTCCGAGTCGGATTCGTGGCCCTGTCACCTAGCCATTCTGAGCATGATCTGCTTCAGGCTTTCTAACTCTGAGCGAAGTGGGTCACGATCTTTATTGATGCTCTGAGTTGGGTTACCTCTTCTCCAGGCGTTGAGATTGTCCCGGAGATCTAATAGACCTCTCCCAACAGGCTCATGCCCACCTGCCTTATTGCACCTTTGGGGCATTAAGGTTGTCTCACAAGTCAGCCT
Organism: Humulus lupulus; assembly: GCF_963169125.1. NCBI lineage: Eukaryota > Viridiplantae > Streptophyta > Magnoliopsida > Rosales > Cannabaceae > Humulus > Humulus lupulus. Next base: position 130,538,438 of record NC_084794.1, read on the forward strand.
GACTTCAGAATGCACTGTTATCCTCAGGATGAGCCACCTCGGTTTCACCGTCGGACTCGATGTTCTCATCATTTACTGAGACAATGATGCCACGTTCTTGATTTAGTGATGTGTTCCTAGGGCGAGCCCCCGGACCGTTGTTCCTACGGGGTTGGCGAGGTCCCGAGGGGAAACCACCTCTAGGCTTCACGCAATCCGTATGGGCGAGTTGGGGCAGAACGCCCCGAGCTCCACGAGCGCTGACGGACTAGCGGTGTCCTCGGGCCCCTGGGCCATTATCCTTACCTGCCCGCTTTGGACTCTGGTGGTCGTCAGGATCTTGACGAGCCTTCTTCTTCCTCGTAGCAGGATTCTCGTCAAGTTTCCCTTTGCCGAGATCCTATGATGGCATCGAGGTTCCAACTCCTGCTGGGTTCCCAGTGGGCATTCCAGCTGGTGAATCTCGCACCTCTGCAGCCAAGTGCTCAGAAGGCACTCCAGCTATATTGATAGGCAGCACTCCAAAAGGGTGTGCAGGTGGCATGCCAGTTGGGTGCCCAGCTGGTAAATTGCCATTGGGGTCCACTCGTAGCCCCTGGGTTGCAATAGTGGCCTTCATGGCAAGTACCATCTCCTGTAGGGCGGCAATGTTACCCTCTTGAGCATCGATCTTTTGTTGTTGGGTGGCCACCTGCTCAAGGAGTACCACCACCTTTGGTGTCTCCTCTGTGTCCATGGGCTGAGGATATTCTTCCTCATAATACCCCCGGTTGACATCGTCATCTTCGTTGTCGTATTCGGCGTCTTCGTCATAATCCTCCACCATTTTAGGCATGTCATGAGGTGGATGCCGACTGGGTTCCCCTCCTTAAACTCCTCTAGTAGGGAGTACGTCATCTGTAACATTTCTTCAAGTAGTTACCATGGCTGTAAGCGTTCTGAATGCTTTCTTCAAACTCTCAATGAAAGCACCAAAATGTTGACTGACTTTTTCACTATCAACCTTAAAACGAGAGATCAAAGAAATAAATAACATGAACACAAAGGTTTTTACGTGGTTCATGCTATAAAAGAGCCCTAGTCCATGAGTCTCTGGTATTAAGAGGATTGGAAGCTTGTTGAGGCAAGTTCCAATGGTGTATTCTCAGGCAACATTTAGATTGCTCTGAGTACAAGGTGTTTTTCTCTCTAAAACATCGAACCATTTACAATGAGACTCCCAGCCCTGTTTATAGAGGCTGGGATCATTAATACTAATCATGTAGTTAATACACATTCTCATGATTGGGGGATTAATACAAATTCAATGCATTGGGCTGCATTGAATAGAGACCACGACCCAAGCAAGATCCGTGGGGCCACTGTAGAAAGGTACCTACTTTATGGGGAATTACCCCAGGTACTGTCAGGGTGTGATGTAAGTATCTCAATGTCAGACAGCGTAGTGGGAGTGCAAATTGTCGAGTCGTACATCTGACACACTATGGATGGATTGCCAAAAAGGTTGTCAGACAATCCTTTGCCGCTGCAAACCCGCACTGGCTGATACCTGGCACCTATCTTAGGTCCGAGAACCAGAACCTCAGACCTGGGGAATGACTGAGGGACGAGAACTATTGTCATATTTGCTTCACCTAGAGAACCTCCAACTTTGAGGGCAAGCCTCGAATGGTAATCTACCTTTAGGGCACCCACAGCTTACAAACTGGAGAAGACAAATGACCTCACCTGGAAGGATCCTCGCCCCGAAGAGAGGCCTTTGGGGGTCACATATCTCGAAGATGTCTACGAGCGTCCAAGCCAGTCACTATGAGTTGCCATATGTCGGGAGGTGAAAATACGGACAATAGTACGTTTTCACCGTTTCATCAAATCAAAGACTTCAAGACCTAGATGCTTGCTTTAGTTCATTAGATGGACTTTAGCAACATACAAACCTTTTGTTCTTGGTATTTTTCCTTGAACCCTTCCGGTTGACCATATACATGGTCTTGTCACAATAGTCATTCAGAATTCTATCTTGACTGTCATTTGCCAAATCTCATATTCCAATACTAGCGAAAATAGATAAAAGAGTGTGTATAGACTTGAGCAAGGCAAGTTTGTCTCAAAAAGTCGATACTTTAAAGTATACATCTTCTTTTCTTCTTGAGGATCCATTTACATCCAATGGGTCTGACTTATTCAGGTGGATCTGACAAGTTTCCAAATAGAATTGGAATACATTGATTTCATGTCTTGGCTCATGGAATCTTGTCAGAATCATCCACTACCTTCTCTAAAGTAAATGGATTTTCCTAGTTCTTGTTTAACACAAAAACTTATGTCTCATGTTCATAGCGAACAGGTTATCCTACAATCCTCCCACTACAATAAGGCACTCGGGTATTCTAACTAGAATTAGTGGTTTCTTGATGTTTTACATCACATGGTGATACAGATTAACTAATCTTATTAGAATCCAATTTCCTCAAGTACAACTTTACTTTCAGGTTTAAAGTTTGTCTTTCTGGTCATGTTCAAGCAAGGTTGCAAAGACTCTTTCCTTACTAAGACTATAAAAGTAATCTTCTTTTGTTTAGGGAGCATAGCCAGCATATATGCAAACTTTAGACTATTAGTCCAACTTCCCAGTCTTTGTTTTCAAAGAAAATGTGAGTGGTACACCCCCGTATGCGAACATGGCATACACTAGTTTTAGTGTTATTTCACAACTCTAAAGGTATCTTTTCATAGACTTGAACGGAACTACATTCAAAATATATAACGCTCTTTGAAGTGCATTTCCACAAAATATGAGTGGTAGCGATCAGTAGCTTAACAATGACTTAACCATATTTAATAAGGTTCTATTTCTCCTCTTTGAAACACACCATTTTTCATTGGTGTTCTAGGTGCTGTGAGTTGGGATAGAACTCCATTCTCCAGCAGATGATCTTTGAACTCAAATCAATGTATCCACCTCTTCAATCTGATCGAAGTGTTAAGTTATTTACCTAACAACTTTTCAGCTTTTGCTTGGAATTCTTTGAACTTTTTAAAAGTTTAAGATTTCTTTTGCATTAGGTATAAATATACTTATCTTGAATAATCTTCAACAAAGGTGATTTGTATTCATAACCTTCTTTTGCTTGTACAATAAAAGGATTGCAAACGTCATTATGTACTAGCTGAAGTTGTTATTAATTTGGCCCTTTACAAAGAAAGGTTTATTAGTCATTTATCATTCCGAACAGGGTATACAAACTAGAAGAGTGTTAACTGTTAGTACTCTTAAATGAATATCATTTACTAACCAGTATATATTATCAAGATTGATATGTACTAACCTAAGACGCCAAATATACGTATCATCACTTTGAGAAACTTTATGTCATTTTAATCCAGGATTACCTAATTAAATAATTCCAAATTATTTATCGATCGTTCGTTAGGTTTTCAAAAACAATGAAATCACTGCCAACTCTCATGGTCACATTGCCTTCATCAAACTTCTTTAAAAAAAACTAAGTTTCCATAAAGAATAATAAGCATGATTAGTGGCTCTCGGATCAACTATCCAATATGACAAAACAACTCCCACTAAAAGGTTTTAAAGTAAGTAAATCAAATTTACTTTTTTGTTTCTTTTGAAAGATTGGAGATTGAAGAAAAATTATTGGCTTTATGTAATCAAAATTACTTTGCCATATATCTCCAATATAGCATTTATAGAATCACATATCAAAATATGCAATTCTCATTTCTCATGTTTCTTCATAAGAAACATTATGCATGCCTAACAGTAAGTAATCACGAGCATTTTCATCAGATCGTATCCAATTAAGGTATTTCTCTTTTGTTCTTTAGTTGCTATGGCAGCTGGCACTTAAGACATTCCTCTTTCAAGACAAACTTATGCTTTTCACATTAATACAATATTAACATGAAACTATCACTATTTTAATTTGTGTTTGTTGAGTAAAGCAACAATAATAAAGAGGTCATTAATTGAAGATTTCATCGTGGTGTGGTTGCATCATCTAACAGTGGCAGAGCCGAGACTCTCTTGGTCTCGAACAAGTTACCACCATGAAGCGACACCGAGGAGGAGAGGAGGAGAATCAATGCCATTGACTAGAGACCAACTGTGGTGCTGTCGTTGATGGTGGTGGCGGAGGTGGTGGCACAGCCGTTGCCATCTCCTGAGATGGTGCTTGCGTTGTGGTTGTTGCCGCTGATGGAGAAGATGACCGAGACATTCTTGGTTTGTTACTTAACTTAGGTTACGTATATTACGTAACTGATTTTTTATATATATATTATATCTTATATAATATAATATTATATTTAAAAAAATTGTTTAGTGTTACATAAAAAACAAAAAAAATTAAAAACTTATCTCATATATATTTTTATTTAGTTACATAAACATATATATATACACAATCGTTTACAAAAAAAATTACAACTCATGCAGGAGCGAAAAAATATACTATTAAAAAAATCCTTAGAGACCATATAATTAACGACCAAATTCCAATTCATTCATAAATATATATATATATATATCAACATATATCAAACATATACAAAGAATCTCATACAACGATTAATATATATAAATACATAGATCGCTCTAGTACCAATTGTTGGAAACAAATTTTCCAAGTGCGCAGCAGAATGCAATTTATGGCCCCAGTAGATTACAAAAATTCTATATGTAAAACCATTTTATATATGTGATCCTATGATTTATATATATTAATCTAATAGAAGAGGATTTACCTTTTGAAGTCTATCAAGTATCATTGTTATCTTCTTGTATAATAAACGATCATCCTATCGAAGCACGCGAGACTCACACAAAAGTCTTCCAGATCGTAATCTCAACACAACAGGACGTGTGTGGGCACGTGGAGATTCAATAGGACAATTTAGGACTTCACTGATATTCTCAACACATGAGATCAATAAAGTTTGGGTAAAGAGAAGGGTTGAAACAATTTCTCTCTCTCTTTATTTTTCCCCCTGAGAAAACTCTCTCTTTCAATCAGACTTAATTTTACGATCTGTATCTTCTCTTTTGAGAGAAATATAATAATATATAGGGAAATTACCCTAAATACGGTAACTTCTCCTTTCATTTTCACTTTTATGTGTTTTTAATTTTGTTTCAATTTTATATGTGATCTTTTTTCAATTTTACGTTAATTAAAAAAAATTTATTCCATTAATATCATTTATATATAAATTTATATTCCAGCTTTCCGTCTCCACCCGTATTACTTTAGTTTTCCATGTCCCAAGCTATACTAATAATTGATGAAATTTGATAAATGATATTAGGAAGAAAAAAAATAAAACAAAATCCAACAATGATTGACAAATGGTTGTGATATCTCACATTGTACCAAATTTTAATAAGAAGTTAAGTGGACATAAGAATAAATGCTAATAAGTGAAAGGTAATAAAGATGTTTAATATATATATATATATGTATGTATGTATACATACTATAAGACTCTAGCTCAATTTATTTTGGTTTTTTAAGATAAAAAAAATTCATATTTACAATCCCTAAAACAAAACAACAAAATAAATAAATAAAATACTTTTATTTAAAAAAAAGACCAATCCTTGCATCAAAAATGGGATGTTATCAGTTTATGTGTATCCATATCCTTAATGGTCATCGATTATTCTTAAAATCGAATACCATTTTTTTAATTTTCTTTATATTTGTTTTCTTTATATAGCCTCTACAGTAGTATTTTTCATAGATCTACAATACACTAGCAGGAACTGAGAAATAGTGTAAGTAATAATAGTGAGGATAAAATATATACATTTGGTATGTTTTAGCTAATGTAGGTTGCATAAGAGGTTGCTTAAGTTATTTTAAGTTGCATCTTTAGATTTATAAGCTCCATACGAAGATGCTTTAATTAATGTAGGTTGCATATTGCTTAATTGCATCTTTATATTTATAAGAGAGTTTGGTTGCATATGAGGTTGTTGTAAGTTACCAATATTGTAAAAAGAACTTTTCACATCTCTAAAATATATTCGCAGAATCCTATGATATCGAGCAATATGCAATGCTAAATTTTTAATCTATAGAATCATGAAATGCTTGATTTTATATATATATATATATAAAGTTTTAGATTGGGCAATGCTCGTAACTATAGCCATTTAATCATAATTTATAGAAATGGGCCATGCCTATTTTTATAGCTTTTTATTAAATAAAAGTGATGAATCAGAACGAAGAATGACCTTATTTTAAAAAAAAAACGAAGAATGATTGTTTCCATAGTTCATATATATATATGGAAGACTTCTCAATAGTTATTACCCATAGATGGGTACTAACAATTTTGATGATATAGCAACGTAGTGACTTGGTATAGCAAGTCACCAACAGGTAAATATTTTTTTCTACATTAATTTTGAATTTAGTTATTTTACTTTTGTCATAATAAATGTTGTTTCCAACCAATGAGAGATATTAGCTATATTTAGAAATTGACATGTATTTGGAAAATAAAAAAATTACAATATTATATTTTCATAACAAATACACGTTTTTCATCAAGTAACCCTTCCAAAAATTTAAAAAAATCAAAATTTATTTTTAGAAATCTTAATTAACAACTATAAATATGGATCATTGATCTTAATCCAGTGATTAGTATTAAAGTAACAATCTATGGGCAGTAACCATTAAGAGTGCATCCATCTATATATATATATATTATAAAAATAAAAGAAAATGAAAAAAAAACACATCAAAAGCTTCGCAAACCCCTTCCCATTCCTCTCGTCTCTTTTTCTCAACATCTCGTCTCTCTCTCCCATTGGAATTCCATGCAACTCAAGGCAATCGAATGAAACCTCATTTAACCCATGGCAACATAAAATATCATATACTAATTTTATTCTCATGCAACCCATTGCAACCTTGAATGCAAGCTCAATGCAACCCGATACAACCTAAAACAACTTTAAAAATAAAATTTCATATTTAAATTTTATCATTATACAACCCACTGCAACCTCAAATGCAAGAATAATGCAACCCACTATAATCTCAAATGCAAGCCCAATGAAACCTAAAGCAACTCAACCCAATGCAACATAAAGCAACTTTAAAAATCTCATTTACAAATTTCACCATTCTCATGTGTTGACCCTCAATTTAGCCAACGACACGGAGTCAAATGTACGACAAAGTATAAAGCAAGAATGAAAAAAAAATGATCTAACGGAAAGGAAGAAAAACACCAAGGAATTATAGTGGTTCTGCCCCAAAGAATGGTAATGACCTACGTCCACTTAGTGATATTGTTATTATTGAATCTCAAAGTCGTGATCAAAGAACTAGGGTTCTTGAGTTTCACAAACCTTGAATGTATTACAATAAGACAGTGAACAACTCACTTTAGCTCTTTTTTCTCTCAATCTTTCGCAACAAGATTCCAAAAATGAAAAGTTCAAAAGTCCCTTCCTTGAGCTATTTCATGCATATTTATAGGCTCAAGGAAGGTTACACATGGCAACGTGCCCTATCTTTCCTTAATAATCGTGTATCAAGATAATAATGAAGAAATATTCAATGCAGTTATTATAAGATTACAGCTTAAGAAGGAAATAAATTAGGTTATACGACTAGCCTAGTCGTATCAAAAATTAACTCTGACGATGCGGTGTGCTTCTGGTCGATATTCGAGCAATACTTTCGCCACGTGTCAATCATGTGTGAGAAATTATCGCCACGTCATTAGCAACCGTCATCACCATAGCGGTCTCCTCTGCTTGGATGCTTGGCATTGTTAGCCGCTCAACCGGCACTATATCCAGAGTATCAGCATCCTTCACACTTTCTAATTTGGCCAAAGCGTCCGCATTGGAATTCTGATCGCGAGGTACTTGCTGGAGACTGTATTTGTCGAACTCAGCCAATAGATCTTTTGTTTTGTTCAGATAGGCAACCATCTTTAAACCTCACGCCTGGTATTCTCCCATGACTTGATTCACCACCAGCTGAGAATCACTATAGATGTCAAGCACTTTTATATTCATGTCCCTGGCTAACCGCAATCCAGGGAGTAGTGCTTCATACTCAGCCTCATTGTTAGAAGCAATGAAGTCAAACCTGATTGCGCAGTGAAATCGATGCCCCTCCGGCGTTATCAATATCACTCCTACCCCAGCGTGGCACTCGTTAGAAGAACCAACTGTAAATAATTTCCACGTGGGAGCTTGGTTTTGACATTCAGGCTCATTAGGCTCTTTAATCGGCTCGCCATCTGTCAGCCCAGTGAACTCTGCAATGAAGTCAGCCAGGGCTTGTCCTTTTATCGCTGCTCGCGGCAAGTAAGATATATCAAACTACCCAAGTTTGACTGCCCATTTTAACAATCTACCTGCAGCCTCTGGTTTTTGCAGGACTTGTCGAAGAGGCTGGTCAGTCAAAACCGTAATTGGATGAGCTTGAAAGTAAGGCCTCTGCTTCCTGGAGGCCAAAACTAGGCAATAGGCTAGCTTCTCAATGGGTGGGTACTGCTGTCTGCTCCAATTAGCCTTTTGGTTACATAGTAAACAGCCTTCTACACGCCTTCTTCCTCCCTTATTAAGACGGCACTAGCAATGTATTCTGTGTTCGCCAGGTAAATGTACAAAGTTTCTTTATAGACCGGCTGTGACAGGATGGGTAGTTGCGCCATATGTGTTTTTAGTGCTTGAAATGCCTGTTCGCACTCCTCCGTCCATTCAAACTTTTTATTGCCTCTAAGTAGATTAAAGAATGGGACGCACTTATCTGTTGACTTTGAAATGAATCTACTAAGAGCGGCAATTCTTCCGGTTAAGCTTTGAACATCCTTAATCTTTGCTAGCGATTTCATGTCGATCAGGGCTTTAATTTTCTTGGGATTGGCTTCAATTCCTCTCGAGTTAACTATAAATCCCAAGAACTTTCTTGATCCTACTCCGAAAGAGCATTTAAGGGGATTTAGCTTCATCTTATATTTGTTCAAGACGTTGAAGCACTCCTGTAAATCCCTTACATGCCCTTCTGCTTCCTTCGACTTGACCAGTATGTCATCAACGTAGACCTCCACATTTGTGCCGATTAGCTCCTTAAACATGTGGTTGATGAGTCGCTGGTAAGTTGCACCAGCATTTTTCAAACCGAAGGGCATCACTTTGTAACAGTAGACCCCTGTATCAATCCGAAAGCTAGTATGATCCTCATCAGGGGGATGCATACTAATCTCATTATACCCGGAGTACGCATCCATGAATGAGAGGATCTCATGTCCTGCAGTGGCATCGACCAACTGGTCAATCCTTGGGAGTGGGAAACAATCTTTGGGGCAAGCTTTATTTAGGTCTGTAAAATCCACGCACGTACGCCACTTTCCATTCAGCTTGGGCACTAATACAGGATTAGAGACCCTCGATAGATAAAACGCCACCCTGATGAACCCATTCTCCTTCAGCTTCTCGACTTCTTCTTTTAAGGCCCTTGATCTATCTTTGTCGAGCAGCCTTCTTTTCTGTTGCACTGGTGGAAAAATCTTGTCGATGTTTAGGACATGGCTGATGACTACAAAATCTATCCCGACCATGTCTTTGTGCGACCAGGCAAAGACTTCCTAGATCCTCCTTAGAAACTCCACCACTGCTTGTTTTGTTGTTGTCTCTAAGTTTTTACCGACTTTCACAACCCTGGTCGAATTTTCTTCATCGAGTTGGACCTCTTCAAGGTCCTCGATGGGCCTAACTTCTTCCTCAAAATCCCCAAAGCGAGGATCTAAATCCCTATCCTCACTTTGGGCAACACCCTATTTTGTGACATTATCACCCGAGTGGGTCTGAGCATCAGTTTCCATTGGCAACTCTTTCCCGCGAATATCTCTCGATACACCCTTCTTCGCCTTAGTGATCGAGGCGTTGTAGCACTCCCTCGCTTCCCTCTGGTTTCCCAATATGCAACCTATCCCTGCGTCTGTTGGGAATTTCATGGCAAGGTTCCATATCGAGGTGACAGCTCGCAGGTCGACCAGAATTGGTCTCCCAATTACAGCATTGTATGCTGAAGGACAATCAACAACTATGAAAGTAGTGAGTAATGTCCTATTAGCAGGTGCAGTACCTGCCATAACTGGAAGCTTAATCAACCCTGTCGGGGCAAGCTCTTCACCGGAAAAACCATAAATGGTTTGGTTGCATGGCTCTAGGTCTTTGATGGACAGCTTCATTCGTTCCGGTGAAGACTTGTATAGGATGTTAACCGAACTTCTTGTGTCGACCAACACCCTTTTCACCATCATGTTGGCAATTTTTACATCCACGACCAGCGGATCGGAGTGTGGGAATCGTTCGTGCTGGGCATCGTCATCAGAGAAGGTTATCAATTCCTCCTATGTACGAGCCTTTTTTGGTGCTCGGTCTTCCACACTCATCATGTCGATGTCCTGGTCGTGGCGTAGGGTTCGAGCGTATCATTCCCTTGCCTTCCCACTGTCTCCTGCAAGATGTGGGCCTCTGCAGATGGTGAGTAAAATGCCTGCCACAGGAGTTGGCTGTAAAGGTGGCGAGCATTGGCGTGCAGGCGCCTGCTCGTTGCCACCTTGAGCCTCTCGCTGAGAACCTTCTGCGGCTTGCACATATCTTCTTAAATATCCCTGCCATATCAGGAACTCAATCTCATCCTTCAACTGGTTACATTCGTTGGTGTCGTGCCCGTAGTCATTGTGAAAATGACATAACTTCGTTGTATCTCTCTTAGAGATATCTTTCCTTATAGGTGCGGGTCGTTTGTAAGGCACGCTTGAGCTGGTCGTCTGGTAGACTTCAGCTCGGCTTTTGACAAGGGCAGTGTAGTTGGTGAATCTCGGCTCATACCAATTGCCTTTGGGGCACTTACTCTCGAAAGTCGAGGGTTCATTGTTCGCCTGCTTTCCACCATTTCTACCATTTCCATTCCTGTTGCCTTTGTCGTTTCCATTGGGTTCTTCCAACCCGTTGGCGGCTTTGGTAGGTTCTTTGGGCCCCTTGTCTTTATTAAGAAATTTCCCTTCATCGACAATTGCATCTTTGAGCTTGATATATCGATCAGCCCGATCCAAGAACTCTTGGGTACTTCTAACCCCATGCTTTCTGAGGTTACTCCAGAGGAGTGAATGGCGCCTAACTCCAGTAGTTAGAGCCATCATCTTACCTTCATCGCCAACTGTCTTGGCTCCAGCTGCAGCTCGCACGAAGCGTTGGACATACTCTTTCAAGGGCTCTCCCTCTTTCTGTCGTATCTCAACCAGCTGGTTGGCCTCTGTGGGGTGTACACGACCCGCGTAGAACTGTCCATAGAATTCTTTCACGAACATTTCCCAAGATACTATACTAGCAGGAGGGAACTTGAAGAACCACTCCTGAGCGGTATCAGATAGTGTCGCAGGGAAGATCCGGTAGCGGGCATCTTCCGACACTTTTTGTATGCCCATTTGTATCTCAAACTTATTAACATGACATACTAGGTCTCCGTACCCGTCAAAATTTGGCAATGTAGGCATCTTAAACTTACTATGGGTTTTGGCCGCAACAATCCTCTGTACGAAGGGGGTGCCCCTCCTCCTATTGTACTCAATATGGGACGTTCGTCCCTTGAATAGTTGCTGCACCGCCTGGTTCAGGGCATTAATCTGAGCCTGAACTGCTTCCGGGACTTCTGGGGTCGCTGGTGCCGGGGGAGCGTACTCATCGTGCCTCTCACGGCGGTCGTTAAGTACGTCCCTAAGATCATCATCTCTTCGTCTCTGCTCGCTAGCTCCTAACTGGCTAAAGACGTTCAACTGCCTAGGCTGCCCCTAGCGTTGTGGCTAGCTGACCTATTTTCTCTAGGTGGGGGGCTTCTACCTCCACCTCTTTCTTCATGTCTCCAGCCAACGTTCCCTCTACCGGAGTCAGCTTCATTATAGCCATGGCCATCTCTGAATTGTGGCTGACTATGGCGCGGCCGGCTATTCACGCTATTTCCTTCTCGAGGTGGCATCTCTCGAGCGCCAGGGGGAGGCCTGTGCTGGTCGTTGGGTCCCTGTGCATTGTTATGTCGTGGGGGGCCCCTGACCGCAGAGCCTGACTCTGTGTTCCTTCTGTTGGCAGAAGGATGATGTCCCCTACTCGGTAGATTGGGCTCTTCATCCCCTAGGTGTCTAGGACTGCGGGACGGTTGCCCAGCCCTATTTTTCCTTAGGCGCTAGAGATTTCCTCGACCAGCCTAGGATGGAGGTTGCTGCTCAGGATCCCTAGGTGGGACATCATCCTGAGCCATAGGCGGCTGCTCCGGCCTTTGAGGGCTTGCCGAATGGATCGGAGGGCTACGATTGGGACCTCTTTGAGGTGGCATGTTTGGTGGCTGATCTGGCTGCGAGGCTGGCGTAGCCTGATTTCTTGCCAGTTGGATGGCTGCTTCAAGGGCGACCATGGAATTTCTTTGCCGACGATCCATCTCAGCCTGCCGCTCACTTAGCTCCTGACACTGGCGCTCTATTTCTCTTTGCTGCAGCGCCATCGTCTCCGCAGCATTCTCCTGATTGGCCCTCAGATTGGCCAACTCATCTTGCAACACTCCTAGCGTTGCCCTCAGTGTTTCAGAGTCTAGTTCCTCCTCATCAAACTCCAAATGTGGTTCATTCTCAGCCACATTTGGGGGAGGAGGTTGGGATGGTACAGCGCCAGCAGCCTGTCCAGTTTTCTTGGATGTTTTCGCCATTAGATTCTTTCACAGTTCTTTCCAAAACTCTCAATGAAAGCACCAGAATGTTGACTCTCGATTTGGCCAACGACATAGAGTCAAATGTACGACAAAGTATAAATCAAGAATGAAAAAAATGATCTAACGGAAAGGAAGAAAAACACCAAGGAATTATAGTGGTTCGGCCCGAAAGAAGGGTAATGACCTACGTCCACTTAATGATATTGTTATTATTGAATCTCAAAGTCGTGATCAAAGAACTAGGGTTCTTGAGTTTCACAAACCTTGAATGTATTACAATAAGACGGTGAACAACTCACTTTAGCTCTTTTTTCTCTCAATCTTTCGCAACAATATTCTGAAAATGAAAAGTTCAAAAGTCCCTTCCTTGAGCTATTTCATGCATATTTATAGGCTCAAGGAAGGTTACACATGGCAACGTGCCCTATCTTTCCTTAATAACCGCGTATCAAGATAATAATGAAGAAATATTCAATGCAGTTATTATGAGATTACAGCTTAAGAAGGAAATAAATTAGGTTATACGACCAGCCTGGTCGTATCAAAAATTAACCCTAACGATGCGGTGTGCTTCTGGTCAATAGTCGAGCAGTACTTTTGCCACGTGTGAGAAATTATCGCCTCGTCATCAGCAACCGTTTTTTGGGTAAACATCATATAACCCACTACAACCTCAAATGCAAGCTCATGCAACCCCCTACAGCCTCAAATGCAAGCCCATGCAACTAAATACAACTTATTGCAACCTCCAATGCAACCTAAGGCAACTTTAAAAAACTCATTTACAAATTTTATCATTATGCAACCCATGCAATCTAAAGCAACACACTCCAATCTCAAATGCAAGCTCATGCAACCCATGACAACTTAAACACTTATATACTAATTTCGCCTCATGCAACTCCAAGCTATAGCCAAACAAATTTAAACATGATTAAATAATAAAGAAAAAGAATCCCAAAAATCAATCTAATATTTCATGTGTCAAATGCAAGCTCAATGCAACCCAATTCATGGGTCAAATACAACTCATGCAACCTGGGACAACCTTAAATGCAATTCATGCAGCCCAATTCATGTGTGAAATGCAAGTCATATGCAACCCAACGCAACCTCAAATGCAACTTAAAAATTAATGCTTGTTATGCAACTAACGCAACTTAAAAAATCTCATTTGCAAATTATGGTTGCAAATATTTCACATGATGTTCTAAATATTGCAGAATTTGCAGAAGATGTTGCAACAAATGCAGCAGAAGTTGCATATGTCGCAACATAGGTCCATACAATAGCATCCTAAAAACTCATGCAAATTTCAGCATGTTAAGCAACTATAACAAACTAATTTTTCAAATTAATCATCTTTATACAACCTAAAACAACTTTAAAAAAAAACTCATACAAATTCTAAGCAATGTAATATAAAACTAACGCAACATAAAAAATCTCATTTGCAACTAAAGTAACTTAAAATAATATTAGCTAATGTTTATTATTTTATAGTTTATATTTTTAATATTTTAGCTAACTAGATGAAATAATATTCAAGGATATACTAAATTACAACAAAATGATGTTTGTATAAATTTAAGTTTATATTTGGAGGCTAATGTCAAATAAAACTTGAAAAATGCACATAGTTGTAGCACACAATACCAAAAACGATATGAGAATTATATAGATCTATATATATATACATGATGATAAGATCTCTTTCTAATCAGAAGCTATATAACAGAAGATAATCTAAATGTCATGAAGTTTCTTAATTAATGGAGAGAAAGAGGAAGCATTTACATGTATATTATTTAATGAATGGTGGCAGACTAATGAGATTTTTTGTGTCTTGACATTGTAGTTTTCTCTGATGAATTGTCTAGTGCAAATCGTAATTTTAGAAGAAAAAAAACTTTAAGTTATATATTTATGAAATAAATCTTTAATTACCGTATAAATGAAATAAAATTCTCTTATAAACGTATTAATGAAAATGTCCCTAATGTATATTTATATTAGTTGGTTTTATTAATAAAAACAATTTTTAATTAACTTAATTAAAATAGATCTTATCTATTATTATATTCGAAATATATTTAATTGAATTTAAATATATTCAAAACCAATCTAACAACCCAGATAAGATATCTGATTTATTTCAAATCAGATATCTAAATTTAAATATAAAATTAATTTTTCAAATTAATTCAAAATAGGATGACGTAATTAATTCAAAACTAATTATTTTATTTAATTAATTAATAATTACGAAAATTACAATTAATTCAATAATAAATATATTTTTCATAATTATCTCATAATTACATATTTTCCCATAAACTAATTTTCTAGACAAATATACCCATACTTGTTCTATTGATGCTCTTACGATGTACAATGTTTATAGAGTCGATCTGGGGACCTATGGACCTATAATTCCAAGCTCTAATAAATTTAGATTATTAATTAAAGCTCTTTAATATAATAATCTTATTTATTAATCCCAATATTATTCCACTAAAAATATGGGATCATACTCTTGTAATTATAGACTTATATTTACTTAGTACTTTATTAAGTGTCCATTGATTTAATCACCTCATGCAATTCTATCCTCCAACAATTGGTTGATAATTAGAGCTAGGTGAAATTACCGTTTTACCCCTCTAATTACCTCTTTATCCTTAAGTACCATTAATTCACTAGCGAACAGTTAATTTATAAACCTTTTATAGATTAGAGGCATCAAACTATTCAGTTCCAAAATCAACACTTAAGGGAACTATTATTCAATCTTCATATGAAGAAGGCTTGGATTCCATATATGTAAATCATGTCCCCAGCCATCTACGTTAATGAGCCCCCAGAACAAAAAAAAAATTAGCCTTATCATTCTGACAGACCCTAATGAGTTAATCAAAGGTCCCAAAAACATAAACAAGAGTTCATGATAACTTCAGGATTTAGATTGATTTGCATATAATCATCGAGTAATATGATTATAACTCTTTATAGTAAACGGTATTTTAATAAAGAGTTAAATATATATCTGGTCCAGTCCTATACAATCTTATTGTATAAAGCACCTCCATTTAGATGTCCTACTATACCAGTGATCCGAATATAGATCGCATGTATTCATAATACTAGTGGACCGTACTAGCAGTGTTTAATTAAAGATTCCATAACTTTAACATAAACTGAGGACTATTTAATTCATTATCTATAAACTTAATCATCTCGTACCAATACAAGATTATAGCTACATTAATGAATTAGGAATTTTCTGATATTTATCTAAATATTATTCAATAATAATAAACATTAATTATATATAAAAATATTTCTTTTATAACTTTCATAAATAATGAACTACTTTCATTGCTTTAAGGGCACTATGCCCAACATGTTATTCCCACTGGTCGCTTGCCTTGCGACTTGCGGATCTTGTGATGTCCTTTGGTGGGTGGTGTGCTTTACTCTAGCCATATTTAGAAAGAAAAAAAAAAAGCAATTGTTATAGCTTGTTCAACCGATGAAGCCTTGCTCGTTGCTCCCCCACTGGTCAAAATTCCAACCGAGAGAGTATCAATAGAGTCAGGGTGAACAACATGTTATGATTGGTTAAATACATGGTGAAATTGGTTAGGCACGAAGAGGTGCAAAAATAATTACAATTTCACAAAAGTCAACATGTGAGAGTTAACTTTCAGTACATGCATTTATAATTCATATTTTTTAGTCCAAAGTGTTTCTTTGGAGTATATGAGAGTACCCAATAAGTTTGGGAGCATTTGGGGATGTTTTGAGACAAATTTTGGACCATTAAAATAGAGGCATCGGTGATGTCCCTTGACCAAGACATGGTAGATCAGGCGACATGTTGCTTGGTGCCAGGCGATACGTCGCCTGGGTCGTCCGTACAGTGACGTATTTTTGGCTCCAAAATTCAAATTAAAATGCTCTAGTCTCATTGGTTGAGTCTAATGAGGTTCCTATACTGTTTAAAGGGTTCATTTGAGTTAATTGGACACTTGATCACTCACATCTTTCTCTCCCTCTCTCTAGCTTTCAAGATTTCTAGATTTCTCCAAGATCTTCATCAAGAAAACTTGACTTGTATGAAGATTCAAGGTTTGTGAATCCCAATCTCATTCCATTGTAGTAGGTTCAAGCAATACCAAGGAGAAGGCTAGGAATAGAGATTTTTGGACAACAAATCGACATTTGTGTCAAGCCTCGTTACTTTTGTGTTTCACATAAAATCATAGACTTGTGATTTTGTGTTTGAAGGTTGTTCTTCAATAAAGGTCCACTCTATACTTTGTCTTTTGTGTTTATGTAATTTGTGATTATCTTCCATTAGAGTTAAACTACTTGTTGTTTATACTTTGATTTGTAATACAAAACCAAGGTTGATTAAGCCTAACCCCCAAGACAACATAGGTCCAGTCCCTAGAAGGAATTTCCTTATTCCTTGGTTCAATTCATCAACCTTGCGGTGATACTTCTGGTCGGGGTTAAGGTGAAAATGATAGTGATTATTTTGAACCCCTGGTCGAGGAGACGGTTCAGGAGTATCTTGGTTGGAATTTACATCTGGTCGATTCTGATCAAAGTCATCGACCAACGTTTGGAGTAAATCGAGGTCTATGGAATAATCACTTCCCTAGTGATCGCGTGCATACATCTGATAAAATTTTAAAGGGGAAGTGAGTTATTCGATTAGCATATGATTGGCTTGAAATTAACATGTTGCTCGAATAAACACAATGGTTTATTCAGCCAAGATTAAAGTTGGATCCAAAAGGCATTTGAAAAGTTTTATTTACAAATCTTTTCCCTTACCTTTTTTGGGGGGAAATTCCAACCATTTTTCCAAATTCTAAAAATCGAATTTGCTTTCGATTTTATGAGTAATTCTACTTCCCAAACACTAATTTTCTCAAGAAAAACTCTATGTTCTTACGGTTTACACAAGAATACTAAGGACCCAATTGAAAATTTTCAAAATCATCACAGATTTGGCGAAGATAAAAGTAAAAAATTACAAGTGAATGATCGAGAAACTTTCTTGAATGTTGATTTTGAAGGAGAAAATGCTGAAGAATGAGTCACGAATTCTAATCAAGGAAGGGAGCTTCAGGTTTGAGAGGTTTCTTGAAGAAAAGAAAAAATTTGGAGAAGATGAATGTAGTGAGGGAAGAAAGAAAGGCATGGTTCTTTATAGCCTTACCACATGCGAGCAACTGACATCATCAAGGTAAAAGGTTATCATTATTTTCAAAATGGTGTGACGTCAGCAGCATGGGAAACCGAAAATATCATCATTATTGCCTAAAAAGTGATGTCAATCTGCCTTGGAACCATGAAATCATTGTTTGTTTTTCATTATTACTTCAAAATAATGGTACTTCCTTTTTTTATGTGTCAGAATTTAAAAAGGTACGAGCCTAGACGTAGCATGCAATTTTATCTAGTGCTAGCTGCACTAACATAAATTTGGGGGGGAAATATTTAACCCAAAGTTGGACATGATGATGTGACATATAAAATAACATGTGGCAAGATTAGGTATTGAACTCGTCCATGCTGGTCAGTTTTCAAGTACTGGTTGTTTCCATTCAAGGGTAGCAAAAAGAGTTGCTTTACTCAAGTAACAAGATGACGAGTATCACTTGCACATCACTCCTCGAAGGGTGTATGATCGGCAACAAGCATCTTCTCAATAGTGTATTAGTGATATAGCTTACTCGAAGGGAGTTCCTGCTCGAAGGACACCCTATTAAACCAAAATGGCCCGAATCTTAGGGGATATTTATGTCACCAATATTTGAATGTATTTTTATATTATTTATTAAGTATTTAGTTGTAACAAACCCACACTATGCGTGTAGGGCATATTTCATGCTTGTAAGGCCCATGGCCCACTAAGAGACTATATAAATAGAGATCTCTCACAGTCATTCGCTCTCATGCGCAGTTTACATACAAAATCCCTATCGAATTGTATTATTTCTCTGGCTTAGGAAACTCAGCTGAATCTTGTTCTTCTGATCTTGAGTTGGAGACCTATTTTATTAATAAAAGTGCAAGTGGATGTAGGTTATTACCAATTCTCAGGGTCGAACCACTATATATTTTTTGTGTCATTTTACTTGAATTTAGCTCATTTATTACTTACTGTCGTTCAATTTGACTCAATGTCGTTGACCAAAATGCTGGTCAACAAGGCTAATGACTTTTATTTTGGAGATTCAATGGCATGGATGGCTTGGAACATGTTCTTACAAAATTTGACATCTACGTTTTCCTAATGGATCATATATTGGTTCCCTTAAGGGTTAATTGTGGAACTAAATAGTTGTTGAGCTCAAATTTATAATATGATTATAAATTAATTATTCACTAGTGACTTAATGGTACTTAAGGAACAAGAGGTAATTAAAAGGGTATAATGGTAATTTTAACCAATTCTAATTTACGAATCAATAATTGGACAAAAGTACATGAAGTGATTATATCAATGGACTACACAAGATAATTTTGTAAATATAATTTTATAATTACTAAGAGTGTAATTTCATATTTAGAATGTAGAAATAATGGAACTAATAAATAAGATTATTTCATTAAAGAGTTTAATTAATAATCTGGGTTATTGGAGCTTAGAATTATAGGTCAATGGTCCCCGAGTCACATGTGTACTACACAGTCTAAGGGTGAATGTTAATGATAAAAGATAAGGACTAATTTGCAAGGGCAAATATATAATTATATATAATTAATTAATATGATTTGCGAGTCCTAAAAACTATGTGTGTCCTAAAAGTTTGAATTTTTTTTAACAAACACCTTTTGAACTTTTTAGGACACTCACTGCGAGTCCTTAAAAAATATGTGAGTCCTAAAAAAATATGGAGAGAAAAATTAGGTTTCCAAATGGTGACTCTTAAAGAGAAAAAAAAAGTGACAGCCCATTTACCATTATTATTATTATTATTATTAAAAACACCCTCATCTTCCCTCTCTCTCCACGTGGCTATCTCTCCCTCTCTATATTTATCTTCTAAAGCCCTAGCCGCCAGCCATCACCATCTCATCCTCTTGCCTCCTCCAATCTTCTTTCTTCCTCATTCTCTCTCTCACTAGCTTCCCATCCCTCACTACTCCAGGGGCGGACGAAGGCTTGCGGTGGCAGACAAAGGCTCACGGTGGGTGGGGGCTTGCTGCAACTGTGGCTCACGATAGGTGGGGGTCTCGCTGCAACGGTGGCTCGCAGAGGTGGCTTGCAGGTGGTGGCTCGCAAGCGAGTGCTGGCAGTGACTGTGGCTCACGATGGGTGGGGGGCTCCTGCAACGTTGGCTTGCAGAGGTGGCTCGCGGCAGTGGTGGCTCACAGAGGCGGTCTTGGGTTTTCATTTTCAGAAATATATACAATCTCTCATTTTCTTACTGTTGATCTATTTTTCTTTTGCGTTGATTTGTATTTATTTTTGTTTGGATCTTTATTACTTGATATGGAAAAGTTTTGTTTGTGAATTTATTCGGATTGATTGTATATAACCATATAATATTATTGGTGTACATTAGTCTTTGCATATGCTTGTAGTTATCTCAACAATGTTTACTTTGATTTTGTTTTCGTATATTGTATTTATTCATTCAACTAATCATAGTAATATTTCTAAAATTTTCTATAATATATTTATTTTAAATATATACGTATATATTTATTATTCATTAGGCAATAGTGGGATTTAAAAAAAATAGGCATTTTACCCAACTATTGATTTATAAAATAAAATTATAATTAATTAAAATACACTCAACAAAATTTTTTAGGACACACATTGCGAGTCCTAAAAAGTATTTTTTGTAGTTAATGATAAAAGATAAAGACTAATTTGCAAGGGCAAATATATAATTATATGTAATTAATTAATATGATTTATTTAAAAATTATATTAATTAATTAACATATTGATTAGTTGAGAATTAATTAATATACAAGGAAGGGAATTAAATATTATTAGATTATTATGAGATAATAATTTAATCAGATTTTATAAGATAAAGTTAATTTTAAATTAATTTATGTATATTTGAAATAATATATTATTTTAAATATAGAAATATTTATTTTATTAATTAAATAAATAAATGATAAAATGTATCATGGCATTTTATGATAGCAACACAATAGTGACTGGCGCACGGCATTGTAGGGACCCACTACATTGCCAGTTTTGTAATTATTTGCAACTTGTGTCATTTATTTATTATTTGGTTAATTTTTAATTTGATTAAAAATATTAATTAATAAATAAAACCTAATCCTAATGATATTAGATGTATACTATATAAAGATATTATTCTAGGTCTCTCATAAGCATTCAAATAGTCAGAAAAAGATCTATTCCCTCTCAAGTCTTACAAAAAAATCATTCTCTAAGTTTTTAGATCTCATGTGTTAAGTACATCTACATCTAGAGACAGAAATTTTTCATTTACATTCTATGTGCTCACACATGTCCTAGTGTGCTGAGAATTGGCTTGAAAGATTGTGGTGTGATTCTCACAATCAATAACAAGGATTGGATGATCGTTATTTTATACTGAAAAATAGCAAGTACACTTAATAAGCTACAAAAAAAAAAAAAAAAAGTATTAGTTCTAACTTCGTATTTTATTGTTTTAATGTGTAGATATATATTGGATCCTTATGGAAAATTGTTTTTCATAAAAATATATATATATATATATTTGGGACATATGGTGAAATCTAAAATCTTAAATCCTTTAATTGTGCATCTTATATGCTATTTTGACCAAAATTTTCTATCATGCTTCCAATAGGGAATAAGTGAAAATGGAGGCGGGAAACAAAATAGGGGAGGCATTTTCTATCAATTCCTTCCCCGTTGACATTCTTAACCTTGATGTTTTTTCGATGACTTTTTAATGTTACCACAACGTCATTTTCAATGATTTCTTGATGATATAATAATGCATTTCAATGTTAGTTTTATAGATGTTCTGGAAGGTATCGATATATATATATATATATAAAAAAAATAATAGAAATGTTTTCATGCTTATCGAGTTCTTAGCAAAAGTTAAATTTGTAAGATTTTTATAGAAAAAATAAATTATAAAGTCATCTTGATCTCATTGAAGGTTATGTGATACTTGGGGTTCGTTGTTCCATTGCAAGGAATCATGTGAGGCTCCTTAAAATTTGATGGAAGTAAAAACAACAAAAGGTTATGTCTTGACTAGTGATTTGATGTTCCTTTTATTTTATTTTTACTATTTTGTTGAGTTACATTTGCTTTCCTTGTTATATTTTTGTTAATATTCTATGTTGTTCTAATTTTTCCTCATATTTATTTCTTTATAACCAAAAAAAACATGCATTTATTACTTATTCTCAAGACTGTTCAAATTTAATCTAGCATTTAATTTACAAAAAAACGGAAGAAGTTTTATTCATAATTATACCAAAATGCCTACACTGAAAAAATAATATCTCTCTCTACTTCACATCATTTATGCCCAACCCAAACACTGTCTCACGCACCAGCTAGAAAGGAAGAACAGCCGACGACAAACTCACCACCAAACGACCCCCTCAGCTACCAAACACAACAATCAAAGTCACCAAAGTCGTGGCTTTGACTACATTTTTTACCAACTCCGACCACTTCAAGACTGGGGGAGAAGGGATGAACCATTGGAATGAACACTTAAGAACAAAACCCACTCCTCCTATATCATTGTCTTTTTCCAAAAAGTTTATGGTTGTAGTGGTCACTTTAAAAGTATTTTCTAGTGACACCAACAACTATTTTGGACTCAAGGGTAACACGTGACTTATTATTTAAGGGTTACTTTTGTATATGGCAAACAAAAGTTTCTGGTCATCGCTAGAGAAGATGATTTGAACTATTTGGATTTGTGCTGAAATTGTTATGCTTTAAAAGTTACTTTTTAGTTACTTTTCTGTTCTTCTTTTAACAAAAATAAATTAACTATAATTTAAAACAACCAGCCTCATAAGTTACTAAAAAGTGTCTTTTTATTTTTAATTAAAAAGTTATTAGATGGGATCCTAAACAAGTCACATTTTAGTTATTTTAAATTTAGTAAAAAGTTATTTATGGATTTTGCCCTCCGAACTATGATCAATCCATTATCATGCCCTTTGATTTTTTTTATCTATTAAAAATTACATTCGAACTATTCGCAGTGTTGTAAAGTGAGACTTATGTTAAGTTTTATCATATGTGGCTAATGAATTACTGATTTGTCATTGTCAGGTCAGCGTCATGTGTATAATTTAAAATTATAAAATGAATAAATAACATTTTTGCCCCCCGAACTATGACCATTGTATGATCGTGCCCCCTGAATAATTGGCGATGTTAAAAATTCTCCCTGAACTATGCACGTTACTAAAATATGGGACTTCTGTTAGATTTCGTCTTATGTGGCTAACAGATTGATGACGTAGCATATTGTATGTTGATGTGGCAGTGTCATGTGTAGAATAATTATCAATTTTGCCACCCGAACTTTGACCATTACCAAATTATACCCCTTTTATAAATATATATATGTTTTTTCTTAAAAATAATAATTAAATCCTTAATAAATAAAAATTTTAATTATCAACAAATAACTCTTTTTTATTTTTTCTTAAACAATATTAATTAAAAAGATTTTAGAATGAACATTTAAAATAAATATTAAAACAAAGAAAAAACTTTTAATTAAAGAGGTGGACAAAAGACTTAAATAAATAAATACAAAATTTAATTTAAGAGGAGGACAAAGGGGAAAAAACTTTGTTTTAGGACTTATTTTTTAATTTTTATATTAACATATATATTGTAAAAGAAAAGAAAAAGTAAAAAAAAATTATTTGCTATTAATTAGATTTTTATTTTTTGAGTATTTGAATTTTATTTAATTAATTTGAAATTTTTAGTATTGATTATTTTCTTAATCTTTTAAAATGATTTTTTTAATTTTTAAGGATTTAATTATCAATTTTTTTAAAAATAAATAAATTAGTCTTAATGAAAAAGGCACAATTTGGTAGTGCTTAAAGTTCAGGGGGCAAAATTTATAAGTATTCTACACATGGCACTGCCACATCAAGAGACAAAATGCTACATCATCAATCTGTTAGCCACCTAGGACGAAATCTAACAAAAGTCTCATATTTCAGTAACATGCATAGTTCGGGGGGCATTTTTAACATCGCAAATCATTCGAGGGGCACGATCATACAGTGGTCATAGTTCGGCGGGCAAAAATGCTATTTATTCTTATAAAATATATATTTCTTCTAAAATATTAAAATTAAATTTTTTTTTTAAATTTAAAAAAAAAACAAATTTCTTTTAAATTCTTAAAATATTAATTCTTTTGGATAAATTCTTAAAAGATTAATTAACTAAAATTTTCAAATATAAAAAAAATAAACTGAAAATAATCTTTTTTTTTTACAAAACTTAAACTATTCTAATTTAAACTTTATTAATTACATCATTATTAAAAATAAATAATTCAATTTTGCCAAACAAAAAAATAGATGAGTTTTAGTTTTTTTTTTTTTTAATATTTGAAAATTTTATTTAATTAATCTTTTAAGAATTTATTAAAAAAAAATAATCTTTTAAGAATTAAAAAGAAAAAATATTTTTAAAATTTTTGAATTATTTTTAATTTTAATATTTTCTAAGAATTTTTTTTTAATTTTAAATTATACACATGGCGATAATGTGGCATAATACCCATCTCGCTTGAAGCCTTTCTTCCAAGGGGTGGTCTTGAAACTATAGAAATAGAAAATCTCTGCTGGGGAAGGCTCTGGCCACTTCTGCTTCTCGCAAGCACTCTATAGCCGTTGGGGGAAAGCTGGAAGGGGACTATCCCCACGAACTTCAGAAAGTTCACAAAGTATTGTTTGAGGGGTAGGGTGGCCCCGCGCCATAAGGTGGGCCTGGCTCCAAGCGCCCAAGCCATAGACGCTGCGATGCGCCCTCTCGGACTCTCGACGAAGGCAGGTGAGACATTTGTCTCCGACCGAGTAATACCTCATGATCACCTCGAGAGCGTCGGGATGTCGAAGCAGAGTGTGGTAATCCTCTGTCTCGAATGCGTCACCCTCGTACTTTTGTGTAGGGTGCAGAGTAGGGGCCCTATTTACCTCCTCCATAGTGAGTCCCCAGTCTTTAGGCGTTTCGGACCTCACCGCCACTGGAAGGTCGGGATGAACAACTAGCTCCTTGGTCGACTCTTGGGTCCCCGTCCTCATATTGCTTTCAAGGGCATCTCGTGTTCGGGCCATATTGGAGATCTCCTGGTCGAAGAGGTGAAACTCGTGTTCATGTAGTTGATGGAGTTCCTCGGACATCTAAGACAAAATAAAACTAAGCAGTTAGTATTCTGACCAAAGGAAAGATGGCCAAAACACGAACGACTCTAGGGATACTGCTCGGGAAGGAAAGGAGAGTTTTGGAAATGCAATGTACACCCAGCGCCTAAGGACAAGCCGGAGAAGATGAACTTACCGGAATCTAGAAAAATTCCTAGATTTCGGTCATAGTTTCAAAAGCACAAAGTTGGTAGAAAGACCCTTAAAGGTCATTTCGAATGAGCCTAATGTCAAACTGTGCCTAAAACAACTCGTGAAAACAAGAAACAGACTCCAACATTCCATACTACTGCCACTCCTAAGCATGTATCGAAAAAACACCAAGAACACACCAAAAACAGAAAAGTGAATAAAAAGTACTTACCCGAAATAAAGCGGAGGTGGGTGCTTAGGCGAGTCCTAACTTTGAAGTATTGTCTGTCGTTTGCCTAGAAGTAGGATGATTCACGCCAGCCGTCCAAAACTTCGGGGAGGGGTTGAAGATGAGAGGTAGACGAGGGAAACGAAAGTGTGCTATGATAGTTTTTTTATTTTTGAATGGTTATAGTGTGAGAATGAAGGTTTTTTCTGGATTTTCATACCCAGTAAAACGTATTAGGGAAGAAACTTCCTTATAACCATCTGATGGCTTGCCCTAGTAGGTTCACAAAGGTGATCCGACGGTCAGGGTTGAAAA
Organism: Humulus lupulus; assembly: GCF_963169125.1. Lineage (NCBI taxonomy): Eukaryota > Viridiplantae > Streptophyta > Magnoliopsida > Rosales > Cannabaceae > Humulus > Humulus lupulus. The sequence continues at coordinate 130,564,301 of NC_084794.1, forward strand.
GGCGCGGATCGTAATCATTGTTTTCTTTGGGAAAAGACGCCTCGGGCGCAGAGTGGACGTTTGGGATATCGAGTTGACCCTAAATTAAATGCATAGGTTGATGGGCCCGGCAATGGGGTGTTGACTCATGGTTTGGCATTTCATAATGACATCAGCAGAGTTCCAAACTTTTCTTGTCCGAGGACTTTTCGAAATCTTCCTCAGCTTGAAGTCTCCATTGTCCGAGGACAAGTAGAGACTTGAGGTGCAAATGTTGTCTATATTTTCACCTCCGACGCATGGCAACCCCCCGCAACTGGCCCGAACGTTCATAGACATCCTCTGGGCATGTTACTAGTCGAGGCCTCTAGTCGAAGCAAGGGTGTAACGCCCTGGTTAGCCAAGAATGTCACACTGTGTACTTTAAATAGTGTTTAACTCGCTAAACGAGTCATTAGGTCATAAATGTGCATCTAAATGTTATTAATGGGCCAAGGTGAAAATCTCGGTCAAAATGAATGGATATATTTTATTTAAAACATTAAACTGTACATGGGATCCTATAAAAGTGTTTGCAAAGTTGTTTACAATCTAAAATGGTCATTACAATTCAAAAGTTACAATCCGCCGACCTAAGTGGCAAAAAATAGGGTTAAACCCTAGCTCCCTTGAGAAACACCTTGGATGTGGTGGTCAAGCGACCGCATATGTACACGTCGCCACCTAAGTTCTCCACTGAAGGCTGGGTAAGGTTTTCTTTCCCTTTACCTGCACCACATAGCACCCGTGAGCCAAGGCTCAGCAAGAAAACTTATTACTGCATGTATACAATATAAATAAATGATCATGAAATCATTCTGGGGTCTTGCGCCCTGGATTGTTGACTATTAAGTCGTTCTGGGGACCAGTGCCCTAAATAGATGACAAGTAAGTCACTTTGGGGTCCTACACCCTGAACATATGACTAATAAGTCTCTCTGGGGTCCTGCGCCCTAAGCCATGTGACGTTCCAGTCACCTAATCCTTTTAGCTCTGGCTCTGAGTAACTAGCCTTAGACTAGCCAAGTGCTTTAGTGTTCTTCAACCAATAGGTCGGTCAAGCATTTAATGCTCATGTTGATTATATCTAATCATTTCAGCCTACGTTAAACACGCTAATGCTGCTCTTGACTCATAAGTCAATTCCATACGGCCAGCGCTCAGTACTATTGCAAATCATGACTGATAAGTCAGAGCTTCAGGACCAATACTAACACCATTGCCATTAATGACTAATAAGTCAGTGCCATTCACAAGTAAGCAATATTGCCCGGCATTTACAATGCAACCAATGTCCATATATAGAGCACTCAATATGCCTCAACAATAATCATGTATGTCACATATTGGGTGTAGTTTTCTTACCTTAGACTTGAGCGTAAAATAGGTTAAGAACGACCCTTGAGAACGTCCTTAGGCCCTTAGCGGTCACCTAATCATAACCAAAGATGAAATCCCATCAATAAAATGAGTAATAAAAGGTTCTCAAACCAAGTCCTAGCCTCCGAGACGTCGAAACCTACTAAACCGGGTAGTAGAAACGATCCTGAGGCCTTAGGTTTGAGTTCCCACGATTAAAACACAACTTTGGCCAAATCCGTCGTTAAGCGTCGCGACCCCACACCCCTGAGTCGTAGTTCACCTCCAAACAGAGGCTCCATCCCCATTCTTCCTGCACCTTGCACCGCGGCTTGCCTCCCAAGCGTTGCGGCCCTAACGCCCATCAACCTCTCCTCTCTTCTTCGTCAAGCTTGGGCCGTGGTGCCCAAGAATAGGGTCGCGACCCGACCTGGAACTTAGCCAAAACCCTTTGTTTTCCCATTTTAAATCACTACATAACCCTATCCAAACATATACAAATCCCAAAAATAAAGTTTCCAATCATCTCAGAGACCCAAAACCATCAAAACCCAAGCTTCAAACAACTCAAAAACTCATCAACACATAGAATCCAATTCAAAACTTGGAAACTCGAAAACTCAAAACTTACAGCTTGGATTACCTTTGAGTGAGTCATTTCTCGCTAAATCCTCCGGTTAATAAGCTTCTAATCTTCCCTAGAATCGCTATAACTCGATCCTTGCTTGAATTTGAGTCCTAAGACTCATGGTTCCTTCGAAAATGCGACAAATAGTAAAAAAGAATAACGGGAGAAAGAGAGAAAGTGTTTTGAACGTATTTTCTTTCTTACAGGTTACTTCAAGCTTAAGTAACCTCAAGTAAATCCTAATGCTCGGGGTCCCAAAAGTGCCCACGAGGGTAAAATAGTCAAAATTCTCAGAATTTCCTCCTGATCTCACTAACTCTCAGTTTATCATCAAATAATCATTCCCATTACCCAATATCACGGTAACTGACCCCGTTATGACAAAACCGCTAACTTGCTTCCTAGGATCGTCTCATGTCGAATAGCTCAAACATATCCACAAAATAATGTGGTCTCACCCATATATCACATACATGCACATAAATATACAAATATGCCATTTTACGGCCAAAATTACAAAAATTTCCTTCTAATAAGAAGTGGGCCCACATGCATGCAATTATCATCATATAATAATATTACTCACATAATCATGCATATAATCACATAATCACATATTAAATCAATTATTGCCCTTCTGGCCCCCTAATCCAGGCACTAAGACATAATAGGGAATTTGGGACGTTACAACTATCCCTTCCTTACAGAAATTTCGTCCTCAAAATTGACCTAAACAGGTCGGGATACTGATTCTACATATCTGACTCCAGCTCCCAGGTCATTTCCTCGACCTTGCTATTCCTCCATAATACCTTAACAAAAGGTATCATTTTATTCCTTAGGACCCTGTCCTTTCTGTCTAGTATCTGGATTGGTTGTTCCTCAAAGGAAAGATCTGCCTCAAGCTCTAGATCCTCGTAACTCAATACATGAGTCACATCTGATACATACCTCCAAAGAGCTGAAATATGAAATATGTTATGCACGGCCGACAATGTCGGTGGTAAGGCCAACCTATAGGCCACCTGACCAATCCTCTTCAGGATCTCAAATGGACCTACAAATCTAGGGCTCAACTTGCCCTTCTTCCCAAATCTTCTCACCCCTTTCCATGGCGAGACTCTAAGGAAGACATAGTCTACCACTTGGAACTCCACGTTCTTGCATTTGGGATCTGCATAACTTTTATGTCTGCTTTGAGAAGCAAGCATCTGAGCTCTAATCTTTTCAATGGCCTCATTGGTCCTCTGAACTGCTTTAGGACCCAAGTATCTCCTTTCTCTTGTCTCATCCCAATGAATGGGAGATCTACATTTCCTACCATACAACATCTCATAAGGAACCACCCCAATGGTCGATTGATAGTTGTTATTGTAGGAAAACTCTATCAAAGGCAAGTACTAACTCCAGGACCCACCAAAGTCCAGCACGCATGCACGCAGCATGTCCTCTAATATCTGGATCGTCCTCTCAGATTGTCCATCTGTCTGAGGATGATAAGCAATATTGAACTTCAACTATGTACCCATGGCCCTCTGTAAACTTCCCCAGAAGTCCCGATCTGACACGATCGACCTCGGTCCCCCATGGAGGCGTACAATCTCTCTCACATAGAGATATGTGTACTGGTCAACTATATAAGTAGTCCTCACTGGTAAAAAGTGAGATGATTTGGTGTATCGATCCATGATAACTCATACTGAATCATGTTTACCCACAGTCCTGGGTAATCCCACCACGAAATCCATTGTGATGTCCTCTCATTTCCACTCTAGGATGTCTAGAGGCTGTAATAGCCCTGCTGGCCTCTGATGCTCAACCTTGACATGTTGACATGTCAAGCACTTAGCCATATACTCTACTACATCCATCTTCATCCCAGGCCACCAATACAGCGATCTCACATCCTGATACATCTTCGTGGTGCCTGGATGCAAAGAGTAAGGAGTAGTATGAGATTCATCCAGAATCTCCCATCTCATAACAGTTTCCATCGGAACACATATCTGACCCTTGTATCTCAACAAGCCCATCTCTGACACTGTATAATCTCTGGACACTCCTTCTAGAACGTCCTCTCTGATCTTTGTCAGTTGTGGATCACCCAACTGACCCTCCTTTATCCTCTCCAACAGTGTAGACTGTAGCATAATATTTGCCAACTGGCCTATCAGCAATTCTATGCCAGCTCTGGTCATATCCTCTGCTAACTCTCTAGATCTTAGCCTCACACTGAAAATATGTCTCGGACCCTTCCGACTTAAAGCATCTGCTACCACGTTTTCCTTTCCTAGATGATACAAGATTTCACAATCATAATCCTTCACTAACTCCAGCCAATGCCTTTGTCTCATGTTCAGGTCTTTCTATGTGAAGAAGTACTTCAGGCTCTTATGGCCAGTGTAAATCTCACACTTATCTCCGTAAAGATAATGTCTCCATACCTTTAATGCAAAGACCAATGCTGCTAACTCTAAATCATGAGTGAGGTATCTCTGTTCATACTCTTTCAACTGACGTGAGGCATAAGCAATCACCTTCCCTGACTGAATCAGAACACAACCCAAACCCTGATGTGAGGCATCACAGTATATTACAAACTTCTCCTGATCTGTGAGAAGACTCAGAACTGGAGCTGTAATCAACCTCTGCTTCAATTCCTAGAAGTTGTTCTCACACTTGTCTGACCACACAAACTTCTGATTCTTGCGTGTTAGTTCATTCAATGAAGTGGTAATCTTTGATAATCCTTTCACAAAATGCCTATAATAACCTACCAACCCAAGGAAACTTCTAACCTCTGAAGTATTCTTTGGCCTTGGCCAATCCCTGACTGACTCTATCTTGACTGGGTCCACCTTAATCCCCTCCTTACTGACAATGTGCCCAAGTAAAGTTACTTGAGATAACCAGAATTCACACTTCTTGAATTTTTCAAACAACCTGTGTTCCCTCACTCTCTATAGAACCAATCTCAGATGTTGCTCATACTCTGACTCTGACTCTGACTGAGAATAAACCAGAATATCATCAATGAAGACGATCACAAACTGGTCCAAATAATCCTTGAACACTCTGTTCATCAAATCCATAAAAGCAGCTGGGGCATTAGTCAACCCAAAGGACATGACCAAAAACTCATAATGCCCACATCTGGTGCGAAAGGCAATATTCGATATATCTCCCTCCTTGACCCTCAGCTAATGATAACTAGATCGAAAGTTTATCTTTGAGAATACCCTTTTACCTTGCAACTGGTCAAACAGATCATCTATCCTTGGCAGAGGATACTTGTTCTTGATTGTTAACTTATTCATTTCTCTATAATCAATACACATCCTCAGAGAACCATCTTTTTCTTTACAAATAGAACCAGTGCACCCCACGGTGAGAAACTAGGTCTGATAAAACCCAAGTCTAACAGCTTCTGCAGTTGTACCTTCAGTTCTTTTAATTCTGTCGGGGTCATTCTGTAAGGTTCTCTAGACACTAGGTCTGTAAAGTCCCTAAGGTAGGGTACGTCTGCCACATACTCGTAATTCTAGGGTTTATGAGTATGTAAGGCACTTGACCAAAAGAATTAAATAAAATGATACGAAGAAATACAGAAAAATTTAAAACTTTTATATAAACTTATTAGTAGAAATTATTACACGTATGAATACTTTAAATTCAATGCAGCCATATAAAAACTCTAAACCACTATTGCATTGCTACTGAGTCCGTGCTCCATAAGTTGCTCAACAGCTCAAGCCACACCTGGAAAAATGTTGGAAAATAACATAATGAGCTAACGCTCAGTAAGCAAATCTCATGCATACACATACACATGAATGTCGTGAGTTTGTAGTGCACATATACTAATATGTTGACTTATATACTTATGCATTTCATTTATTGCTCATGCACTTTCAAACTTTACTTTTATGCTCTTTCTTTTAGTTTCACATTTTTATGGGCCCAATATCACTTGTGCACACTGTTTGATTCAGCCAATGCCTGCATGGCTTGTTACACATATCATATAGAATCCCATGGGTTCTCCTCCGGCTAGCCATCATCACAGCTAGGCTTATCATAACACTCATTTCATCGTTGCCATAGCTGCCATACTTATTACACATATGGAGGAGAAAGACGGAAACATGGCAAACATATCTGAATGGTCAACTCTGACCTAGCCCACACTAGTGGGCAGCCACTATAAGTCTTATAGACTTCCGTCTTCTTTACTGAACTTACTTGATTGCTTCATCAAAACAGTGGCACCCTTTTTAAACATCTTATTATCACTTTGCTTAAGCCTTGTGTCATTAAAATGTTCACTTCACATAAGACATTTCAAGGCATTTCACAATTTTCCTCATATTTATATGCATGGTCTTATATCACATAATAATGTATCACATAACTGTACATGCCATGCATACATGCTGATGCTGAAATGTCAATGTTCATGTTCATGATTCATGTTTGATGGTATTCAATCAAGGCATTGTATCACATCTCATATAACTCAAAACATCTTTAGTCATAATACATGAAGCTTTGGGTTGGTGGCGTTGTTATACCTTAACGTAGAGCTATGGCTCAGGTCTAAGGTTTCCAGCCTAAAAACTTAAACGCTTCATATATCATAACATATAACAAATCATGAACATAAAGTAATCCACATATCCATCAACATAAGAACACATACTTGCACATAATTCATATCATTCTTAACCAAGTAAGACATCTTTCACATATCACAGAATTCATCAATTACATATCACACAACACCCTTATGGTGTTCATATAACCATTCTTCACATACTTATCATATGCATCGTCATCATACCATACTTAACTCATCAGATGTACACAATCAACGTAATCATGCATCTTACACTTAAGCACAAAAGGTGAGATTTACTTACCTTAGGTCCTTAGCTTATTTTAAAATTGCTCAGCAAGAGTCAATCAATCAAATCCATACAAATCCTATTCGAGGCACATCATTTATTAAATTATATCAAAATCGTAAATATACACTATTGATAGTGTATATTAACAATACCATAAACTATATGAATGATAATAATAATTATTATCAATGTAATACAAATAACTCTTCATATAAAACATTGCTCATTTAATAATGTACTCTCATGATAATAATAATAATAATAACAACAACAACAATAATAATTATCATCTATAAATAAACTTATTTCAATAATAATAACAAAATACCTCAATAACAATACATATATGAATGTATATATATTCAAATAGTCATTTTATAAAAGAAATAATATTTTTTACATAAAATTGTAATAATCAATATAATGATAATAATATAAATATAAATATTTATATTATTATTAATTAGTCATAATATCAATTCCAGTGATATAATAAATATACTTTCTCCAAAATTTACTGGTCTTACAAATATCAATAACTGTAAGAAACTAATATTTGATATTATTTTAATATTCAAATATTAATATACAATAATAATGATTAAATAATAGGTTTACTATAATCACACTTTTCATATATATATATATATATGAATCTGTATTCTTGATTTACTTAACAAAACAATAACAATAATAATTAAAATTAATTAATCATAATAATTTCCATATTAATGGAAAATCAATTAAATATGTATTTTTATAATTTACTTAATATTTAATATTTTCTAGAAAATTAGACAGCACAACGGCTATAAAGTGGACAATCCCAAAATCAAAACCTGTATAAAAAAAATACATATAATCCCAGACAGCCAGTAAATTATATAAAATATTCCATATATCAATAATATATAATTATATACTATAAATACACATAATAACAATTACTCTAATCAATCACAATTAAATCACAATATAGGTCAAAGAAATTATACCACAATGATCGGGTTCCACAACAAGTCAAACGGTGATTTTCTGAAACTCAAAACGTACTTCGGAACCTCGAACACTAAGTTTCGACCTTCGGTCTACGATGGATCGCGGTGGCTCGTGGTGGGCCCACCACCCAACTATGGTAGATGTGGGAACCAGTTATTGGGTTTTGAAGCCCACAACACAAGGAACACGATGGTGGTGACGGATCGGCAAACGGATGCCCGAGGTGGCCGAATCGCAACTTTGAAGTCGCGGGGTGGCCGAACTTAAATCGACCAGTTGAGGTGTTTAATCGGCGAGTGAGCTCTAGATTCCCGCGTAGGTCGATAGTTCGGAGGCCTCTGAATCCAACGGTCCGGCGCGTGGCTATAAACGGTGATCGCCGGTGGACGTTCGGTGGTCGGGCAGACGCACGCATGCGAGAGAGAGAGAGAGATTTTCTGAGGAGAGAGAGAGAGGGGCTCGGGTAAAAAAGAAAGGTTAAAGCCTTTTTTTTTTTTAATTTATTTTTAAAATTACACTTGGACCCAAAATACTAAAATTCTTTTCAAATAAGCCCTTAGCAAAACTTTCTTAATTTTATAAAAATCCCCAATTAAAATTATATGACATTTGGGTCCAATACTTGACTACTCAAGTTTCTCTCTCTTTAATCTCATTAAAAACATAAAATCATATTTTAAACACTATTTTTCCATTACTATTTCTTAAATTTGTAAACTTGTACATTTTATGTATTAAAACTCTGATTTATAATAAATAAATGTATTATGAAAATGTTGGATATTACAATGTCCATCCTTGGTGCCAGTTCAATCACAAATTCAATCTCTCTGTGTGGCAACAACCCTGGCAAATCTTATGGAAACACATCTAGAAACTCACAGACTAATCTAGTCTCCTCTGGTCCCACTGGCATGACTTGAGTGGTATCAACCAGACTGGCTAAGAATCCTATGCAACCTCCTTGTAATAGATCTCTAGCCCTCATAACAGATATCATGTGTATACGGGGTCCATGCACAGTGCCAACAAACACAAAAGGATCCTCACCTTCAGGCTCAAAGGTTACCATCTTCCTTCTACAATCTATGGTTGCCCCATACTTCACCAACCAATCCATACCCAAGATCATGTCAAAGTCAGTCATAACCAACTCTATCAAATCAACTTATAACTCTTTACCATCTACTGTCACTGGCAGTGATTTGACCCATCTTCAAGATACTACTAGCTCCCCAGTGGGTAATAAGGTCCTGAACCCATAGCATGATAATCACATGGTCTACACAGTCTATTAATAATTCTACTAGCAACAAAAGAATGTGTAGCACCAAAATCAATAAAAACAGTATAAGGGGTTCCATCACTAAAAAGCTGACCTATAACTACTGAGGGACAAGCCTCAGCTTATGCCTGAGTCAATGCGAACACTCGAGCTAGAGTCAAGCTGTCCGCCTTTCGTGGTTCTTCCTTTCTTGCCTTCGAGCAATCCTTCTTTAGGTGTCCCATTACCCCACATAAGAAGCAAGCTCTTGTCCGACACTCCTCTATATGGCACCTCTTGCACCTAGGACACTCAGGAAAAGTCCTAGCGGTCCATTGTAATACCACGTGGTTGCCTGTCAGGGCCTGGAGCTAGGAAGGTGTCAGGAGCCTTCCTTTTCTGATCACTGGGGCCTTCGCCCCTTCCTGAACCCATAAACGGAGGTCCCACCCTCCTAAAGTCTCTTCTAGCTACATTGTCACGCCAGATCTTATTCTCTGCACTCTCAGCTATGAGTGCCTTCTCAACCACATGTGCATAAGTCATAACTCCAGACACAGTGGTAATACGAACATCTCGAGCTATCCTAGGTTGTAGCCCCTGGAGAAATCTCTCCCTTCTGGTCCCATCAGTGGGCACCAGTTCCAATGAAAACTTTGTCAGTCTGTCAAACTTTAGAGCATACTCAGTCACTGACAGACTTCCCCGAAACAGCTTGCTGAAATCTTTAGCTTTTGCAGCCCTAATGGAATCATTGTAGTACTTCTCATTGAACAGGGTGAAAATCTCGGTCAAAAGGAATGGATATATTTTATTTAAAACATTAAACTATACATGGGTTCCCATAAAATTGTTTACAAAGTTGTTTACAATCCAAAATGGTCATTACAGTTCACAATCTGCCGACCTAAGCGGCAAAATAGGGTTAACCCTAGTTCCCCTGAGAAACACATTGGTCGTGGTGGTCAAGCGGTCGCATATGTACACGTCGCCACCTAAGCTCTCCACTCAAGGTTGGGTAAGCTTTTCTTTCCCTTTACCTACACCACATAGCACCTGTGAGCCAAGGCTCAGCAAGAAAACTTATTACTACATGTGTACAATATAAATAAATGATCATGAAATCATTCTGGGGTCATGCGCCCTGGATTGTTGACTACTAACTCGTTCTGGGGACCAGTGCCCTAAATAGATGACTAGTAAGTCACTCTGGGGTCCTGTGCTCTGAAAAAATGACTAATAAGTCTCTTTGGGGTCCTGCGCCCTAAGCCATGTGACATTCCAATCACCGGAGCCTTTTAGCCCTGGCTCTGAGTAACTAGCCAAGTGCTTTAGTGTTCTTCGACCAATAGGTCGATCAAGCATTTAATGCTCATGTTGATTAGATCTAATTATTTCAGCCTGCGTTAAACACACTAATTCCGCTCTTGACTCATAAGTCAATTCCATATGATCAACGCTCAATACTATTGCAGATCATTACTAATAAGTCAGAGCTTCACGACCAGTACTAACACCATTGTAGTTTCTGAGTAATAAGTCATTGTCATTCACAAGTAAGCAATATTGTCAGGCATTTACAATGCAACCAATGTCCATATATAGAGCACTCAACATGCCTCATCAATAATCATGTATGTCACATACTGGGTGCAGTTTTCTTACCACAGACTTGAGCGTAAAGAAGGTTAAGAACGACCCTTGAGAACGATCCTGTCATTAGGCCCTTAGCGATCACCTAATCATAACCAAATATGAAATCCCATCAATAAAGTGAGTAATAAAAGGTTCCCGGACCAAGTCCTAGCCTCCGAGATGTCGAATCCTACTAAACTGGGTAGTAAAAACGATCCCGAGGCCTTAGGTTTGAGTCCCCACGATTAAAACACAACTTTGGCCAAATCTGCCCTTAAGCGTCGCGACCCCACACCCTTGAGTCGTGGCCCACCTCCAAACAGAGAATCCAACCCCATTTTGCCTGCACCTCCCACCACAGCCCGACCTAGAACTCAGCCAAAATCCTTGGTTTTTCCCATTTTAAATCACTCCATAACCCTATCCAAACATATCCAAATCCCAAAAACAAAGTTCCCAATCATCTCAGAGACCCAAAACCATCAAAACCCAAGCTTCAAACAACTCAAAAACTCATCAACACATAGAATCCAATTCAAAACTTAGAAACTCGAAAACTCAAAACTTAAAGCTTGGATTACCTCTGATTGAGTCATTTCTCGCTAAATCCTCCGGTTAAGAAGCTTCTAATCTTCCCTAGAATCGCTATAACTCGATCCTTGCTTGAATCCAATTCCAAAAACTCAAGTTTCCTTCGAAAATGCGACAAACAGTAAAAAAGAATAACGTGAGAAAGAGAGAAAATGTTTTGAACATATTTTCTTTCTGACAGGTTACTTCAAGCTTAAGTAACCTCAAGTAAATCCTAATGCCCAAGGTCCCAAAAATGCCCCCGAGGATAAAATAGTCAAAATTTCCAGAATTCCTTCATGATCTCACTAACTCCTAGTTTATCATCAAATAATCATATTCCCATTACCCAATATCCCGGTAATTGACCCCATTATGACAAAACCGCTAACTTGCTTCCTAAGATCGTTGCATGTCAAATAGCTCAAACATATCCACATAATAATGTGGTCTCACCCATATATCACATACATGCACATAAATATACAAATATGCCATCAACGGCCAAAGTTATGAAAATGCCCTTCTAATAAGAAGTGGGCCTACATGCATGCAATTATCATCATATAATAATAGAACTCACACAATCATGCAAATAATCACATAATCGCATATTAAATCAATTATGGCCCTCCTGGCCCCCTAATTTAGGCATTAAGCCACATTAGAGAATTTTGGACGTTAGAAAGGGTCCTCTTAATGAGACTTTGTCTTTGACAATGGGTCGGGGTGCCTTAGTAGATTACTCCCCAATATTCACCCTCAGAGCTAGAGTTTCTCCAGCTCAAGCAATTAAGGAGTGGGGGCTCTCTCCTCCCAGTCATCTCCTGGGTCTAAGGTTCTGGTTCTCGGACCTAAGATAAGGTACAACATGTCAGTAAACGCAGGTTTTCAGAGCCAGAGGATCGTCTGACAACCTTTATGGGTAATCTGTCACGAGTGTTTTTGAGTGTACGACTCGAAAATTCGCACACCCACTACGCCGCCTGACATGGAGGTACTTACAGCACGCCCTGACAGTACCTGGGGCATGTTCCCCATAAAGTAGGTGATTTTCAGAAGTGGGCCCTGCAAACCTCATTTGGGCCATGGTCTCTATTCACTGTAGCCCAATGCATTGAATTGGTAAGAATGTGTATTAATTATTTATGATTATCATTAATGACTCCAACCTTTATAAATAGAGTTGGGAGTCTCATTGTAAAGGGTTCGATTTTTTCAGAGAGAAAACATCTTGTACTCACAGCAATCTATGCGCTGACTAAGAATACACCATTAGAGCTTGCCATCACAAGCTTACCATCCTCTTACTACCAGAGACTCATGGACTAGGGTTCTTTTATAACCTAAACCACGTAAAAATCCTTGTGTTCTTATAGTTTATTTCCTTAATCTCTCTCATTAAGGTTGATAGCGAAAAAGGCAGTCAACATTTTGGTGCTTTCATTGAGAGCTTGAAGAAAGCATTTGATACATTCACAACCATGGTGACAACACGAAGAAACATTACAGATGAGGTGCTCCCTCCTACCAGAGTTGAAGGAGGAGAACCCAGTAGGCAACCACCTCAGGACGTACCTTAGATGATGGAGGACTACGATGAGTATGTCGAGTATGACGGCGAAGATGATGGTGCCGACCAAGGGTATTATGAGGACGAATATCCTCAGCCCATGGAGGCGGAAGAGACGCCGGAGATGGTGGTGCTCCGTGAGTAGGTTGCTACCCAACAATAAAAATTGATGCTCAAGAAGGTAACATCGCTGCCCTTTAGGAGATGGTACTTGCCATGAAGGCCACTCTTGCAGCCCAGGGGTTGCGAGTGGACCCCAATGGAAACTTGCCAAATGGGCACCCAACAGACGTGCCACATGCGCACCCCATTGGAGTACCACCTGTCAACGCAGCTGGTATGCCTCCTGAGCACCCGGCTACAGAGGTACGAGATCTGCCAGTTGGGGTGCCCACCGGGCACACAGTAGGAGTAGGAGCCTCAATGCCACCGCAAGACCGTGGTAAAGAAAAAGTTGATGATAATCCTACTTTGAAGCATAAGAAGGCCCATTAAGAGCCTGAAGGCCACCGGGTTCTGCAATAAGCTAGTAAAGGTAATGAAACAAGGGCCCGAGGACACCGCCAGGTAGTCAGTGCCCATATAGCTCGGGGCGTTCCACCCCGACGCGCTCATATGGATCGTGCGAGGCCTAGAGCTAGTTTCCCTTCGGGACCTAACCAATCACACAGGAATAACGGTCCAGGAATACGCCCGAGGAATGCCCCACAAAATTGAGAATGTGGCATCAATATCTTGGTAAAAGAAAATGAGTCCAATGGAGAGACCGATGTGGCTTGCCTAGAAGATAACAGTGCATTTTGAGGACAGGTCGTCCTGTGAGATAACCAGATGCAGGTATCGGCATAGTCTGTGGTGACCAGAAAGAGGCGAGACAGTGCTACAATGTCTCCCTCAAGGCTCCCGTGATGATGGTAAGGGAGGAAGGTCCTGAGAAGTTTGAGACCTCGGAGGTAAAATTTGTGCAAGAGTCGGGGTCCAACGAGTTAGACCCAAGGGTTCAAGAGGAGAGGTCCATTGAACCAATAGAGGAGGTGGAGGAGGTAGTTCTTGATACCTCCACCCCCGACAGGAAAGTAAAAGTCAAGGGAGGCTCTAAAATGGAAGTCTGCGAGGCATTGGTGGTCTTCCTCTGAGAAAACCAAGACATGTTCATGTGGTCACATTCCGACATGAATAGCATTGATCTGAATATCATAGGCCATGCCTTGAATGTTGACCCTAACTTTTCTCCCATCCAGCAGAAGCAACGGACGTTTGACCAAACTCAGAAAGAGGCCCTCAAGGCCGAAGTGGACAAGCTCCTCTCCAATGGTTTTATCCAAGAAGCCCAATATCCCAGGTGGCTATCCAATCCCGTCCTTGTGCCAAAGCCAAATGGCACTTGGAAGACATGCATCGATTTTTCGAACCTTAACAAGGCTTGTCTGAAGGACTGTTTTCCACTCCCCAAGAAAGACCAAATGGTCGATGCCACCTCCTGTTATGAGTTGTTGTCATTTATGGATGCATACTCAGGATATAACCAAATATCCATGCATGTCACTGATCAGGAGCACACTAGCTTTCGAACCGACAAAGGTGTCTATTGTTACATCATGATGCCTTTTCGGGTTGAAGAATGCTAGCGCAACTTACCAAAGGTTGGTTAACAAGATGTTCAAAAACAAGTTGGGGCGAAACATGGAGGTCTATGTGGACGATATGTTGGTTAAGTCCCGGACCACTCCAAATCACGTAGGCGACCTGGCTGAGGTATTCGCAGTGCTTCACCGGTTCGGTTTGAAGCTCAACCCCCAAAAGTGCACATTTGGGGTAGCCTCCGGCAAGTTCCTAAGCTTCATCGTAAGCGCTCGAGGGATTGAGGCGAACCCCAAAAAAATTAATGCTCTAATCGAAATGCCTTCTCCCCAGAAGCATAAAGATGTTCAAAGCCTGATAGGAAGGATCGCAGATTTGAGTCATTTTGTCTCCAAGGCAACGGATAAGTGCATCCCCTTCTTCAATGTTCTCCGAGGGAGTCAGAGGCTTGAATGGACAGAAGAGTGCGAAAAGGCATTCCAACAGCTCAAGGCGCACATGGCAAACCCTCCAATCCTTCCCAAGCTAATAAACGAAGAACCTCTCCTACTCTACATGGCTATTTTGGAAAACGCCATCAGTGTCGCGTTGGTAAGGGAAGAAAGTCGCGTTCAGCACCTCGTCTATTCTATTAGCAAAAGACTCCTTGGGGAAAAATCTAGGTACCCATGGATGGAGAAGTTAACCTTTTGCTTAATGGTTGCCTCTCAAAAGCTAAGATCCCACTTCTAGGCGCATCCAATTAAAGTCCTCACGAACCATCCACTCAGACAAGTCCTTCAAAAGCCTGAGTCGTCAGGGAGGCTCTTGAATTTGTCGGTAGAGTTAAGTCAGTTTGACATCACCTATCACCCGAGGACTGCCATAAAATGCCAAGCACTCACCGATTTCATCACCTAGTGCACTAAAAATTAGGAGAGAACCAAATGCACCCTAGTGGTCGGACCAACATGGAAGTTGTTCGTGGATGGGTCTTCGAACAAGAATGGCGCCGGGGTGGGACTCATTTTGGTTCCCTTAGGGGCATAGGGTGCATAGTGCTCTCCGCTTCAGGTTTAGCACCTCTAACAATGAAGCAGAGTACGAAGCTTTAATCACTAGGCTTCGCGTGGCACTAGAGCTCAAGGCCAAAGGACTCGAGTTCGTTAGCGATTCCCAACTCGTGGTGAACCAAGTTCTCAAAGAGTACCAGGCCCAGGGGAAAAATATGGCAGCATACTTGGCAAAGGCTCAAGAAATGATGCATAACTTACAAAGATTCACTATTCGACAAGTACCGCGGGAGCAAAATTCCAATGCGGACGCCCTGGCTAAACTGGCCACGACAAAATATGATGAATTAATCAATGTGGTCCCCATTGACTACTTGGAGTCTCCGAGTATCTCGGCTCCAGACGAGGTGGAATCAGTACAACCCCAAGATAGGTGGATGGAGTCGATAATTAAGTACCTCGTCTCCGGGGAGCTGCCCCAAGACAAGAAGGCAGCTCAGAAGTTGTTGTACCAAGTACCGAGGTACATAATCATGGATAGTAGGCTTTATAGACAAGGCTATTCTTTGCCCTTGCTTCGGTGCGTTTCCAAGCAAGAAGCCAGTTTAATACTACGAGAGATACACGAAGGTTTCTGCGGAGATCACTTCGGGGGGCATAGCCTTTCCAAGAAGATCTAAAGACAAGGGTATTTCTGGCCCACCATAAATGAAGACACGATGGATTACGTCAAGAAATTCGACAAGTGCCAGCGCTTCGCCAACATCCCTCGAGCTCCTCCAAATGAGTTTACTTAGATGACCAGCCCATTGCCTTTTGTTGTCTAGGGCATCGACCTTATAGAATTTCTGCCTACAGGGAAAGAGGGGTGAAATATGCCATAGTGGTCATTGACTACTTCACAAAGTGGGTTGAGGTCGAGCCGCTTGCCACAATCACCTCCAAAAAGGATTTGTATTTCGTCATAAAAAATATCTTTTGCCAGTATGGGCTTCCGAGGAAGACATCTCCAACAACGGATTGCAGTTCGTTAGTGAAGTGTTCATGGACTTCTGTCAACAGCATGGTGTCATCAAGAGCTTCTCTTCCGTGGCCCATCCGCAGGCCAATGGCCAAGTGGAAGTAGTTAACAAGACACTCAAGTCCACTCTAAAGAAAAGGCTGGAGCAGGCAAAAGGAGCTTGGCCCGAGGAGCTACCTAAGGCATTGTGGAGCTATCACACCACTACCCGGACCTCCACCGACCACTCTCCCTTCTCGATGGCCTACAGGTATGAGGCTATTCTCCCAGTTGAAGCAGCAATATCCACACACCGATGGGATACATATGATCTGACCACGAACTATGCGTTACTTTGAGAGTCCCTGGACCTCGTGGAGGAGCTACGCAAAGCTTCTCAGCTATGAGTAGCGTCCTACTAGCAGAAGGTGGCCAGATATTTTAATTCCAAAGTGAAAGATAGAAAATTTGGGGTCGGAGATCTAGTGTTGCGAAGAGTCTTCTTAACCACCCGAGACCCCGATGCAGGAGTGCTGGGACCCAACTAGAAAAGCCCATACCAAGTCGAGAGCGTTGTATGTCCGGGAACATACAAATTATCCCAACTTAATGGGGAGTTGGTTCCCTCACGCCTGGAATGTCAAGCATCTTCGCCGGTATTACCAATGATATGAGCAACAAACATTGTCTATTTATGTAATACCCCCTGTAGCCTTCGGGCATATGTAATGGAAACCATGTCTATAAAACACTGTGGATGCCAAAAATCCACCAAGAAAAAAATCCCCAGCAAATGGTTAAAATACGCACTTAGTCACATTATCAGGCTCAGACCTGTAAGTCTTGTGAAACCGGGAGATTATCCCAAGGGAAGCATCACCTTGTGGGTTGTGAAGTATGGCCTTGTTAGGCTAGGAGGCCAAGCTACGGGTCACAAGGGGCCAGGCGCATCAAGGGCCTCGCACCATGCACCCCCCGACCACGCACAAGGGTCTCACTATGCGAGGCTGCCCTTCCCCCGCATGCGAGGCTACCCTTCCCCCGCATGCGCCTGCCAAGCCCATAAGGGTCTCACTATGCGAGGCTACCCTTCCCCCGCATGCGAGGCTACCCTTCCCCCGCATGCGCCTGCCAAGGCCACAAGGGTCCCACTATGCGAGGCTGCCCTTCCCCCGCATGCGAGGCTACCCTTCCCCCGCATGCGCCTGCCAAGGCCACAAGGGTCCCACTATGCGAGGCTGCCCTTCCCCCGCATGCGAGGCTACCCTTCCCCCGCATGCGCCTTCTAAGGCCACAAGGGTCCCACTATGCGAGGCTGCCCTTCCCCCGCATGCGAGGCTACCCTTCCCCCGCATGCGCCTGCCAAGGCCACAAGGGTCTCACTATGCGAGGCTACCCTTCCCCCGCATGCGCCTGCCAAGGCCACAAGGGTCCCACTATGCGAGGCTGCCCTTCCCCCGCATGCGAGGCTACCCTTCCCCCGCATGCGCCTGCCAAGGCCACAAGGGTCTTACTATGCAAGGCTGCCCTTCCCCCGCATGCGAGGCTACCCTTCCCCCGCATGCACCTACCAAGGCCACAAGGGTCTCACTATGCTAGGCTACCCTTCCCCCGCATGCGAGGCTACCCTTCCCTCGCATGCGCCTGCTAAGGCCACAAGGGTCCCACTATGCGAGGCTACCCTTCCCCCGCATGCGAGGCTACCCTTCCCCCGCATGCACCTGCCAAGGCCACAAGGGTCTCACTATGCGAGGCTGCCCTTCCCTCGCATGCGAGGCTACCCTTCCCCCGCATGCGCCTACCAAGTTCACAAGGGTCTCACTATGCGAGGCTGCCCTTCCCCCGCATGCGAGGCTACCCTTCCCCTGCATGCACCTGCCAAGGCCACAAGGGTCTCACTATGCGAGGCTGCCCTCACCCGCGCGCCTCGCGACCCAGATGCGCGCCAATGCCTCGCACAGCAAGACACACCTCACCACGCTCATGTGCGTCTCACGAGGTATGACCACACTAAGGAGCCTCATACCACCATCGTCTTGTGGCCCTCATGCAACCCCATCACGCCTTGTGAGACCCATGTCCGAGCCTCGTGAATGCCCGGGTCATACATGGGCACTCACTTAGACACCATGGGTCTTGCCTTGTGAGACCCATCCCCATTCCTCGTGAATGCCCAAGTCATGCCTGGATACTCGCTTAGGCACCAAGGATCTTGCCTTGTGAGACCCATCCCCAAGCCTCATACATGCCTATTTCCAGGCCTCCTACTTGGAGGTAAGGACGGGATAAAAGAAGTATGGATCGACACTTACTAAAATATAAAGAAACCTAGAGAAGATATTTAGGTAAAGGGGACCACTAGGGATGAGATAAATGTACGAGCACGGGATGTACAACCCTGAAAAAGGGAAAAGGCATGACTCTGACATCTGTGTCCTACAAGTAGTGGAGGTACGGATTTGTACAGAGAGTGGAAGCACTACATGCATACCTCTGACTATGTACCAGGCCGACACCATAACCTTCTGCTCCACCACGACCTGTGCCACTACCCTGACAATGTACCTCTATACAATCTTGTCCCCTGGGACCACAATGTATGGGGAGCCATTAGAGATCCAGTATAAATAGGTCATCACCCCTCTAGAAAGGGGGTTGGAAAATTGATTGTATGCTAAGGCTGTTAAGTAATATACAATTTCGACTCCATTGCAGTTCTACACATTTACTCTTTCAAGTTTTCTCCATCTTCTTCTGAGATACCTTTGGCAATATAGTCTTAGTTTTCTAACCTTATATCGTTGACGAGATTTCACCGTCAACAAACACGGTAAGAAATTTGTTTGTTTTGCTTATGTTCTTTGTTTTCCTTTATATTCTATTAGTGTTGTGTAAGAGCACTCACTCGCCTGGAAAAGTGACCGCAGACTAGTCTCCGATCACTTGGTGGGCATGGAGTAGGGCAGCACTACACCTCACAAGGAACGACCTAGGAAACTAATATAGTCTAGCCTAGAAGGCAGCTTGTTCCAGGAAGAACTAAGGTGAGCACCTAAGAGCTAGATAACCCAAGTAGCGCGAGAATAGATTATTATCACCTCCCGTGGACACTGAGCCCGAGGAGCTTTGACCAAGTCTCTTGATCTCGAGATGTGAATGGAAGGCCGAGTACCCTATACTTGACCTCGGGAAATTTTTGACAAAGAAAGCTTGGCTAGTCGACGAGCGAAGCGCCCTTAATGTCACTATATCCCATATCTATAAAAACTATTGTATAAACTTGAGTTTAGGTTACCTCACGAGGACAGCGCGCGTCCGGAGGGTAATAACCAATTCCTAATCTGTACGATGCAAACAGATACCCAGGCGGCCTACGCCTGGGCATCTCATTAACATCACCTCCCGAGAAGATAGCCTAGAAGGTAGATATGCACTCTGGGAGCAATGTTGAAACCCCCGACCTCTCGTGTAGTGCATAATCGGGGTGCATGTTTTTTGACGTGCCAGGACCCCTAAAAGCCCGAATATTTTGGTTGCAGGGGCGTAAGATGATGAGTGAAGACTTGCGGTAAATTTTGTGTTAAAGCTAATTCTAGTACTATGGGCCCACAAGAGACTAAACGCGGGAACCAAGTGTTTAAAAAAAATTGAGTTCTTGTTCTCATGACATTCGTGTTACATTGAATTTATAGAACCAAGTGTTTAAAATGATTTGAATTCTTGTTCTCATGACATTCGTGTTACGTTGAATTTATAGAACCAAGTGTTTAAAACAGTTTGAGTTCTTGTTCTCGTGACATTCGTGTTACGTTGAATTTATAGAACCAAGTGTGTAAAACAGTTCGAGTTCTTATTCTCATGACATTCGTGTTACGTTGAAGTTATAGAACCAAGTGTCTATAATGGTTTTAGTTCTTGTTCTCGTGACATTCATGTTACATTGAATTTATAGATACAAGTGTTTAAAACGGTTGAGTTCTTGTTGTCGTGACATTCGTGTTACGATGAACTTATAGAACCAAGTATTTAAAATGGTTTGAGTGCTTATTCTCGTGGTAAGTTAAGTTACGGTGAATTCATGGAACCAAACCAAATAAAAACTAGGGCAAGCTACATAATTTGTAATTGGGTGAATAATTGCAACCGTGCTCGGGGGCTCGAGCAAGTATTTGTCTATACCCCAACAAGTTTATGGCACGAAAGCCTAAAATACAAAAATTATAATCAGTCTTCGAGAACCTCTGCCACCAGTTCAATGATTGGATCTCCACTCGGGGCACCCCCTGCCTGGACCATCTCGGCAGTTAGGATCACCTCAATTGGTTGAGTGGCCTCGGTAGATGGGGTCGCCTCAGCCGTTGGATCTACTTAGTTGGCCTCGGTAGCTTTGGTAGCTCAGAGGCACTCGTTGAAAAGGAACTTGTATTTCTCAGGCTCCCCGGTGAAGTCCAAATTCATATCCTGGTTGTGAGACCAGGCCACATAAAAGGCATCCTCGGTGATAGACTCGGTCTCCTATTTGAGCTTCTCCACCTGGCACCTAGTAAAGTTGTTCATCTTCGTAGCTTGGAGGGCCCTCCTCTCGACTAGCTCAGCCTGATCAATGGTCTCCTTAGCCTCCTCCTGAAGCTGGGAATTCTCCAGGACCACTCGGGCGATCTCAGCTGTGGCTTTCTTGGCCTCCTCCTGGGCTCGCAGTATGCCCTCAACAACCGCCTTCACTTCCCCCCTGGCTTGCTGCATGTCCTCAGAGGCCTTCTGGAGGGTCTCCTCAAGATCCCAAAAGTGCTTTCACTCGGCCTCAAGGGCAGCTCTGGCTTGGGCAAGTTCTTCCCTAGAGCCCTTTGTTTTCTCCTTAAGGGAGACAATCTTATCCTTGGATCTCTGAAGTTCGTATGACTTCTCCATCATGATGTCTCCCAAATGTTAGCAGGCCAGGGCGGACTACCAAAAAATAATAATATACATGAGTTCGTTAGCTCAAGAACACATTGTTAAGTTGAATTCAAACATAGGAATGATCAGCTTACCCAGACAGAGTCATACCAGCATGAGGCCACAAGAGATGCCTCGTTATTGTCGCTAAGTTGAGAGAAGCTTCGAGCAGTCAACTCACACATGGTGGAGCTAACCCCCTCTTGGCGGCAAGAGGAGCAACGATCTCCCCTAACTTGGTAGAGAACAAAGTCTCCAGCTCGGCTTGACCAATCGGAGGGACGAGGGGCCTCTCTCGGTGTGGTTTGAGCTGGCGAAAGGCCTCGGTTGTCTCGTGCAAGGCTTTGTTGCCTTCTTCCAGCCTCACTTCAAAGTGTTGAAGCATATTCTTGTACCGCTCCAACAAATCCCCCTCATACTTCTCAGGGTACACCGGGAGATGGACTTGGGGTGGCACCACCTCCTTCTCTGAATCTTGAACTGACCATTGGTCCGATTCGAGGACCTCCACCAGTCTTACCTCTTTAGCCGCCTCGTCTGACCCAAGCGAAGAGGGGATCTCCACCACCAGGGTCAAGTCAGCTGTAACGGACTCCATGGGGGGAGTAGAGATTCTCTACCTTTTGTCCGGAGGAGAGGGATCGGGTTGTTCCAAAGGATGCGACGACCCCTCTCCTGCCGAAGAGCTAGGGGGCGCTCCTAATCTCAGCGCAGACCGGGCAATGTCCACTAGTCCCATATGAGCTGTAGGAACAAGTTAAATAGTTAGCGTACATTCTAGACGAAGGGACAATGCTATAAAATAAGCTACTCAAAGGCTCACCGTGAGTTGAGCCTCGGTGCAAATAGTGAGGGTGTACTATCCTATTCCCAGCCTCACAGCTGATGTTGGTACCATATTGGCAAAACCATCTTGAGGTGAAGGACATCACTCGGTCTAAGGGTATGAACCCATGAGAGGTGGTTTGCCTCCTAGGGTGGTGTAGGTAAACATCAATGAGATCTAGGTAATCCTATAACTCTTCCTTAGTCCAATGCAGGTGTGATATTTGACCACAACGAAGGAGTGTTGGGGAAGCCCAGACATGCTCGGGACTTATCCTATCACCTACTCTAAAAGCATAAGTCAGAGCGAGAAGTGATTTACCTGAGTCCAGGTGGGAAGCTTCTATCCCTGCCTGAAGCTCTTCCTCGAGCTCCTGATCTTCTTGGGCCTCTCGGGCCTCTTCTATGGCACGCACGTTCACTAGCCTTTCCTCCGCCAGTCATCTGTGAAACGATGTCTTGGCCAGCCCTTCTATGGATTTGATATGGCGAGACATCAACTCCCGAGACTTTTTGGAATGGCGGTATTTGGTCAGCTCCAGGTTACTTATTCGTTGTTCGACGCTGAGAAGCCCCGACCTAATGAGATTCGCCTCTGTTACCAGGACGCTAAGGTCCAAGTCCCGTTCAGGGAGAGCCTTCATCGTCTGGTGATGATCCTCGAGGAGTTGGACGTACAGAGTTCAGCGGAAAAGACCTATTCAAAAGGAAATGACTAAGTATCGAATACAGGGGTCCTAGTGAGTCAAAGAATAAGTACGTTCAGAAATATACTCACCTACTTGGGCGAAGTCGAGAATTAAGGTCGGGTTACTGTGGGTCGGGAAGTCGTTCGTAAAGAAAAAGGCATCCTTGTAGTCCCGAGCATGATTCTCATTATGATGGGGAGCCTTGTAGCTGATTGACGAAGTTGGATACTTCACCAGGGCATAATACCCATCTCGCTTGGAGACTTTCTTCCAAGGTGTGGTCTTGAAACTATAGAAATAGAGAATCTTCGCTGGTGAAGGCTCCGACCATTTCTGCTTCTAGTACAGAATGTACATTCCCACAAGCATCTATAGTCATTGGGGGAAAGCTAGAAGGGGGCTATCCCCACGAACTTCAGAAAGTTCACAAAGTAATGCTTGAGGGGTAGGGTAGGCCCAGCCATAAGATGGGAATGGCTCCAAGCACCCAGGTCGTAGACACTGCGATGCGCCCTCTCGGACTCCCAACAAAGGCAGATGAAGCATTTGTCTTCGACCGAGTAATACCTCATGATTGCCTCGAGAGCATCGGGATGTCGAAGTAGAGTGTGGTAATCCTCTGTCTCGAATGCGTCACCCTCGTACTTCTGTGTAAGGTGTGGAGTAGGGGCCCTATTTACCTCCTCCACAGTGAGTCCCTAGTCTTTAGGCGTTTCGTGCTTCACCGCCACTTAAAGGTCAAGACGAATGACTAGCTCCTTAGTCGACTCTTGGGTCCCCATCCTCACATTGCTTTCGGAGGCATCTCGTGTTTGGGCCATATCAAAGATCTTCTGGTCGAAGAGGTGAAACCCGTTTTCATGTAGTTGAGGGAGTTCCTCTGACATTTGAGACAAAAAACCAAGCAGTTAGTATTCTGACCGAATGAAAGATGGCCAAAACATGAACGACTTTGGGGATACTGCTTAGGAAGGCAACGAGAGTTTTGGAAATGCAAGGTATCCCTAGCACTTAAGGACAAGTCGAAGAAGATGAAGCTACTGGAATCTGAAAAAATTCCCAGATTCCGATCACAGGCTCAAAATCGCAAAGTTGGCAGAAAGACCCTTAAAGGTCATTTCAAATGAACCTAATGTCAAAATGTGCCTAAAACAACTCGTGAAAACAAGAAACAGACTCCAACATTCCATACTACTGCCAGTCCTAAGCATGTATCAAAAAAACGCCAAGAACACACCAAAAACAGAAAAGTGAATAAAAAGTACTTATCAGAAATAAAGCAGAGGTAGGTGCTGAGGTGAGTCCTAACTTTGAAGTACTGTTTGTCGTTTGCCCAGAAGTAGGACAATTCACGCCAGTCGTCCAGAAATCCAGGGAGGGGTTGAAGGTGAGAGGTAGACGAGGGAGACGAAAGTGTGCTAGGATAGCTTTTTTATTTTTGAATGGTTATAGTGTGAGACTGAAGGTTTTTTTTGGGTTTTTATACCCAGTAAAACGTATTAAGGAAGAAACTTCCCTATAACTGTCGGATGGCTTGCCCTAGTAGGTTCACGAAGGTGATTCGACGGTCAGGGTTCAAAAGGCACGGATCGCAATCATTGTTTTCTTTGGGAAAAAATGCCTCGGGTGCAAAGTGGACATTTGGGATATCGAGTTGACCCTTAATTAAATGCATGAATTGATGGGCCTGGCAATGGGGTGTTGACACATGGTTTGGCTTTTCAGAATGACATCAGCAGAGGTCCAAACTTTTCGAAATCTTCCTCAGCTCGAAGTCTCCACTGTCTGAGGACAAGTAGAGACTTGGGGGGCAAATGTTGTCTGTATTTTCACCTCCAACATGTGGCAACCCCCAGCAACTGGCCCGGACATTCGTAGACATCCTCAGGGCATGTTACTACCCGAGGCCTTTAGTCAGAGTAAGGGTCCTCTTAATGAGACTTTTTCTATAACAATGGGTCAGGGTGCCTTGGTAGATTACTCCTCGATATTCACCCTCAGAGCTAGAGTTTCTCTAGCTCGGGAAATTAAGGTGTGGGGGCTCTCGCCTCCCAGTCGTCTCCCGAGTCCGAGTTTCTGGTTCTCAGACCTAAGATATGGTGCAACGTGTCAGTAAACGCGGGTTTTCAGAGCCAGAGGATCATCTGACAACATTTATGGGCGATCCATCACCAGTGTTTTCGAGTGTACGACTCGACAATTCGCACACCCACTACGCCGCCTGACATGGGGGTACTTACAGCACCCCTTGATAGTACCTGGGGCATGTTCCCTATAAAGTAGGTGCTTTTTAGCAGTAGGCCCCGCAAACCTCATTTGGGCCATGGTCTGTATTCACTGCAGCCCAATGCATTGAATTGGTATTAATCCCCCATTAATGGGGAAACGTGTATTAATTATTTATGATTAGCATTAATGGCTCCAACCATCATAAATAGAGTTGGGAGTCTCATTGTAAAGGGTTCAGTTTTTTCAGAGAGAAAACATCTTATACTCAGAGAAATCTATGTGCTGCCTCATAATACACCATTAGAGCTGACCATCACAAGCTTACCATCATCTTAATACCAAAGACTTGTGGACTAGGGTTCTTTTATAACATGAACCACGTAAAAATCTTTGTGTTCTTATAGTTTATTTCTTTAATCTCTCTCATTAAGGTTGATAGCGAAAAAGGTCGTCAACAGTCGTAGTTCGAGGGGCAAAAATCATAAATTGCCTTAGTAAAATTCAAATGCAAGTAAAATGTAAAAGTAATCAACCTATTGAGTAATCAAAAAAGGTATTGTTATTTTCCATTTAAAAGTTACTATATAGTTTCATAAATAAGCCTCTTCTAAAAAGTAACTTCAATAGATTTCTAATATAACTTTTAAGGTAATCAAAAGATGTCTTAAAACATCATAAAATTAAATAAGTTACCAAAAAAAATTCATAATTATACGTTACCAAATATTAACTACAATAATAAGCTACCATAATTTAATCTAAAAAATTAAGTCATGTTTTAAAAAGTAATTAATAAATATCTTGAATAGTTTAAAAGACAACCAAAAGTTAAAAGATCATAAATTAACAAAAGAAAATGGTCGACCATACTTTTCACCTTTTTTTATGTACCGAGCTAGCAGTTGCCCAATTTTTTTGGGATTCAGCCCCATAATTTGTCGGATTTGTTATGAAAATATTGTACTGTTTAAAAAGTTGAATATTTTTTATCTAAATATGAGTAATTATTTATAAATTGGGTATAGAAAAGTGGGTAATTATTTATAAATTAGTTATAAAAAAGTTAAGTATTTGTAATATTATTTTTTTCCTCAATCATTTTTGTCATTATTTTTTTATATCAAACACATTTGATTAAAAAAATCTCCCACTCTAATTCATTTAATGAGTATTAAAACCCTAAGTTTTCTATTTTAATTAAATTATATTAGATGTGAAAATTTAGATTCTAAATGAATTAAATTAGTTGGCAAGGAATACCGTTAAAAAAATAAAGAGGAATAATTATATTTAGCAACCAAAAATATATTTTAAAAGACATTCTTTAGGATACTATTTGATAATTGAACATAACAATAACCTTACATTTGGTTCATAGTAATGGACTAAGGAAGGAAATTGTTATCCCAAAACTAGAGCCATTTAGTTGTTTGGTTGTCATTTGGTTATTTGAAAGGTCATTCTATAGTAATTTTAATTCAGTTAAATATATGATTCACTTTTCTCAAATTAAATTACTAAAAAAGTCATTCCATTCCAACTCATTTTACATTGTACTAATAATATCATCATCTCCCAAACATACCATAATTTAAATATTATTAGAGATTTTTTCAGTTGCAGTCACATTTCTTTATAATTTGTAACACTTAGGCTCCAAAAGTTGATTTTGTATTAGTTAAGTCCCAACCTTTTGAAATCGTATAATTTAGGTCCTTAAATGTTATTTTTATTTCTTTTTTCTTTTAAAATACATAAAAAAAATTACAAAATAAATGGTGAATCAATCTTGAAAAGTTTGGACACTTAATTTATGACAATAACAAACATGACATTGAAAAAAATACATATTTTCGTGGTATTTTTAAAAATATTTAATATTTTTATAAATTAAATTAATGTTTACCTACGTTGTTCTTTTTAATTAATATTAATAACTATTATCTCGATAATATTAATTTTTATTATGTCTATGCTTGCTTATTTATACATTTTTTTAAATAATGCAACTTATAAGTGAATAGTGTATATAAAGTTATTTATGTGCATATATATGATAGTTATAAGTTTCATTATAAAAAAATTTACAAAAAAATAAATAAATGTATACATGATAAATATTGATAATCTAGGGATAATTCAATTATTAATATTAAAAAATGTAGGTAAAAATTGTTTTTAATAAAAAATTAATTTAATTTATAAAACTATTAAATATTTTTAAAAATGCGATGAATTTTTTTTTCTTCAATATCATGTTTGATATTGTCATAAATTAAGTGGTCCAAAGTTTTTAAGATTTATTAACTATTTTTTTTATGTATTTTTAAAGAAAGAAATAAATAAAAATAATATTTATGGACCTAAATGATACGATTTGAAAAAATTGGGGACCTAACTAATACAAAATCAACTTTTAGGACCCCAAGTGTTATAAAGTGTGAAGAATAAGGACTGCAACTGGAAAAAAAACTCATATTATTATATGTCCTCACTTTCGAGATGTCATTTTAAATTTTAAGCAAAAAATAATAGCTTATATATAATTTAACTTTTGTTAAAATATATATAATTTAACTTTAATCATATTTTTGTTAATATCAGGGTCGGACTGTGAGGATTAGGGGTCCAATAAATTTTTTAGTATTTTTATAATAATTATATGTAAAATGATATTTTTGTAAATTTTTGGGGCCTTTTTGTATAGAAAAAAAAATTATATTTTTCAAAATATTGGCATTTTTAAAGTGGGTGCCCTAAGCAGAGGCCTGGCCTGCCTACGCCTAGGGCTGGCTCTGGTTAATATACATTTTTTATCAAAATAATGCTAACATACATCTGCTTTTGGTTGTGCTTGTGTATTTGAAAATCAAACATAATAAAAAAAATTATTTCTAATTATGTAGAGCAATTAAACAATTAATCAGGAAGAAAAGAAAAGAAAGAGATTGTTTACATGGTTCAGCAGTTAAAATCTGCCTACGTCCACAAGTCACTTTTATTAGAGTTTGCGTTAAAGCTTCATGAAAGAGCAATTTCCACAGAATGTTTCTCAGTGCTCAATTGCGCATGAATACAAATGACTAAATCCAGGCTATTTATAGATTTGGTTACAAGAATATCTTCCCACAAATTTAAGGAAGTTACAACATAATATTAACATTTAAATTCAAATGAATATCTGAATAATACAAATTAAATGCATTATTAAATAAAAAGATCCATTAAAAATAGGGTTAACTGTACACGGTTAACCAATCCCACGTAAATAGGGATTTCATAACAGCATCTCTATGTATCACTTTAATGCGTATTCGAGTCTGATCACTGCCTCAACGCACTTTCGAGATCACCCAAAGTCTCGAGCTCACCATTCCAGTTATCGCCACCTCTTTGCTTGTTTCATCGTTCAAACTCATCTCTTGGAGGAGACTGATGCTTTCGAACCTGTAACTCATGCTCGAGCGCTAATGATGTAGCTTAGGGAACCTCGTTACAATTTGTACAAGTATAATGTTGACACTTGTTAATTCTGAGCTTACTCTTTACGAGCCTACATTTTGAGACTATTTATTTATTCTCGAAATTCAGGTGTAACAAGTTACATTTTTTTTAATTATTAGTAACATTTTATTATATTTCCTTTACAAAGTATTATTGTATACTATACTAATTATTTGTTTAATTTGTAATATGATGGTAATTAAGTCCAAACAATATATTTTAAAATAAAAATGGTAATTTGGTATATAAAAAGTTAATATACAAGTATAATGATAATTTGATTGAAAAAAAAAATCATTTATAAGAGGTATGGAAATTTGGTCAAAATAATATTAAATATATTCCATAATACCAAACACTATAATCTTTATTGAGTGTTGATTCCAAAGTTATTCACCAAACAAAAGAATGGAAATCCAACTCCATTCATTCATATTCCTATTATTATTACCATTCAAATTTTGTTTTGCAACTAAATGTCACCTTAAGTTTGTTAGTGAGATGTTTTATAGGATATAGACAAAGGGAATTTTTTTTAAGTAATTGGTGGCAAAACTTTCTTATATTTACCTTTTGCTACACTTAACCCCAGGGGCGGACACACATTGGAACGAGTGGGGTCAACTGACCCCAGTGAACTTTTAGAAATTACATGTACATATGTTAATATTTTTGTAATATTTTAAGTATTTTAATAATTAAATGTATTGACCCCAATAAAATATTTACATTTCTTTTTTTTTTTTTAAGATTTTATAGTTCTGTTTGTTTATTTCAAACTTTACCACATGTACTTTGCTTTTAATTCATGAGAAGATTATTCATATGTATTTTTGTTAATGGATGTTTTTTTTTTTTTGAATTTTTTTTTTTTACCCCAGTAAAAATATATTCTAAGTCCGCCCCTGGTTAACCCCCCCCCCCCCCCCCCCCCCCCATTTTTTTTATGGTAAAAACCTCACAATCTATAGTTCTGTTAGTAAATCCAAGATATCCGCTAGTTTTGACCATTATATGCCAGTGAAAACACACATGGATGTCTCTTATTCGACCACATCATAATTCATAATATTAAAACTAATTTTAAATAAATTTAATTATTTGAATCATTAAAAATACTATAATCTATTAATTATAATAATATATATTTAAATAAAATCATTCTTAATTTAAATTTATTAGTTTAATAAAAATAAAACTAAAAACTCAGATTCTAACCTGTAACCCCCAATTTCGTCATCATCATCATTATCATCTTCTTCTTTCTAACCTCCAATTTCAGTCTCTCAACCCCCATCAAATTTTTCAAAAAAAAAATCAGATATGGACCCTTCCCCAAACCCATATCTGCAAACTTCGGCATCCTCTGCAAATACCCCAGATCCCAAATCAGACATCCCCAAATCATCCCATGAAGAACACTCTCAGTAAAACTCAAGCATTATAAAAACAATAAATTAAAAAATAAAACTCAAATAACCAACAAAAAAGTAGCAACAAAGCTAAAATTGTTGTTGTGGGCAAGCAAAATCTACAATGATCCCAACCCACAAAAGCTCAGAAACTCATGCACAACCTAGATCTGATCTAGTCGAAACCCAACCCCTACAGTTGTTGAGCATCCCAGGCGTTGTTGACTCGCATGCCATTGTCAATCTGTCACAGAGAGGGAGAAATACAATGAGGGAGAGAGTTTGAGGATAGATGGTGAGGGTGAAATGGGGATGGTGGGTATCGGGATGGTGAGATTTGGGTTTTGTTTTTTTTTTATTAATTAAATTAATAATTTAGTTTATTTAAGGTTAATGAATAATATTTTAATTTCAAAACTTTTTTCAATTAATTATATGTATTTTTAAAATAGGTTTTTAAATAAATAAGTAAGTATTTAATACGTGGCCTAATAAATTATGGACACGTATGTCTTCGCTGGCAGATAACGATCAACACTAACATAGACCTTGGATTTGCTAACGGAACCATAGATTGAGAGGTTAATAGTAAAAAAAAAAAAGATAGGGGGATAAGTGTAACGAAAGGTAAAGTTAATAGGGTTTTGTCACCAACTACTCATTTTTTTAATGTAAGGAAAAATACCCTTTTTTGTAATTATTTTTTTATTAGATATTTTTGTAAATAACTCATTTTAGGTATAAAGATGAAAAAATTCTAAATAAAAATTTAACTATATAATTTATATTTTAAATAGGAAAATTTACATTTCAAACCGTTTTTATCATATTAATTCCAATAATCACATGGGTTGTTTTATTTACAATCATACTATTATTTCATACTGTATTTGAACTTAATAAGTTTGTTAGTCTTATCTCCTCTCGCCTCTCTCTCTTCTCTCTCTATCTCTCTACGATGATATTTGCTAAACCCCCTACATGTCTCCATTCCATACACGTGTCTAGGGTTGGAAAAGGAAGTCGCTGACGAGCTTACAGCCGGAAGCTTATTGTCAAAAGTTAGTGCACACCATCGCACGCGCTGGTCAAATGTAGAGTCCCAAAATGTTTACTTAGTTAGCTAGCTAGTAGTAGTTGAAGTATTTTAGATTTCGTGGATTTTGGTTCAAATCGGGACTTAGTTGGAAACTCCTAGCAATAGTTATGGATTTTATAAGTTTAACCTATAGTTTAAGATTATTAATTATAACATAAGGTTTGATTAATACTGATGGTTATAAATATGATATTTATTTTAACCTAAGGTTTAGATAGAGCCAATAAGAATATGACACTTGTCATAAGCATGATTACTAAGGAATTATTATTTTAATGATAAAATAAGGGAATATAAGACTTAGTCTTCACCAGAAATTGTTAGGGTCGTAGTTTGACTCAGTCAAAGTAGTTATCCAACCTTAATTATGCTGAAAAAGTACAATTACGTGTTTAAAATAATCGCGTATGCTGATATATCGCAGCATAGGAGATGATATATCGCCTAACGATGAATACGGAAAACACGTTGATGTTGCACGATCGTACGAACGGAGACTCGGAACTAGGGGCAACCGATATATCGCCACATGGGGGCGATATATCGCCTATGTTAATCATTTTTTTTTAATTTTTAAAAACCGACTTTGACTTCTTAGACCTACCTCTGATAGTTTTCACCGAGTCTTCAGCCTCTGATTGATGAATATTCAATTATCTTCAATTAAAATCATTATTTTTATTCAATCAAAATGAGATTAGTTTCATTCCTTACCTCTATAAATAGGACCTAGTACCCAGCCCTTTCACTTACTCTTCAGCTGTGATCAGACTCCAAGGTGCTAGTGAGACCATAAGAGTGATAAACACTCGGGTTGGAGAAAAAGATTTACCATTCTTAAGCTTTATCAAACACTTGGGAAGTGAGGATTAGAGTATTTTGGTATTGGAGTTAGGCCAATCCATAAGGTCAACAAAGGTACCCTTATTCTTAAGTTCAATCCTATTTGATTCCTTAGTTTCTTTAGTTTTCATTCAGGTTCTAACTTTTGGCATGGTTTTGTGGTTAGGTTTTTAAGTTCTTTGAACTTAAGGTGTCTTTTCGGTAAGTTTTCTCTTGGTGGTTTAGTTCTATTCTTTTCATCTCTTTCTTTTAAGAAATACTCACTATTCTTATTGTTGGTTTAGGAGTGTTCCAAGTCCCGCATTTTTTCTCATATCCCGGTTTTGGTAAGGAAAATAGGATAGATCTTGTATGTTTGTATGTTATGCTATGCTTATTGTTATCCCCAAAATTTGAAAACGATGACGTGGCAATAGAAATGACAAATGGCAAGGAATGGTTGGGTGATATGGCTTAGGAATGACCCGGTAGACCAGTGAAGAATGTTGATTGGCCAGTCAAGTGTCATGACCGACTAGGCATGACCTTGCCCGACCAGTCACATGTTTGTCTGCCCAGGCATGACCTTGTCCGACCAGTCACATGTTTGTCTGCCCAGGCATGACCTTGGTCGACCAGGCATGACCTTGGCC
Organism: Humulus lupulus; assembly: GCF_963169125.1. NCBI lineage: Eukaryota > Viridiplantae > Streptophyta > Magnoliopsida > Rosales > Cannabaceae > Humulus > Humulus lupulus. Next base: position 130,596,995 of record NC_084794.1, read on the forward strand.
GACCGATCATGACTGTGTCCGACCAGGCAAGTGCATGTTTGCCCAGGCAAGTGCATGTCTGCCCAGCCAAGTGCATGTCTGCCCAGTAAAGGTTTAGCCGATCAGCCTGAATGAGATATGGATCGACTAGATAGAGCAGGGCTGTGCAAGAGATCCCAGAAACGGCTTCAACAAGAATCGGTCTTGGCTTGCGCGGGAATCTCTCAGTTTATCCCATGAATATAGTGTATCGTTATATTTTGAATATTATTGTAAATTAAATATAGTGAGAATAACAAAATGTCCCGATTATGGGGGACATCATCTGTACGATCCTGAGCCTATAAATACAAGGCTTATGACATCATTAAGAGGACTTTTTTTTCGAATTCTAATTTTCTAGAGAGAGAGTACTTGTATTTTGAGAGAATTCTTGTATTCTTGTAATCTGCACTGAAGAAACTCAGTTGACTCAAGGTCATCTGATCTTGAGTGTAGATCTATAATCACAACTCTAAGTGGATTAGGCTATTACCAACACATTGGGGTTGAACCACTATAAAAATCGTTTGTGTCGTTTATTTCTCTTGAAGGTTTTTGTCGATTTTGACGTCTACACGTCGTTGGCCAAAAATGCGGTCAACATTTTGGTGCTTTCATTGAGAGCTTGAAGAGAAAGACAGACGATCCCAGAAGTATTATGGCGCCTAAGAACACCAATGCGGCTTCCAAGAAGACAAGCTCCTCTAAAGAGCCTGCCAGATCAGAAGGTCCTGGCCCACAAGACCGTGAAACTGAGCCTAGAGTCATGCTTGAGGACGTGACTCCAGAGGTTGAACAACTCCAGGAGGCCATGGGGGCTTTCCAGGAGGAAATGGCACAATTCAACGACAGACAGGAGGCGTTCGCTGAAGAAATGGCTAGGCAGAAGGCTACATTCGAGCAGCAAAGACGGGAGATGGACGCTAGGAGTGAGGAGATCCGGTGACAGCAGGAGGAGGCCGACAGGCGACATCGTGAGGCTGCACTCGCGCTGGAGGCAGCTATGCAGCTGACCCAGGCCAATGCCCAAGCTACAACACGAGGAGCAGCCACCCCAGGAGCAAGGACCACAGAAGCTGGTCGTAAGAACACTGATAGACCCCATTCTCGAGGGCCAAACAGGAGTGGTAGTAACCCACCTGGTCGGGAGGAAGATGGGGTCCGGTCGGGCACTGCCTCAACAAAAAGGGGGAACTCCAGAACCCTCTCAAGGAGCCACCGATCAGAGACTTCTAGATCCAGAAGTCATAAATCAGGTAGCAAGAAAACTCCACCTGAGCAGGAACAAAATAGAGCTCCTCGAGGTAAAGAAACTTCTCACTTCAAAGATGGGCATGGTCGTGATGAAGCTGATAGTCATCACACTGACCAGTCGAAGGAGAAGAATGATAACAACCATCGAGGAGGAAAAGACCGCCTAGTGCAGACAGGAAGGCCACCACTGCATCCTAACCAGTGCAGTGGCAAGGAGCATGTTCCACATGGCAAGCCTTCCGAAAAAACTCGGAGTACAGTGTTTGATCGGTTAGGAAAACATACCGCTCAGAAGGATCTAAGAGACGTCATTGTTGACAGGAGAAGAACCGTCCCGGTCGAAGGGCGAGATCCGAACCGACCTACCAGTCATGTAGAAATACTTGAAGATGGTATGCCGGGTAGGAGAGCCCGACCAGGCGGTCCCGAGACGGAGTCCCAAGCAGTGGCCCCAAGCATCCAAGCCCAGCTTGATGCTCTGACAACAGCAGTTCAGGGTCTGTCGAAACGACCCTCTACGATCGATCCAGTAGACCACAGGAGTGGCAGCCCGTTCTGTGCTCGAATTAGAGCAGCCCAGCCACCAACAAAGTATAAAGCACTGGTACTGTCAGTTTATACAGAAAAGGCAGATCCGATAAGGCACGTGGGGAAATTCAAAGATCAGATGGAGCTGCTCGGAGTGAGTGATGACTATCGGTGCAGAGTCTTCCCTACTACATTGTCCGACACTGCCCAGGAGTGGTATTGGAAGTTTAAGCCTAACTCTATCACTTCTTGGGAAAGTTTTAGAAAGGATTTTTGCAGGCAGTTTAGTGCTGCTCAGACCCCTCCAGTTTACGCCAATCACTTGGCGGATATTAAGCAAGGGAAGGATGAGTCTCTCAAGAACTACATACAAAGGTTCATGAGAGAAGCTAACCGAGCTACTGTAGTTGGAGATGAGGGGAAGATGGTGGCAATTTCTTCCGGCATAATCTATCAGAGTCCTTTGTGGGACAGCATTCATCGCAATCCAATTTCAACGTTACAACAATTTCTTGACCGGGTGGAATTGAGAAGGGAGAGAAGGGCCTGAACAATCCGAGCGGATTGACTGATCCTCCCAAGAATGGTGGAAATGATCAAAGTGGTGGTAAGAAATGTTGGAATAACAGGATCAAACAATAGGCCAACTAAATATGAACCTCAGTTCACCAATTACACCATTCTTTCGGCGAGCCGAGCGGAGATATATCTTGCAAGCCATCAGAAGGTCCCCTACCGGAAACCCCCACCAATCAAGAAGGAGATGAGTAAGAGAGATATGAACAAGTTCTGTCGCTTCCATGGAGACTATGGTCATGACACGAATGAGTGCAATCATCTCAAGGATGAGATAGAGTTTCTCCTCCGGTCGGGGAAACTGAAAAAGTATCGAGCAGAGAAGACCCAAGGAGAGGGAAGTAACAACAATCCTGGGTTCAAGCGGCAACGATCCCCACCTTTGCAACCTGAGCCTGTGGACTTCACTTTAGACACCATATGTGGAGGTCCACATCTGGCCGGAGATAGCAACAAGGCAAGGGAGAGGTATGCTCGCACCCTCCGTCATGAGTTGGATGTGGAGGAGCGGCCTCCGAAGAACCCACGATACGAAAGTGAGTCCCTCACTTTCATTGAAGATGATGCTCGACAAGTGAGATATCCTCATAATGACCCTCTTGTCGTGACAGTCCAGATAGCGAATATGAAAGTAAAGAGATGTTTGGTCGACACAGGGAGTTCTGTGAACATTATTTATAAGTCATCCTTTGAGAGGATGAGGCTATCTATAAATGACTTGAAGCCATGCTCTCAAGTCATTTATGGGTTCACTGGAGAAGGATTGCCACCAGCTGGAACGATCAAGTTGCCAGTCACAACGGGGGATGCTCCCAAGCATGAGACAGTGATGACCAAGTTTTTGATTGTCGACTGCCCGTCCGCCTACAATGTGGTTATTGGTCGACCACTACTCACAACCTTGCATGCAGTAGTCTCTATATGGCACCTTTCCATGAAGTTCCCGACCAGTGCAGGCATAGGCTGCGTCCGAGGAGACCAGAGAGAGGCTGGGGAGTGTTATAATGCCTCGGTAGCTAAAGCAAGGAAGGGGGCCAAGGAGAGCAACATGATTGTATGTGCCGAGAAAGAGGAGGTATACAAGATGGATGTCGACCAAAGTTTCACAGTTGTGTCCGATCAGAAAGAGATGTTAGAAGAGTTTGGCCAAGAGAGCATTCTTGGTGTAAGTGAACAAAAAGCCCCATCCGGTGATGAAGTCACCAAATAGGGCATTGCCCAAAGCGAGGGAAGGGACTTTGATCCTCGCTTTGGGGATTATGAAAGTGAGGTGGGATCGTCCGAGGAGTTAGAGGAGGTCCTAATAAATGAGAATGATCCGACCAGAGGAGTCAAGGTTGGAAAAAAGTTGAAGGCAGAAGTGAGAGCACAGCTGATAGAATTTTTGTGAAGGAATCAAGATGTCTTCGCCTGGTCTCACAAGGATATGGTGGGTATCTCACCAACTGTGATCAGCCACGTGCTCACCGTGGATGAAAGCTATCCAGCAGTGCAGCAGAAGAGGAGATTTCTTGACAAGGATCGAGCAAAGGCTCTCAAGGAGGAAGTGGAGCGGCTAAAGGAAAACGGGTTCATAAGGGAAGCATATTACCCTGCCTGGGTTTCAAACCCAGTATTAGTGCCCAAGCCCAATGGAAAATGGAGGACTTGTGTGGACTTGACCGACCTGAACAAAGCATGCCCAAAGGACTGCTTTCCTTTACCGAGAATAAACCAGTTGGTGGATGCGACCTCTGGTCATGAAACATTGTCCTTCATGGATGCGTATTCGGGGTATAACCAGATTAGCATGCATCCTCCTGATGAAGAGCATACCAGCTTCCGAACAGACATAGGGTTGTACTGCTATAAGGTCATGCCCTTTGGATTGAAGAATGCGGGAGCTACCTACCAGCGTTTGGTAAACGGTATGTTCCGCGACTTAATCGGAAAGAACATGGAGGTGTACGTAGATGATATGCTGGTAAAGTCAAAGGAAGTTGAAGGACATGTACAAGACCTGGAGGAATGCTTTGCAATACTGAGGAAGTACAACGTGAAGTTAAACCCCCTCAAATGCTCATTTGGAGTAAGTTCTGGAAAATTTCTTGGGTTTATTGTGAACTCTCGAGGAATAGAGGCGAATCCAGAAAAGATAAGGGCTCTCGCAGAAATGAAGTCTCCGGCCAGAATTAAAGATGTGCAAAGCTTAACTGGGCGGATTGCAGCTCTAAGCAGGTTCATCTCCAAATCTACGGACAAGTGTGTCCCGTTTTTTAACCTGCTTAGAGGGAGCAAGAAGTTTGAATGGACGGTAGAATGTGAGCAGGATTTCCAAGCCATAAAGGAATACTTGGCCCAACCTCCTGTTCTTTCGAAGCCAGTTGATGGAGAAGACCTCTTTATGTACCTAGCAGTTACGGAGCACGCTGTTAGTGCTGCCTTAGTACAAGAAGAAGATAAGGTGCAGCATCCGGTGTACTACGTTAGCAAGCGATTAATAGGAGCAGAATCTCGGTATCCCATGATCAAGAAGTTGGCCTATTGCTTAGTACTTGCATCACGTAAGTTGTGGCCGTACTTCCAGGCACACCCCATTAAAGTCCTTACCGACCAGCCCCTACGTCAAGTCTTGCAGAAGCCGGAATCATCTGGTCGGCTACTTAAATGGGCGGTTGAATTGGGCCAATTCGAAATCAAGTACCAACCGAGATCTGCTATTAAGGGTCAGGCTTTGGCGAATTTCATTTCTGAATGCACTGGGATCGCTGATGTTCCCGACCAGCAAGAGCGTGTCACTGGGCGGAAAGAGGATCTTCCTACTTTGCAACTTTTTGTTGATGGGTCATCGAACGAGCATCATTCAGGAGCTGGAATTATATTGGTCACGCCAGAGAAGCACCGAATTCATTGCGCATTAAGTTTCGGATTCAATGCTTCTAATAATGAGGCGGAGTATGAGGCCCTCCTAGCAGGCTTGCGCTTGGCTAGAGATGTTCATGCCCGGTCGGTTGAAGTGAACAGTGATTCCCAATTGGTAGTCTACCAAGTCTTAGGGGAATATCAAGCAAGGGGCCTACGCACGATGGCGTACTTGAATAAGACCAAGGATCTGCTAGCACAATTTGAGGAGTGTACCATTAAGTTGGTACCACGGGAGCAGAACTATAACGCAGACGCTCTAGCAAAACTAGCTAGTGCAAAAGATGCTGAAACACTGAATATAGTACCGGTGGAATACTTGGCGGAGCCGAGCATTAATGAACAAGAATCCATGCCCATCACAATAGTTGACACTTGGATGACACCCATCATTGCTTACCTTGAGCAAGGAACCCTCCCAGATGATCGTAATGAAGCAAAGAAGATTATGAGGCAAGCTGCTAGGTACATTATGATGGATGGGGTGCTGTATAGAAGAGGGTACTCTTTGCCTCCACTCAGGTTCATAGCACTCGACCAGTCAAAAAACTTATTAGCTGAAGTGCACGAGGGGTTCTGTGGAGATCATGCTGGGGGGCAAATTCTATCTAAAAAGATTTTTGCGGCAAGGATTTTTCTGGCCTACAATGAACGAGGATTCTATGGAGTACGTAAAGAAGTGTGATAAATGCCAGAGATTTTCTAAAGTGCCTAGGGCGCCTCCGAATGTCTTGAAGAAAATGCAGAGCCCATGGCCTTTTGCAGTGTGGGGCATTGATCTGATCAGGAAATTACCCAAAGGGAAAGGAGGAGTACAATTTGCGATGGTTGCTGTGGATTATTTCACTAAATGGACTGAAGCCGAACCACTAACCATGATCACCTCAAAGAAAGTGTTAGACTTTGTGGTTAAGAATATAATATGTCGCTATGGTCTGCCCAATAAGATAGTGTCTGACAACGGCACTCAGTTCGACAGTGACATATTTATCGATTTCTGCACTCGGCATGGATCACAAAAAGTTTCTCCTCGGTAGCCCATCCACAAGCCAATGGGCAAGTTGAAGCCGTAAACAAAACTCTGAAGGACACTTTAAAAAAGCGTCTAGAGAGAGCTAAGGGTGCTTGGGCGGAAGAATTGCCAAAAATCCTTTGGTCATACAGGACTACTGCTCGGACAGCAACTGGTCATACCCATTTCTCCTTGGCATATGGGTATGAGGCCATGTTACCTGTGGAAGTAGACCCACCATCTCATCGAAGGACCATGTATGACCAGGAGGAGAATCACCAATTGTTAGCTGAATCTTTAGATTCCCTCGAGGAGAGACGAGAAAAAGCAAGCTTGAGAGTTGCTGCTCATCAGCAAAAGGTGGCGCGCTATTTTAATTCCAAAGTTAGAGATCGAAAGTTCCAGGTCGGAGATTTGGTCCTCAGAAAGGTGTTCATCAGAGATTCGGCGGCTGGAGTACTAGGACCAAATTGGGAGGGACCATATCAAATCGAGCAAGTCTTGCCACCCGGCACTTACAAGCTTGCTCGGTTAAATGGAAAGCTAATCAGGAACTATTGGAATGGCGAGCACTTGAGGAAATATTATCAATGAATACTGCTTACAGAGTAGTAGCTTTGTATCAAGTACTTAACTTGCTATTTAAGTTTGTTTGTGAACTGGCTATTTGCTAACCAGTCATGTTATTTTGAACAATGTTATTTTGTTTGAGACTCGTAATTAGACACGTTTTGTCCTTTTTTTTTTACGAGTAATAAAAGAGATCACGCGCAGCGTGGTCGAATCTTGCTACAAATTTTGCATATGTGTTGATTATTCTTGCTTTGGTAGTGTTCAACTGTCATTACAACTTAAACCAAAAAAGGTCTTCTAAAAAGAAATACCGGGCAGTGTTCAACTTGTCGGTATCCATCAGAAGAATACCAACGTTTAAATAGTTGCATGTTTTTGCAGTGGTTAACTGCTGAAATATCTTTTGTATATTCTATGTGTTTCACGAGTAATAACTGCTCGGACAAATTCGATCAAGTAGCAAGTAATCAAGGATTTTTCAACCCTCAATCACTTGGGGGGCACATAGGGTATACTGGCGTACACTTCAACATAGGCAATAAGAGCACAAGCAAAGATATTTGTTTTTAGGCTGACTTGTAAATTTTTGAAGTCCAAAAAGGCCATTAAGTTAACTTGTTTGACAAAGCTTAAGCAACTTAGAATTTTTTAAAAATTTTAAGTTAGAAGCAGTTATTCGTGTGACAATAAACATTATGCTCATAAAATGTTAGAGCAATAAGAGTGTGAGAAAGTATACTTAGTATGAACTTATGAAATGTCTAGAATTTCTAAGTTAGAAAACTAAGTACTCATGCGAAAATATAAGGCATACATTAGAGTGACTTTGCTATTCACAAAAAAAAAAAAAACTTATAATGTTTTAAGTCTAAAAAGACTTAGAATGTTTCAAGTTAGCCAAGAAAAAGTAAAGTATAAATGCCAACAGCTCGGTCATACGAGCAAGAGTACATAACAGAATACAAAACAAAAGTCTAATAGAGAGCTGGTCGGATGACAACTTGTCTGGTCGAATGGAGGCCTCTTTGGTCGGATGAGAGATCACTGGTCGGCTCTGGCAAGTTGATCAACCCCTTCCTCAGCATCAGCTGCTCCTTCCGGTCGAAATGACAGCGTAGGGGAAACAGATTTAGTGCCGGTAGGATTAGCTGCTTCCTCGGCAGCCTTTGCCTCACATTTTGAAAGCTCCTCCGCCTTGACCTCCTCTGTGAGAAAGTCAAGGTTGAGAGGCTTGTTCAGTTTCCACACCTGGTAAAAGCAGTTGAAGCAGATTTCCTCGTAGCGAACTAGATCGGCTTCTTTCTCCCGCCTTAGATCCTCATTCTCGCGAGTCAACTCCTCGTTCACACAAGTCAATTTCTCCAGCTGATCGGTCAGTGACTTGTTGGTTTGAACTTGCTGTTGGTTCTCATCAGACAGTCTCCTAAGAGACTCATCCCGCTCAGCCACGATCCTCTCTGCCTGCTCCAGCTTGGATTTGGAGTCTTTCTCTGAAGTAGTCAGAGTATCCACCTTAGCTTGGGCCTCCACTAGTTGATCATTTAAGACCTTGATCAACTCCTTGTAGTCTACTGCTCGATGCTGAGCATGACTGATGGTGATGAGCGTCTATGTGGAAAACAAGAGGTTACTACAAGTATAAATATAAACAAGAAACTGTCTTGTGGTAGAGTACTTACATTCGCCAACAAGCCCTCTTTGTAAGACGACATCGACGCTAAGTCGAGGAAAGGATTCAAAGCTTTGAATCGTTGAAGCGTCATGAAGGGTCTGATCAACCACTTCCTTCCCAATAGTACCAGCAGTGTGAAGTGCCTCACTCAAGCTAGTCGGGCGAGTGGAAGTTAGGCTCGCAGAGGGAGGAAGCAAGGAAGGGGTCAGCTGTGGGATTGCAATCGACCCCTCGGGTTGTCTCCCTTGGCTGGGCAGTACTGTCCTCGGGACTTTGCTCGGAGGGGTGGAGCCACTTCCTTCTCCGGACTTCCTCTTTGGAGCAGGAGGGGCGTTGAAATGCCTAAACATCTCTGAATCTGCAAAAGAGAAAGTATAAGATTAGTTAGTAAAAAAAAAAAAATAATAAAGCAATATGTGAATAAGTATATTACTACTACTAGACAATTCTATTAATCCCATATGACCAAGTTAACAAGCATATCACTATTACTACTAGACCTGAGTTGAGGAAGTCATCCTCGTCGTTGGATGATGAGCTCAAGTCCCTCTTAAGCTGGATGGCCTTCCCCTTCCCAGGTTGTGTGGGAATAGCAGGTCTGCGCTGATCCTCTGGCTGAGGCTCCCTAATGATGAGATCGCCTGGTTTGCGAGAGTGAGGAGATGGTCCAGGAGAGAACTGATCGGTCACTACCTAAGTGCCGGCGTTGGACTGATCAGTTGCATTATTTTCCTCAGTAGTGCTCTCCACTGTGATGTTCTGGTTACTTGGTAGCAGGCTCACCATCTGAAGATTGTCTACAGTAACCAAAATTTTCACATCCTTCTCCTCGATGCACATATTGGTCAACTCCTCTGCTCGGTCAAACATGTCTTTTGTGGGCAAGGGTTGGTGAAATGGACCCGCATGCATAAAAGCCATGTTGTTGGCTTTGATGTCCGACGTGAGAAAATACTCTGTGTAGTATTTCCCAGGATTCGACTTGTGAGCAATGCCATAAAGGTATTTAACCCCTTTATGCCTATGAAAGAGGTGGAAAAAACCTGTGTTCTTATGGCTCGGGTTGGTTCTGAAGTCGAATAGGTAGTGTATTTCGTGAGGAGTAGGCTCATCCCAGCCTTGCATGAAGTAAATAATGAACAGGGCAGACAACGCCTGAATCCCGTTAGGAGCGATCTGGAAAGGAGAAACGTTGAAATAATCCGCTACTGATCGGAATAAGGGGTGTAGCGGGATAGTAGCTCCTGCATATATATGGTGCCTAGACCAGGCACAGTAAGGTCTGCCAGGCCTGTTAGCCCTCTGATGGGGGCGCGAACATATCACATTCACCCCTCTCAAGCCCAAGGCTTGGATGTGTTTGTCAAACATCCTAGGGTTGAGTTTCGTAGGCTTGGCGGTAAACCAAGAAGGTGTTTCTTCTCTTTCCTTCCTTGGTTTTTGGACAGCCAGATGTTGGATCTCGGTAGCGAATTTCTGGGTAATTTTTCTCCGAGGCTCATTTGGTTTTGGCGTCTGGCGAGGTGGTCTCGAAGAAGCTGCAGTGCGGACCTCACTACGTTCCACCACTTTCTGTACTGCTCTGCGGGCTACTTGAGGATCCTAGTCCTGCGGGAGTCTGTTGGACTTCTTTACCCTCATTGTCGACTGTTCAGCTTGATGAAGGAATTGCTCTTCGTGAAGAAAATATAAAGTTGAACGGAGGCGGTCCTCAGGAGTGCGACTGTCAGGAGACTTCGACGAGGAGTCGCTGCTTTGAGGAGTATCGATCGACTGCGGGACGGACGTATCATAATTCATGTGGTTGTCACCTCCCCTATAGTCGAAGCGATTCATCTACAAAAAATAAAAATGGGGAGGTGAGTAACCATACAAATATAAATCGATAGAGCAGTGTTTATTTTTTCTACTTAGAAAAAATTTATCTAAGTAGTAAACTTTGGCATGCACGAAGAAAAAATAATTTTAGTGCTTAAAAGTGCCTAAAAAGTGCTTAAAGTGCCTAAAGCGTGGTGTTCGAGCATGCCGTGTGTGCGTGTGTCCGAGTGGATGCTGAGGCGTCCGAGGGGGCTGGGCGATGCATCCGAGCGGATGCTGAGGCGTCCGAGGGGCCAGTGATGCGTCTAAGCAGCCGTGCCAGTCCGAGGGGCTGCGTCTGGGTCCAAGGAGCAGCTTGCGTCCGAGCGGTTGGCCCAGCGTCCAAGCAGCTTGCCTGGTCCGAGGGTGCGTGTCCGAGGGGTTCTGAGGGACCTAGTCCGAGCAGCTCACCTGGTCCAAGGGTGCGTGTCCGAGGGATGCCGAACCTAGTCCGAGCAGTGAGCCCCTAATCTGAGTAGTAAGGCTCTAGTCCGAGCCCAAGGCTAGCCATCCGATCGGACTAAAGCCTTCAAAATTCAAAGAGTAATGGCCAATCGGCCATACCCCTTACCTCAACCAAAACCCATTTCGAAAAAAAAAAAAAGCCCCTAAATCCCTAGGACATAAACACCATTTCTCATCCAAAACACATAACCACAAGATCAAAATGGGGAATTTGTAGAGTTCCTAATGTTCTAGAGACCACATTTATATCATCAAATACCCATAAACACATACATGCAATTTAGGTTGAAAATTCATTTTTTTTCCAAATTTCCATGAAATTGAAAACAAGATTGAGTTACCCATAACCTAAATAACATTAAAACAGCCACAAAATACATTGCATTTCCAAAGATTCACACATAGCTCAAAGGGAAAAAATTTCAAGAGGGATTCGGCCAACACATGTATTTTTCATGGAATTTTGAAGGAAAAAATAACAACACAAGTGAAGATGAAGGAAAGGACTTACCCAATCTTGAAGAACCCTTTGATTTGCTTGAAGAAATGAGAGCTTTTCCTTGAGAATCCTTGAACTTTTCAGCCAAGGTGAAGGCTTATGGGGTTTCGGCCAAAGAAGAAAAAAAAAGATGAGGGAAATTTTTGTTTTTGCTCTCTTATGTGTGTGGAAGTGTGGGAGTATAGGGGTCTATTTAAAGGAAAAAAGTGGGAATTGCCACTTATTTTTGGACCCTTGGAATTCCTTAGATATTTTTTCTCCCCACGACTATGAGCAGTTAATTGCAGTGATCGTGGTCTGTGGAGTCGTGGTCTGTTGCATGGCGAGAAGATGAACAGTTGATTTTTTTTAATTGTGTTGTTAGATGTGGAGAAAAAAGTTTATTACGTGAGAACATCATATAATAAACTTGGGGGGCAAATGTTATCCCCAAAATTTGAAAACGATGATGTGGCAATAGAAATGACAAATGGCAAGGAATGGTTGGGTGATCTGGCTTAGGAATGACCCGGTAGACCAGTGAAGAATGTTGACTGGCCAGTCAAGTGTCATGACCTACTAGGTATGACCTTGCCCGACCAGTCACATGTTTGTCTGCCCAGGCATGACCTTGTCCGACCAGTCACATGTTTGTCTACTTAGGCATGACCTTGGCCGACCAGGCATGACCTTGGCCGACCGGTCATGACCATGTCTGACCAGCCAAGTGCATGTCTGCCTAGCCAGGTGCGTGTCTGCCCAGTAAAGGTTTGGTCGATCAGCCTGAATGAGATATGGATCGACTAGACAGAGCAGGGCTGCGCAAGAGATCCCAGAAACGGCTTCAACAAGAATCGGTCTTGGCTTGCGCGGGAATCTCTCAGTTTATCCCATGAATATAGTGTATCGTTATATTTTGAATATTATTGTAAATTAAATATAGTGAGAATAACAAAATGTCCCGATTATGGGGGACATCATCTGTACGATCCTGAGCCTATAAATACAAGGCTTATGGCATCATAAAGAGGACTTTTTTTTTCGAATTCTAATTTTCTAGAGAGAGAGTACTTGTATTTTGAGAGAATTCTTGTATTCTTGTAATCTGCACTGAAGAAACTCAGTTGACTCAGGGTCATCTGATCTTGAGTGTAGATCTATAATCACAACTCTAAGTGGATTAGGCTATTACCAACACATTGGGGCTGAACCGCTATAAAAATCGTTTGTCGTTTATTTCCTTTGAAGGTTTTTGTCGTTTTTGACGTCTACACGTCGTTGGCCAAAAATGCGGTCAACACTTATATGTTATGTTTATGTATAATATGTTATGATAAGCTTATGTTTTAATGTGTTATGTTATGATTCACCCTACCTCAAATATTAGACAGGGGACCTAGATGGGTTATCATACACTACATGTGATCTAACCTACCTCAAATATTAGACAGGGGACGTAGATGTTTTATCACATGTTATAATGGCCATTATTAGTATTGTCCTATATGGTATACATTTTTATAGTCATGTGTTTATAGTATATGTTATGATATAATTTTATGTATATGTTTTATGTTGTTAGTAGTTTTCCTTGCTGGGCATTAGGCTCACTCCTTTTCTTTTAGTGTGATGCAGGAAAATAGATGCAAAGGCGGAAGGATTCTTGGAAGCTTGGTGTGTGTATGGAGGTGAATGGAGTGGATGGGCTGAGTGTCGATTCGAGGACAATGTTTTTTGTTTTAGTCTCTTTAAATTACGTTTTTATGTAGTTTCCGCATTTAGCTTTGTAAATAATTTTATTTAAAGTTAAGTTTTATTTTAAAACAATGAGCTTATTTATGTATTACAAATATTATTTTAAAGTTTTCAATAAATTTATGAATTTTCTCATGTATGTTCTCTTTAAAGTTGTAGTTATGTCTAGTAGGTTTAATGATCTAAGTCTTATAGATAGTTGGGTCGTTACATCAAAGGTGGCACTAGTGACATTTTGATTGGCTTTTCTGGCGAACTTTGGCCACCACCGACCTCGAGAATGGCACCGTTAGATCGAGCTTTTCGAGAGGAACAAAACCTATCCACGCACTTTGCCTTCGCTAGCATTTTCTGGAAAGTTTTTGGGTATATCCACGACTTTAGAAGTTTTCTCGGTGACACCGTTGGTCGTTTGTACTCAAGAGCGATACCATCGCCGCTTACTCTTCGAGGGGATCATTATGATATATGGCAAGCATGGGTTCCTTGCTGTCGCCAGAGAAGATGGCTGAGATGGGTCCTCTTTTGTTGTGTTTGAAAAGTTACAAAAAAATGTATTTTTATTTTACATTTAAAAGATACCATATGATACCCTATTCTAAATTACTTTAAAGCTATTTTAGAAATATTTCAAATAACTTATTAAAAATAAATTCTAGGATACTCTTTCATAACTTTTAAATAGAATGACTCTTTTTGGTAACTCACTAAGTGAGTTGATTGCTTTAGATTTGTGTCATACCCAAAAATTTAGTCATATATCAAAATGTAACTAATTGGTATCTTAAATGATTTTAAAAGCAATGAAAATGTAGCTTTTAAAAGTAAATATGCAGTATACTAAATAGTATTCTTTTCTAATAAGTTATTCATGGTAACATGAAATTATATGAGTAACATTTTTTACTATATAATAACTAATTAGTTTCTAAATAATAAGACATGTAAACTACATGAGTGAGTAAAAACATCTATTAAAAGTTACCATGTAATATACCAAAATATTTATTTATTAATAAGTTATATGGTAATTTGTTATACTATATAGCAACTCATTAGTTTCTTAAATAACCTTGAAGATTACCAAAATGTATCTTAAATTATAAAATACCATAATGTTGACCCTTGATTTGGCCAACGACACGGAGTCAAAAAAACGACAAAGAACAAAAAGGAAATCAAGAAGAGAATCAAATGGGAAGAAAGTGACACAAGTGATTTATAGTGGTTCGACCCCAACTGTGTGGTAATAACCTACGTCCACTTAGTGTTCTTATTGATATTGAATCCCAATACTGTGATCAAAGAACTAGGGTTCTTGAGTTTCACAAGCCTTAGGAGAATTACAACTTTTGGTGGATAATCACACTATGTTTTTCTCTCAAAAATACCAAGATTGAAAGTCTAAGAATCCAAAAAAAAAAAAGTCATTTCCTTGAGCCCTCTCATTCTTATTTATAGGCTCAAGGAGGTTACACGGACTGATGGGCCTTAATTATCATTAATATCCACATATCAAGGTAATATGAAAAAATATATAATAAATGTAGTTATTACAAGATTGTGTACCTTAAAGGAAGTAAATAGAACCATGCGACCAGACTGGTCGCACCTAAACGCAAGATCTGATGAAGCAATAATCATCTGGTCGATAGGCGAACAACATCCTTTCACCTCAGAACTGCCACGTGCAAGAAATTCTTGCCACGTCATCAAGAGCCATTTTTGGGTAAACATTTGCCCCCCAAGTTTATTTTACTGCGACCAGCATAAAGTAAACTTAGAAGACTGACCCTTCGCATACCCCACCAAATCTGTCAGAGCCATCCATGCCTTCTCAAAAAAAGCAACTAATCATGTCTTTTTCAGTTTCCCAAAAGTTTTCTGACGACTATCGTGCTTCCCCATGCCTTGAAAAGTTAATCCCATCATTACCTCTTTTACAGCGCCACGATCAATATAAATAACCCATTCCTTTCACTTTTTACCAATCCTCTTTTCCTCAAGAACTCTGAAGAACAAAGCAAAACAGACTCAGAAAAATTTGCTGATCCAAGGTGCACCTGCCCAATCGTTTGAATCAAAGCTCGAATCTTCACTCCAATCTTTCATCCAAGTAAGTTTTATGATCAATTCCTTTTTGTTATGTTGTGTTGTGCAATGCCTAGGTTCTGAGTTCTTGAACATTTCTATCTGTTCTTGCAAAATTGTTTCGGGGTAAATGGGTACGTTGATCTGCGCTAAATATGGTAGGAAAATAACACTTTGCTGGGGTTAGGAATCAGTTTGGTAGTCAGGATAATTAATTTAGGGCGTAAAATCGACGTAAAAATTCAATTTTAAGCCTGTAGAAAAACTAGGTTTTTCCCGCCCCTTAAGAGTCGAAAAAGTTTCTCCTGAAAAACTTTTTACTTTTGCTTTTTGATCCGTTTTCCAAACTGTTCGCATAAGATTTAGTGTTTTTGTTAGAATGTTGATGGTCGTATAAAAGCTTAACTTTTATACACGAGCAACGTTATTCCAACTCTTAACACCTCTTGGTCTTTTGGGCCGTAGATTCTCATCTCCCCTTCTCTGTTCGCAGATTTTCATGCAAGATCCGTGGGAGGTGAGAGGCCAATTGACAACAACCTACTCGCTCAGCTACTCGTGGACGAAGAACAGCCGTCACTACTCATCTTGGAGATTCATTTTTCCCGTATTCCAACCAACAGACCTCCATCCAGTCCATCAAATATGGGTAGAGTAAAATCTACCACCCAGAAAAAGAAACCAACCAGACCTTCTGTAAACCAGCCTGCTCCTCAGGCTGGAATTCCTTTAACCAGCGGTCGAGCTGAAACACATGCATCCCGAAATCCAAAGACAGGCCTATCCCTACGACATCCTTTGACCATAAGTCAAATGGTACGTTGCTCCTCCTAGCCAAATCACTGTTAGGATGCTAAACAATTACCTCAGGAAGTACGAACTTTCTGGGGTAACTTTATTCAAATCTACCACCAACCAGTGGGCAAACCTGCCCGGGGGCGCCTTCAGCGCCTGGTCGAGATATCACATTGAGGCAGGAGCAATCCTGCCTCTCCATCCTTTCTTCCAAGGAATGACCAATTACTTTGGGGTCACTCCTTTCCAAATAACCCCCAAACGGGTATAGAATGATTTCCGCACTCTATATCCTTTACAGCCATAAAAAGTGGCATGTCCCCACACCGCACAAGGTCAACTACTTATTTGATCTTAAATCCAACCCCAACCAGGACAACATGGGGTTTTTTCATCTCTGCCACCAGGAATCGACCCCTATCTTCCTGAGTGAGACTACCTACAAGTCCAACGTAGGAAAGTACTTCCAGGAGTACTTTTTAACTACTGATCTAGTTTCCAACAACCTAGCCTTCACCCAAAGAGGCAACTTCTTTATTCTTTGGTCGTTTATTTCCTTTTATTTTATCTGCATCCTCCTTAGAAAATTAGTACTCATCAGGTCCATGGCAACGACTGACTCCTACTCCAGAAATGGAGATTCGAGCAGCATCGCTGGCCAGCTTGACTGATGTAGAAAAATGCATCAAACAGCTGGTCACCAAAGCCAACCTAAGGCTGGTTGGTCTTCTGGCACCTCACAGGATGTGAGGGAGTCAACAGCGGGGAGTGCCATTGGCGGAGAAGCTCCCGAGCAGCACAAAGACGTGTCACAGCCTCCAAGAAGTAGGACAACTGGGGTGACAATCAGGGAACCCTCCAGCACCCCGTGAGCAGATGCTCCCCCTACCCCTATGGGAAAGGGAAAAAAGAAAGTATCCAAACCCCCTGCACCCATCGAAGAGTTTTCAGACGAGAATGGTACTGTCTTCTCACTTTTAGACAGCTTGCCCATTCCCTGTCATTTATTTGACGGTGACGGAAACTTTAAGTACACTCCCAATTTAAATTCAGATTTCTTCCAGGCAATGAGTGAGTGTAGCAGTAGTTCAGTAAGTAATGTAGCGACCAATAGTTATAGCTCGGGTACTCTACTTATAATTTCCTTGTTCTCATTTTTAACTCCATCTATACATATCATCTAAATGCTTGCAATGTTTCCTTACTTGTAGATATGTCTTCTAGAGATAAGTTCGACCGCTATACCACACCTGTTACTCCTTCAAGCAAGAAGGGGGAGAGCAAGCGACATTGGGGAGAGAGCAGCAAGGCTCCTTCAACCAAAGAGGCCCGGACTGAGGATCCTCTAGCTGCTGCTCCCTTAAAAGAAACAACGCCCCCTCCGTCTCCACTCGACCAGCAGTCTCCCCCTGCACCAGCCGACCAGACTCCTACCCCTCCGGCACCTGCTGACCGACCATCTCAGGATCAACCAGGAGATATCCTGACAAGCACCGTGGTCACCGCGGTGAGAGAGAGAATATACAAACTCTCAAAGCATAAACACAGTCGAGAGGCCATCATCGGCACAAACTCCATGGAGGCCAATCAGATAATAAATTGAGGGCTGAACGAGATAGCAAGTGTAAGTTGCTTTCTATTGTTGAGTTATTTTATTTTGTCATTTTCTGGCATCATCTTATCTCTTTACCTGATTGCAGGGATTGCTGACTATAACTGCTGGTTG
This sequence comes from Humulus lupulus, assembly GCF_963169125.1. Taxonomy (NCBI): domain Eukaryota; kingdom Viridiplantae; phylum Streptophyta; class Magnoliopsida; order Rosales; family Cannabaceae; genus Humulus; species Humulus lupulus. Next base: position 130,614,699 of record NC_084794.1, read on the forward strand.
GCACCACACGGGGCTTTGGTCACCCAGACCAAAGACTCCGACTCCAAGCACACTGAGGAGACAAAGGTTCTCGAGGGGGAAAACGCTGAGTTTCTCGAGAAAAACACAAAACTGCTCGGAAAGAACACTGAATTGCTCGAGTAAAACTCCAAGCTGGCCGAAGAGCTTTAGCAGTTTCTGACTGCCCTGGCCAAAGCCAATGAAGACAAAGAGAAGTTTAGGGAGTGTGCTAAACTTAACTATCAAGAGGCCAAACAGCTTGAGGCCGAGCTAATCGCGAGCAAAAAGGAGGCTAAGGAGCTGGAGGGGCGCGTCAAGGAGCTCAAGGAGACTAATGCCAGCAACTTGGAAAAGTATAGGGGAGCCACCCACCATTGCTTTTATGAGTTTTGGAAGCATAATCGTGGGGTCAACTTCAATTATCTTTCTGAGCGCCTAAGGCAAACTGAAATAGCCTGGTGCACCGCTCGCCTGGAGGAAGAAGAAAGAGCCAACATTCCTGCCTCCCCAGAAATCTCCCTAGCAAAAGGGATTGATGGCGCGAAAAATGAAGCTGGAACCACTGTCGACCAGGCCATTCCTCAAGACCCTCCTGCCTCGTAGTATTTTTGTTTTTCTTTAACTTTATCTTGGAGATACACGACCTACGGGTCGTGATGTAAAGACAATTTCTATCTTTATTGCTGCATGGGCAGCTTTTTTCCTTTTAACAAACAGTTACATACGAGCAATGACTGCTCGCGGTGTAAAGGGATTCCTTTTTTGATATTATAATACTTGCATTTTATTATAACATCTGTTCATAAGACCGAACTTAGCATAGTACTTTGGTTTGATTTAACAAATTTTTTAAAAATACTCTAAGTACCCTAGCATGCTTTCTCTTATTTGGTTCGCGTGTTTACATACCTTTTGATATGCTTTGCTTACTAGATACCTTATATGCCCCCCAAGTGATTGATGAGCTTTAGGTTCTCGGTCACTTGCTTTGACTAGGACCTGCTCGAACATTTCTGCTCGGAATAAATACTTGTAAAAATGAAAATATAGCGAAACAACACACGTATTGAGCAAATACTTGTAATAAATACAATAGTTTGGTAAGATTGACTGGCTGCGCATAGTCCCTTTTATTTATCATAAAATGGACAAATCGTGTCTGTACGAGTGATCAATAAAATGTCCTTACACTTATAAGCGATCAATCATAAAAATGACTAACCCTTATTCATAAACTTGTAAAAAGTAAAATTAATACAAGCCAATTCTTTAAGAAGAATTGTTTATTGATAGTACTTGCGTAGGTGTTCTCCATTCCAATAGCGAGGAATGAGATCTCCATTTAAGCGAGCAAGTTTATAAGTGCCTGGATGGAGGAATTCTTTGATTTGGTACGGTCCTTCCCAGTTAGGTCCGAGTACTCCAGCGGCTTGGACGCGGATGTTAAGGAAAACTCTTATGAGCACCAGATCTCTCACGTTAAATTTCCTTTCACGTACTTTAGAATTGAAATACCGAGCGACCTTTTGCTGGTAAGCTGCCACTCGGAGCTGGGCTTGCTCACGCTTCTCATCGACCAAATCCAGAGAGTCCATCAATAACTAGTTGTTAGAGCCTTGATCGTATGCCATCCTTCGATGTGATGGCGGATCTAATTCAACTGGCAACATAGCTTCATATCCATAGGCTAAGGAGAATGGAGTATGGCATGTCGTTGTGCGATGGGACATTCTGTATGACCAGAGGACTTCAGGAAATTGCTCTTGCCATGCCCCATTTGCTTCTTCAAGTATTTTCTTCAGAGTATCTTTTAGTGTCTTATTGACTGCCTCGACTTGTCCGTTTGCCTGAGGGTGAGCAACTGAAGAAAAGCTTTTGATAATTCCATGCCGCTCGCACAAATCAATGAACAGATCACTATCGAATTGTGTGTCGTTGTCTGAGACAAATTTTCTTGGCAATCCATAGCGACACACGATATTCTTGACCACAAAATCCAGTACTTTCTTGGTCGTTATGGTTGCAAGTGGCTCAGCCTCGGCCCACTTTGTGAAGTAATCAATGGCCACCACGGCGTACTTGACGCCGCCTTTCCCTGTGGGCAAAGTTCCGATTAGGTCTATACCCCATACTGCGAATGGCCACGAACTTTGCATCTATTTTAGTTCATTAGAGGCTGCTTGCGGAATCTTGGAGAATCTCTGGCACTTGTCGCATCTTCGCACAAATTCCATCTAGTCTTCATTCATTGTTGGCTAGAAGTATCCTTGCTTTAGGATCTTTTTTTATAAACTCTGCCCCCTAGCATGGTCCCCACAAAAGCCTTTGTGGACCTCTCTCATCAATTCTTTGGCCTTCTCTTTTGAAATACACCTGAGGAGTGGCATTGAGTAACCCCTTCGGTACAAGATTCCATCGACCAAGATATACCTAGCAGCTTGCCGCTAAAGAGTCCTGGCTTTGTTACTGTTCGCCGGCAACACACCTTGCGTCAGGTACTCTATGTAAGGTGCCATCCAGGAATCCACCGCCTGAATCACCAGAGAGGTTTCTTTTACTTGGATGCTTGGTGCGGACAACCGCTCAACAGATACTATATTCAGGGTGTCAGCATCTTTCGCACTCGCTAGTTTTGCCAAAGCATCAGCGTTTGAATTCTGGTCACGAGGCACTTGCTGGAGAGTGTACTTATCAAACTGTACCAATAGATCCTTTGCTTTATTCAAGTAAGTGACCATCTTCAGGCCCCTGGCTTAGTATTCTCCAATGATCTGATTAACCACCAACTGGGAATCACTGTAGACTTCTAGTGACTTTATGCTCATGTCTCTAGCTAATCGTAACCCAGCGAGCAATGCTTTATACTCCGCTTCGTTGTTGGAAGCCGTGAAGTCGAATCTGATTGTACAGTTGAATCGATGCCCTTCAGGTGTTATCAAAATCACTTCGGATCCAGCATGGTGCTCATTAGAAGAACCATTTGTAAATAACTTCCAAGAAGAAGTTTGGCTTTGAGGTTCAGACTCTTCTGTCTCTTCTGGCTGCTCGCTATCTGGAAGACCAGTGAGCTCTGCAATGAAGTCAGCCAGAGCTTGTCCTTTTACTGCTGCTCGTGGCAAGTAAGAGATATCAAATTGCCCAAGTTCAACCACCCATTTCAATAATCAGCCCGCGACTTCTGACTTCTGCAGAACTTGCCGTAGAGGTTGGTCGGTCAAAACTGTGATTGGGTGAGCTTGGAAGTACGGCCGCAACTTTCTGGATGCTAAGATCAGGCAGTAGGCTAATTTTTCAATAGGAGGATATCGCAGTTCCGCTCCTATTAGCCTTTTGCTTACATAATAGACGGCCTTTTGCACGCCCTCTTCCTCTCTTACTAGAATAGCACTAGCAGCATATTCCGTGATTTCCAAGTAAATGAACAAAGTTTCTTTATCAACCGGCTTCGATAGAATCGGTGTCTGCGACATGTTAGTCTTTAAAGCTTGAAAAGCCTGCTCGCACTCCTCCGTCCATTCGAACTTCTTGTTGCCTCTGAGTAGATTAAAAAATGGGACGCATTTGTCCGTCGATTTGGAAATAAATCTATTGAGAGCAGCAATTCTTTCGGTTAAGATTTGAACATCCTTGATTTTTGTTGGTGATTTCATATCGATTAGGGCTTTGATCTTCTCAGGATTGGCCTCAATTCCTCGCGAGTTTACTATAAATCCCAAGAATTTCTCTGATCCAACTCCGAAGGAACACTTAAGGGGATTCAGCTTCATCTGATATTTATTCAAGACGTTGAAGCACTGTTGCAAGTCCCTTACATGTCCTTCTGCCCTTTTCGACTTAACCAACATGTCATCAACATATACTTCCATATCTGTACCAATCAGCTCCTTAAACATGTGATTGACTAGTCGTTGGTAAGTTGCACCAACGTTTTTCAAACCGAAGGGCATTACTTTGTAACAGTAAAGCCCTGTATCGGTTTGAAAGCTAGTGTGATCCTCATCAGGTGGATGCATACTGATCTGATTGTACCCAGAGTATGCATCCATGAAAGAGAGGTTCTCGTGCCCTGCAGTGGCATCAACCAGTTGGTCGATTCTTGGGAGTGAGAAACAATCTTTAGGGCAGGCTTTATTAAGGTCTGTGAAATCCACGCAAGTTCTCCACTTGCCATTCATCTTGGGAACCAGTACGGTATTCAGCTTGGGTGCAAAGAATAGGGAGTGGTATGCGATTCATCCAAGATCTCTCGTCGGATATCAGAATCCATCGGAACACAGATCCGACCATTATACTTTAGTAATCCCATCTCTGAGATGGAGAAGTCCTTTGTCACTCCGACTAAGGCATTCTCCCTATGACCTCGCAACTGAGAATCCTTCCCCCGTGCTTCCTTGATCCTCTCAAGGAGTGTAGACTGAAGAGTGATGTTGGCCAACTGACCAACCACCAACTCTATACCTGCTCTGGTCATCTCCTCAGCTAACTTATCAGATATTTGCCTCGAGCTAAACAACTTCCCTAGGCCCTTCCGACTCAATGCATCAGCCACTACATTAGCCTTCCTAGGGTGGTAAAGGATATCACAATCATAATCCTTAACCAACTCCAGCCACTGCCTCTGGCGCATATTCAAGTCCTTCTGGGTAAAGAAATACTTTAGGCTCTTATGGTCGGTGTATATCTCGCACTTCTCACCATAAAGATAATGCCTCCAAATCTTAAGTGCAAACACCACCACTGCCAACTCCAGGTCATGCGTAGGATATCTCTGCTCATATTCCTTCAACTGTCTCGATGCATAGGCTATCACCTTGCCAGCTTGCATCAACACACACCCCAAACCCTGCCTGGATGCATCACAGTAGACCACAAACTTTTCATTCTCTATCGGCAAGCTAAGTACTGGCGCAGTAATCAATCGCCGCTTTAGTTCCTTAAAACTGTTCTCACATCTGTCCGTCCAGACATACCTGGTCTTCTTCTTTGTCAACTTTGTCAATGGCGTAGCTATTCTGGAGAACCCCTCAACAAATCGCCGATAATACCCTGCCAGACCCAAGAAGCTTCTCACTTCAGGAACATTGCTCGGTCTAGGCCAATCTCTGACCGCCTCAATCTTACTTGGGTCAACCAGAATCCCCTCCTTACTGACGATATGGCCCAGAAATGTAACTTGTGGCAACCAAAACTCACACTTACTGAACTTAGCATATAACTTATGCTCCCTCAACCGTTGTAATACCAACCGCAGATGCTGCTCGTGCTCCATCTCTGACTGAGAGTACACTAAGATGTCGTCGATGAATACGATCACAAACTTGTCCAGATAATCCCTAAAACCCTATTCATCATGTCCATAAAAACTGCTGGGGCATTGGTTAATCCAAATGACATAACCAGGAATTCATAGTGTCCATACCTCGTTCGGAAAGCGGTCTTTGGTATGTCCTCCTCTTTAATCCTTAGCTGATGGTAACCTGATCGGAGATCTATCTTGGAAAACATTGTTCTTCCCTGTAGCTGATCAAACAAATCGTCGATCCTAGGCAGTGGATACTTGTTCTTAATGGTTAACTTGTTCAGCTCCCTGTAATCAATACACATCCTAAGGGACCCATCCTTCTTCTTAACGAACAACACTGGAGCACCCCATGGCGAGAAACTCGGTCTGATGAACCCCAAATCAAGTAACTCCTGCAACTGAATCTTCAACTCCTTTAATTCCGCCGGAGCCATTCTATAAGGTGTCCTAGATACTGGCTCCACTCCTGGTACCAACTCTATAACAAAGTCAATCTCCCTCTGAGGCGGCAACCCTGGCAAATCCGCTGGAAACAAATCCGGAAACTCACACACCAACCTTGTCTCACCCGGTCCAACCGACACCACCCTAGAAGTATCCACAATGCTTGCCAAGAATCCTATGCAGCCTTCCTGCATCAGGTCCCTAGCCCTTAAGGCTGAAATCATTGGCACACGCGGTCCACTAACTGACCCCACAAACACAAAGGGTACTTCCCCTTTTGGTTCAAAAGTCACCATTCTGCACCTGCAGTCAATCGTTGCCCCATACTTGGATAGCCAGTCCATTCCCAAGATCATGTCAAAATCATCCATCTCTAGCTCAATCAAATCAACAAACAATTCCCTACCATCTACCTCCACTGGTAATGCCCTAATCCACTTCCTAGAGACTACCAATTCTCCTGTTGGCAACAAAGTCTGAAATCCCCTATCATACACACCACTAGGTCTAGAAAGCTGATCTATCACCCTAGCAGATACAAATGAATGGGTAGCCCCTGAATCAAACAATGCAGTATACAAAGAACCAGCACTAGAGATCTGACCTGTCACCACTGAGGGCCTAGCCTCTGCCTCAGTCTGTGTTAGAGTGAATACCCTGGCAGGAGCAAGACTGTCACTTTGCTTCTGCTCCTCCTTCTTAACTTGAGGGCAATCCCTCTTCAGATGGCTAGCACTCCCACAAACAAATCAGTCCCTGATCCTGCACTCACCCTGATGTCGACGCCTGCACCGTGGACACATAGGAAAACTCCTCCAATTATCATTGCCACCCTGACGTCCAGTAAAAGCACCTCGCACTCTCCTATCTGAACTAGGAGGAGTAAATGAATCTGGAACCCTTCTTTTCTGCTCACTGGGGCCACTGCCCCGACTAGACCCAACAAAAGGAGGCACCGCCCTCCTGGCATCGTGCCTAACAGCGCTGTCCTTCCATATCTGATCCTCAGCCCTCTCTGCGGTAAGGGCCTTATCCACCGCTTGGCCATAAGTAGTAGTCGCTGGATCCAAGGTAATATTCACATCACGGGCGATCATGACATTCAATCCCCGCACGAACCTATCCCTCCTGGCCGCATCTGTCGGCACTAGATCTGGTGCAAACTTCGCCAATCTATCAAACTTTATTTCATACTCTGTTACTGTCAATCGATTCTGAGTCAGGTTGATAAACTCATCAACCTTTGCAGCTCGTACTGCCACACTGTAGTATTTCTCATTAAAGATACTCTTAAATTCCTCCCATGTCATGACTGCAACATTCCTCCGCTGACTCACCACATCCCACCAGATGCGAGCATCATCCCTAAGCATATAGCTCGCACAAGCAACCCTTTCACTTCCTTCGACCCTCATAAAGTCTAAGATCAAGGAAATCATGTTTATCCACTGCTCTGCTAGCAGTGGGTTCGATCCACCCACAAAGGTAGAAGGTTGTTGCTTCCTGAACCTCTCATACAAAGGTTCCCACTTATTCTCCAAAGCAGACTGAACTGGCACTGGTGCTGCAACCTGCTGCACTGGCAGCCCAGTAACTTGAGGCGGGGCCTGCTGCCTCATCTGTCGCAGCTCTTCCTCTGTTCTCTGCAGTCTAGCCTCCATTTTGGCCAATATCTGTTGCCAATTCTGTGGGGCAGGTGGAGGGTCCTAACCTTGATTGTCATCCTCGGCCCTACTGCCGTAGAGTCTAGCTGATTGTCGAGGCATCTCACAAATATGCCTGCAACCAATGACGCCGCTCATCAGGCATGATAACAACATCCATAACCACCTCCCAGGCACATCAGTAATCCACACATAATAACTCATATAGCATATAACACACAACGGGCCGTGCCCTAGCATCATGCATATGTTTATTCATTCATCATGCTCTATACAAGATAGGCAGGCAAACAGGGCATTCAAACACATATTTGAACATATCAGCCAATCTTACCAACCAACCCTGAGTTAAGCCTGTCACTGACTGCGTGCGTACATGTTCGGTCAATCTCCAGAACCAATAACCTTGGCTTGCTTTGATACCAAGTTGTAACGCCCTACTTCCTTAGAGCCGTTACTAAGTGAGTTTAAAAACATGCTTTTAACTTGCTAATCGAGGTTTTAGGTCAAACAGTGTAATTAAGCCGTAAACAAAGGAAAAACATTACAGATAGTAATCTTTCATAATAAATCATAAAAGTTTTACACTTGGGATCCCAAAATACGGTTTAGAAATATTTACAACATAAAAACTGTGTTAAGTCGGCTAAGCGACAAAATCTACATTCATCACAAACATCTCCCAAAATCCTCTGGCTGTGGCAGCCAGGCTGGCCAAACATGTACACGCCGCCTCACGCCTGCTGTACTCATGGTTGGTTGATCTTTTCCTTACCCTTACCTACACCACAGACCATCTGTGAGCCGAAGCCCAGCAAGAAAACCCACAAACAGATAACATATGCAACACATAAGTCACACATATAAACAGGCCACCAATGGCTAAACACACATACGGCCTAGCCGTCCCAGGCGTTTACCAAGCCTTGGGTTCGCGGACCACACCGTAAGGATATACCAGGTATCCTTTTAGGGGCCTGCCCTGACAACTCGCGCATTACGTGCTCAACGCTGCTCCCGGCCCTTTGCCGTTCTCGGCCTTGCACTCAACGTGACCAACGTCGTTCCCAACCACTCGCCGTTCTCGGTCTACACCATTCCCGGTTCTTGCCGTTCACTCATAGAATAACACACATAATATAACAAGCAAGTACATAATTCCGACATAAACAGATAAAGGGCTATGCCCTGCAGTTCTAACATATTGGGCTCGGCCCTGCATATCAATTCCATTCAAACACATTGGGCTCAGCCCTGCACACAAGCTCTATGGGAACAGGGGTTCTCTTACCTGAGTTCCGAGCTTTCTGAGCACCGATGCCCCGAGCACAGTCCCCTAATGTGAGCCTCGCCGAAATCCTAGTCACAACACATTAACAACGTCCATCCATCAAATTCTAATCCAATAAATAACTTCGAGCCATAACCCTAACCTCCGGGTCCTTGAATTCTATCAATCTGGGTGATAAAATCCATCCCGAGCCTTACCCCTTGAGTTCCCAAGCCTAAAATACCCTAAAAACTCAAACTGGCACTAAGGGTCGCGGCCCCACCCACAAGAGCCGCGGCTAGCCTCGAAACAGAGGCTACCACCTCACTGACCCCCACACGGGCCGCGGCGCGCTTGAGCTTCTCGGCCTCCCATGGCCGCGCACGCACACGGGCCGCTGCGCTCCCCACCGAACCCAAATTTTCACACCATTTTCTAAACCTTTCCTCAAGCTAATTCATCCTAAAACTTGGCCAACATTCCTAGATATCCAGCACAGTTATTCCAGCTCAAAAACAACATTAAGACCCCATTAAAATATGCACCAAAAACTCAGCTAGAACACCCAAAGATAAATCAAGCTTAGCTAACATGCAATCCCCTATAACCAGCAGAAATTTAAGACTAAACCTTAGTAATTAGAGCTTACCTTGCAGAGCTTAGTCCCTGAGTTTGATCCTCAAATCCCCAAGCTTCAAGTTCCTAGAGTATCCCAGCTGAAATCCCTTTAATTCTTAGCCAATTCCTTTGAGTTCCCTTTGAGTTTTGTCTTAGAGAGTGAAAGAGAGAGAGAGACAAGAGCTATCTTCAGTTCAAAGAGAATATGTGTCGGTTCCTCATGTTTCTAGACAATTCTCCCCTTTTTTGTTTTATTTGACTTAAGTCTAAAGGGTTACCTCAAGGCTCGGGGTACCAAAACGTCCCCGAGGGAAAAATGGTAAATTTCCCCAGTATTCCCGCCTAGACATTCTATCCTCAAATATATCTCCAAATATTTATTTTCATGTCCCGATAATCCCATAACACATCTAGTACCCAAATTACCCCTTGACTCACCCCGAGTCCGAATCTCAACCCCGTTGTGACTCTCTGGCTAAGCACTCCCCAGGACTGTCTCGGATCGTGCTGCACAGACATATCATATATATAACATTTATCACATTCATGCCCCTAATATCCAGACGGGGCCCACATGCACATTTAACTCACTAAACATGCATCACTATCATATATTCACATTAATTCACCCATTAACATATTAAAGCATATTAAATCATTTATTGCCCTCCAGGCACACTAATCAAGGCCCTAAGCCCGATTAGCAAATTCGGGTCGTTACAGAAGCTATTTACCTATCACTTTTGCAAAAGTACAGCGATCCTGCATATTTGACAGAAAGAGCAATACTAACACCCAAAAAATGAAATGGTCCATGAACTAAATGAGATGATTACGAATATAATACCATGTGAAGGGAGAACATATTTTAGCTCAGACAGTACATGCAAAGCAAGTGTAAAGACAAATGATGAAGATCTTTTGTATCCAGTTATATTTTTGCATGATTTGAAATTTAATGACATCCCTAATCATGAGATGCGACTGAAGGAAGGTGCTCCTGTAATGCCCATTAGAAATCTAAATCAAACAGAAGGCCTATGTAATGACACAAGATTGATTGTCAGACGTCTTGATAAATGGTCCATTAGAGATGACATCATTTTTGGAACAAATATTGGCCGAAACGTCACAATTCAAGACTATCGTGTCTCCCAATGAATTAAGATGACCATTCAAGCTTAATAGACGACAACTTCCCTTGGCACAATGTTTTGCCATGACAATCAACAAAAGCCAAGAACAATCTCTTAAAACATGTTGGTTTGTATCTCCCTAAGCAAGTATTCACCCATGTTCAATTATATGTTGTCGTGTCCCGAGGTACCACAAGAGAATGAATGATCATACTAAATGTTGATGATGAGGTGGGAGACCCAACCTTAATAAAAAATATTGTTTACAAAGAAATATTTCAAAATATTCACTCATAAAAAACTATTTATTCTAGAAAATGATATAGTCTCTTTATTCATGTTCCCACCTCAAATTCTTAGCTTATAAGAGACAAGTATTATAGTTGTACAATTTATCAAAATAAATTCTCTATTCTCCCTGTTGTACATAGTTTAGTTCTATCCTTAGCAATTTATATATATATATATATATTTTCAAGCTATACCTATATGTGTTTATAATATTATAAATTACCATGTCAATTTTATTACACAAATATAATAGTAAAAATAATAATAACAAGAATATTTGTTTCATAACTCATCTAATCAAAATAATACTATATATAATTTCATTGCTAATCTAAAATGAATCAACAAATATATGTATATATATAAATAAATGAATCATAAGAGCAAAATGTCATGATTTAATTTAGAAATACCTAATAATGAACATTGCTATATATTATCATATAGTTATTTAGTATTCTTTTTTCTATTGGTACCGAATACTGTAAATCAATTTGGAAAAAAAAATTCTAATCCGATTAAATTAATTGGAAGTTAAAAGACAAACTAGGCGAACTAGATGAGGATTTTTAAAATTTAATCTTAATTAATTGTTTTTATTGAATAATTTTTTTTGTTTTCAATTATTATTTTCAGAAAAAAGTGTGAGACGACAAACATTGAAATGTTAAGATTCAGAAACAGAACCTAAACGTTGGCAGCCATTCTAATTCTTTCTCTCAGTTTCACTTCCGCTGGGCGGCGCTCCTCTCCGCTTCCTCACTTTGATCTTTCAACTCTCCTCTGTTCGTCTTCTCTCTCTCCTCTGCTTTATGTTGTTCTAGTTTCTTCCACTTGTTTTCTATCTGATTCGAAATTGATTCTGAGCTAAGAATCTAAGATATGTTTGCACCTCTTATATGCACTTTTCTATTATTGTGATGATGATTGAATTAGTCTTCTGCATTTAAATGCGAATTTGTATGCGTAAAATGGAAGCTTTAGTTGAGTAACGAATGAATATGAAAAAAAATCTAGAGAGAATAAAAAAAATATCATGGGTCTTTGTAACAGCTCATATAAATATAGTGACGAGTTCAATAAGTTTGTTCTTATTTTTACCAAATGTTTCGGTTTAGACTGTTGAGTATTCTATTGACTATTAAATTTTTTTCACTTCAAAGGTAATAAATATATCGAAACGTTTGTTTCTATAGATTCTATTCTACAAAATAAGTAGTTCCATTGTCTAGGGTGAGTGAAGGTGCTTGAGTTATTTAACATGGATGAACTAGGCTAAATATAGACTGGTGTATATTGTTTTTGACATTGAATAGATGGGTTGTTGTTTTTCTTAATTTCTAGCAATGGTTACTACTTCTAGTACTATAATTTACGTTCACATGGTAACTTTTCAGAATGGTTTTGAACATTTTGTGGGATACTGATCTTCTAGCTAAAATTTAACGACTTTTTTGTTTTCTGTTAGTTCGATGCCTCCATTTCCAGTTTTGGTTTGTTGGTCCTATTTGAAAATTATGGGTCATTGCTTCCAAGTTCATCGTAGATGGTATCTCTTATAATTATTAGCTCTACTTTCCATGTCTTTAATGCTTAAATTCTTGATCCTCTTGTCCAATTTTTAGTTCAAGGAGCTGTTGGGGGGTCGTACCACAGTTGTATATTTATTGGTGGACATTTTGATCTTTGGTTGTGGTGGTCTGGGGCTCTTAGTTGTTTGGTTCTTAGCTTCATTCCTCTTCTTGTAGGTGAGAACAATAAAACCTCTATTGCAGTTTGTATAATATGCAATTTTTCATCGTTTATTTTATTTTGGGATCTAAAATTTATTCGGGGAGCTCTCTGATGGGAAACCTGGATTATTTTTAAAGCTAAGAATAGAAATCATGCACATCCCAGTTTCAGAATCTTGGAGAATTATGTGTACATATTAGCTGAAAATCTAAGAGTTATAGGTGGTTGCTTATAATTGCCTACTATATGGTCTGAATCTTTCAGGTAGGGCTTTTGTGCATTATATGTATGCTTTTTTGTAAGAGTGAAATCCAAACTAAAGAGCATGCAGAAGGATAACACTAGCACCCCATTAACACCAACTGGTCGGGTTCGACATCGAAGACGTTCAAATGAGGTTAGTCACATCATAAAATCAGGTTTTGGTCATTGTCATTCACATTTAAAATTAATGATGTTGTATTTATTGGGTTTTGGATTTGTTATAAGAGATGGGATGATGGGTACAATTGAAATTTGAAATTTTTCTAATAATAGCTGATATTCAACCTTGGATTTTTTTTTTGAGATATCCTGTTGGCCTCTCAGGTTGTTCCAGATGTTAGTATAGCCAATGGAGGCAATTTACTTGTTGATGACAGTAACAAGTACAGGTCTATGTGGATACGGGCATGCTCTTCTGTTTGGATGATTGGGGGATTTGCATTCATTATATATATGGGTCATCTCTGTATTACTGCTATGATAGTTGTTATCCAAATCTTTATGGCGAAAGAGCTGTTCAACCTACTAAGGCGAGACCATGAAGAGAGGCATCTCCCAGGATTTAGGCTGTTAAATTGGTCAGATTACTAATTTCTTGTCGTGGTAATAGTTGAAGTGTGATTTTACAATTGAAACAGTCAACTTATATAATGATAACTAATGACGTATTTTGTTTTCTTTCATTGTTGACTTGTATGCTCAGGCTCTTCTTCTTCACTGCCATGTTATTTGTATATGGTCGCATTCTCAGTCAACGGCTTTTTAATACAATAACTTCGGACAACTTTCTCCATCAGTTTGTTAGCAGCCTTATTAAGTATCATATGGTTATCTGCTACACCTTATATATCGCAGGTTTGTTGTATGGTGACAATTTGGATTTTGCTATCAGACATTTCATCTTAAAGCCATGTTTTAGTTTAAATATCACTTAGCATTTCATTTACTTGCTTCTTTTTAGTTAGCTTTATATATAATTTTGAATCAAGAATCCTGTCTTATTGCTCATTGCTTTTTGGTTAATTTTTCCGTTGGCGTTAGTTCTTTTTTTTGGTTATGTTTAACTGGCTTATATTTATATATTTCTTCTTTATTTTGTGCTTTGGCTTAGGTTTTGTGTGGTTCATCATTACATTGAAGAAGAAGAGGATGTACAAATATCAATTTGGTCAGTATGCATGGACACACATGATCATGATTATTGTGTTTACGCAGTCCTCTTTCACAGTAGCCAACATTTTCGAAGGAATTATCTGGTAAAACAACTTTTTATGGAAATCTCAGGTTGCTTAGTTTCTTACTAAATATTTCTTTAATTCCACGTCTTCGACCTTTTGCAGGCTTTCTTATTATTATTATTATTGGATCAAGAAATTTCATGATGGTTGTACTTATTACATTTTTTTATATCCTCTATAAATGAGAACTGTGAAGGTTCTTGTATAATATCTTTAGAAGGCTATAAAAGTAATAAATTCTTTCCTCAGACCTGCCTGATATTGTATTTTGTGTTCACTAATTACGTGCATAATATTTTATGGAAATGCTGAGCTTATTTATGTAAGATTGTTATTCCCCAAATTTGATCTTTATGTGTCTTCAATGTAGACTCTTTTTTATTTTTTTTCCAAATCTTGTTTCTCTTTCTTGATGCACCGTAAAATATGCATGCAGGTTTCTTCTTCCAGCAACACTTATAGTTATCAACGACATTGCTGCATATTTCTTTGGGTTCTTTTTTGGAAGAACCCCATTGATCAAATTATCTCCAAAAAAAACTTGGGAGGGATTCATTGATGCTTCTGTTACAACTGTCATATCTGCATTTTTGGTAAGCTTATTTTTCCTATGCGATGCACATTTAGCATTCTTGTGCATATTCCTGAGATTTTGGAACTGTAGCATTACAAAGTTAAATTTAGTTTCCTACTCAGTTATAAAGTGATGCCTGTGGTCCAGCCTCGGTCACCATCTTATTTGTTAAGGATTATCTATGTGTAGATCCACACTATAGTTTGGTTGGTAATGGGCTCGATATAAGTATCTGCTGGCCCTAATTTCTACTGTTATCACACAGCCATATCACATTCTGTTTTACCTGAACTTTGTTAACCTAATACTATTCTCAATTGTTCTTTATGTACTTAAATTCCTAAGTCCTCTAATACACAACAGTCGTGTATCGAAGTGTCCAGTAGCAAAATTTAGAGAAACAGAGACAAATTTAGAAAATAAGGGAGAAAATCTTTATTGAATATCAGAAAAAAACAACCCAGGATATTCTTGGTTTCTCTCCCAAGAGCTATTTGCTCAATTACATAAAAAATCAAACATGCCCTAACCTTTCTTTGTCATCCCATTTATTTTCCTAAACATACCCAACATAACAATGATCAAAATAGAAACAACAAATAAATAAAATTACTAATTCCCATAAATAACCATTCCCAAATTTGCCCACTAATTACCAGCAGATCGCCTAGCATATGTGTAACGTATTGGTGGTCTATCATTACACGCCGCCCAAACTTTCACCTTGTCCTCAAGGTAGAACTGAGGAAACTGCTGCAACACAGTGTTGTAATTCTCTCAAGTAGCCTCCAACAGTGGAAGGTCCTTCCACTTGATCAATACTTCCATTTCTCCTCTCCCATCTTGCTGGCAATTGCGGACACCCAATAACTCAGCCGGTTCAACAATTAACTCCAGATCTGGACTCAATTGCGGAGGTAGCAGTGGTGAAGAATGAGCGCCCCGTGAGCCCGACCAAGTTGAGAAACATGGAAGACCGGATGTACCGACGAAGTGGCTGATAACTTCAACCTATAAGCAACCTCTCCAACACGAGCAAGCGCTTCAAATGGGCCATAAAACTGAGGAGAGAGCTTCTCATTACGCCGCACAGCAAGATATCTCTGTTAGGTATGGTTTAAGCTTAACAAAGACTTTCTATCTAACCACAAACTGCTCATCCCTTCGTGTCTTGTCAGCTGAAGCCTTCATTTTGTACTGAGCCCGGAGCAGATGCATCTTAAGGTCGTCCAACTATCCATCGCGTTCCTCCAACATTTCATCCACCGAAGAGACCTGAGTAGTGCCCCTCTTGTAGCGAATAAGGGCAAGAGGGTCTCGACCATACAAGATTTTGAAAGGGGTGTGTTGGGATGCTGTATGAAAGGAAGCATTGTATCAATGCTCAGCCCAAGCTAGCCAACACATCCAAGAACGCAGCTGTGCAAAAGCATAACACCTTAAGTATGTCTCCAACCAACGATTCACAACTTCCGATTACCCATCAGTTTGGGGGTGGTAGGCGGTGCTATGACGAAGCTCGATACCTTGTAACTTGAGAAGCTCTTGCCAAAAACGACTCATAAAAACCTTGTCCTGATCCGAAACGATAGAAGTCGGAATACCATGGAGACGTACCACTTCTTTCATAAATACTAAAGCGACCACGCGAGCATTAAAAGGATGCTTCAGTGGAATGAAGTGGGCATATTTGCTCAGCCTATCAACCACCACCAATATGGTATCCATATCATTCGAATGAGGCAGCCCCTCTATGAAATCTATGGTCAAATCTACCCAAACTAGTGTTGGCAAGGCGATAGGTTGTAACAAACCAGCAGGGGACATATTCATAGATTTGTTTTGCTGGCATATATCGCAATCACGGACCCATGCATCCACCATTTTCCTCATTCCCAACCAATAAAAATCAGAGGCAATCCACTTCCATGTTTTATCCTCACCCAAATGTTCGCCAAGTGGCGAGTTGTGATACTCTCGTAAAATGATAGGAATGAGAGAGCAATCTTTAGATAAAATCAGTCGCCCTTTATACATTAATTGCCCATGTTCCAGCGAAAAACCAACAGCTCCCTTCTTTCCCTACTGCAAATCAGAGATAATTTTAGCCAAAAAAGTGTCCCTTTGAAGCTCTTGTTGCAAAGCTACCCAATCAATACCTTGAGAAACAAGCAGATTTTGAAACTCCATTGGCGGATTGACTAGTGATAAAGCATCAACCACTCGATTCCCAGCTCCTGGCTTGTACTGAATCTCAAAGTTGTATCCCATGAGCTTGGCCATCCAACGTTGGTATTCCGGAGCAACAATACGTTGTTCAAGCAGAAACTTGAGACTTTGCTGGTCCGTGTGCACCACAAACCTCCGTCCAAGCAAGTAGGGACGCCATTTTTGGACACCAAAAACAATAGCCATCAACTCTCTCATATATTAGTTTCAACCTAGCTTGTTGGCCCTAAACTTGACTGTAAAAAGCCACTGATCGCTGTCCTTGTATCAACACAGTCCCAACACCATACCCCGATGCATCAGTTTCCACCACAAATGGCTGGTCAAAATCAGGAAGAGATAATACCGGTACTATAGTCATAGCTTGCTTAAGAGCCTCGAAGGCGACCCCCACAACTTCATTCCAACCAAATTTATCCTTCTTCAATTGCTCAGTCAATGGCCGCGCAAGCTCGCTATACCCCTTAACAAACTTGCAGTAATAACCAATGAGTCTCAAAAATCCTCGTAACTCTTATATTTTTGGGTGCAGGCCAATCTAACATAGCTTGTATATTGGACTGATCCACCGCCACCCCTTCCCCAGAGATAATGTGGCCCAAATACTCCCGTCGTTCTTGAGCGAATGAACACTTCTTGAAATTGGCATAAAGCTTGTGTTTGGACAGCAAACGGAGAACCATGGAAAGGTGCTGAAATGGTCGCTTAGGCTGCGACTATACACCAAAATATCATAAAAAAACACTCATACAAATTTACGAAGGAAGGGACGGAATACCTCATTCATCAATAACTGAAACGTGGCTGGTGCATTGGTGAGCCCAAATGGCATCATGAGAAACTCATAATGCCCCTTATGAGTACGGAAAGCAGTTTTGGGTACTTCCGATGGATGAACACGAATTTGATGATATCTAAATTTGAAGTCAAGCTTCGAAAAAATTGTTGCGCCATGTAGTTCTTCTAAAAGCTCATTGATAATAGGAATAGGGAACTTATCAGGTACCGTCTCATTATTCAAGGCTCGGTAATCAACACAGAATCTCCAACTTCCGTCTTTCTTACGGACCAGCAACACGAGACTCAAGAAGGGACTAGTACTGGGCTGAATAATACCGACAACCAACATCTCTCCAACCAACTTTTCAATAACATCTTTTTGGGCTTGAGGATAACGATAAGGGCGTACGCTAATGGGCGACACGCCCTCTTGTAGAACAATGGCATGCTCTTGGCCATGTAATGGTGGAAGCTCCATTGGCATGTCAAACACATCCTTAGCCGCATCCAACACATTGCTAATCTCCGCTGGAACTTCGGTAGGAATACTAGGCGGCACCGTTACAACTCCAAGCTCAATAAGCAGAGCCCGGTCGTCATGTTTAATAGAACGCATCAATGACTTAAGAGACACGAGGGTCTTGTGGAGGGCTGGATCACCTTGCAATGTTACAGTTGTATTACCCACCGAGAATTTCATTGAATGCGTTTTCCATTTGATATGTGATACCCTCCTCGACGTCTCCAACCATTGGATGCCCAATATAATATCTGTGCTGCCCAAATCCAGGGGGAGAAAATCCTCAACAATCTCTATCCCTTGCAGAGTCACGCCCACACCCCAGCAAATTCCTTGAGTTTGCGTTGCTTTCCCAGTACCCAACACTACTACGTAAGACGCCGTGGTAGTAATGGGTAGCCCCAATGTGTGAATAAGGACGTTGGAGATGAAGTTGTGGGTTGCCCCACTATCGATCAAGACTGTAGGCTGCTGCCCAACCTGCTCGACCAATTTCAAGGTCTTCGGGGATGTGAGGCCCACCACAGAATTGAGAGAAACTTCCACCATCTGATTTTCCAAGTGCTTGGCACCCTGATCGGCAGTGAGGTGATTAGCTTCAGCAGCTTCGTTGCCATCATCACTGGAAGGCAAATCTTGCAAAACAATGACTTGGAGTTCTTTACTTTTGCAGCGATGGCCAGGGGAGTACTTCTCATCACATTTGAAACATAAACCCTTAGCTTTTCTCTGTTGGAGCTCGGATTTTGACAGCTGGCGGAACTCAGAACCTGGTAGTCGACCTTCTTCTTTAATGGCCGTCGAACATGGAGGTGGAATGGAGAAGGAAGTCATGCCCATGTGAAACCCACTAAATCGAGAGAAAGGGCCTTTTGTGGCTGGTTTAGCTCTTTGTTGGGCTAAGAATTTAGTCTCAATGTGTTGGGCTAACTCCATGGCCTCTTTAAGCCCATTAGGGCCCAATATAGTTACTTCATGCCCAATATCAGATATAAGCCCATTGATAAAAGTCGATTCCAGTACCTCTTCTGATATACCTTCCAAGGAAGATGGAGCAATTCAAAGCGCTTATGATATTCATGCATCGATCCATCTTGCTTCAAAGCCAAAAATTCATGATACATTGACCCGGATGGAAGGAGCCTAAACTTGCGAATCGTTTGTCGTTTCAAATCACCCCAAGAGACAAAGGGACGACTGCGATTTTCCCACTAAAGCCAAAACAGTGCCTCCATCAAGGCTAGTGACACTCTTCATTAGTCAGGCGATGAAGAGAGAAATACTGTTCAGCCTTCAAAATCCAACCGTCTGGATTGTCTTCATCAAAAGCAGACAATTCGATTCTCCGAGGCTGGATATTCCACCTCGGTGCCAGCGCTGATGTGTCCCGAAAAGAACCACCAGTCGGCCCACCGCTGCCTCCTCTTTGCAAAGGACTGCCCGACACCCTTGGACGCGCGGTGAGACTCCCATCAGGTGCTCGTCTAGACGCCGACAACTAAGCCCGGGTGTCCACCACTGGCTGCATCCAACGCTCTTCTTGGGTGGTCATGAACTGATCCAAACGACTGACCATGGCAGCCACACTTTGCTCCAGAACCGGTAACCTCTGCAAATCATCTTTCATGGTAGCCAATTCATATTGAACGGTGGTAATCAGACCTTCCACGGCTTCCATTCTGGTTTCCATCTTAGTCACCATGGGATCGTTAGACAGATGATGCCAATTGATACACAATAGTCGTGTATCTAAGTGTTCGGTAGCAAAATTTAGAGAAACAGAGACAAATTTAGAAAACAAGGGAGAAAATCTTTATTGAATATCAGAAAAAAACAACCCAGGATATTCGAGAGACCTGGTTTCTCTCCCAAGAGCTATTGCTCAATTACATAAAAAATCAGACATGCCCTAACCTTTCTTTGTCATCCCATTTATTTCCCTAAACATACCAAACATAACAATGATCAAAATAGAAACAACAAATAAATAAAATTACTAATTCCCATAAATAACCAATCCCAAATCTGCCCACTAATTACCAGCAGATCACCTAGCATATGTGTTACGTATTGGTGGTCTATCATCCTCTTGAGCAACATGGAACTTATATGATGGTAATGGCAATGTTTGGCTTAATTTGCAATTTGGTTTTTTTTTGCTGGATTTGCAATTTAGTTACCCAGAGTATTTAATACTTGCTTGTGCAGTTAGCAGACATCATGAGTCGTTATCAGTGGTTGACATGCCCAAGGAAGGTAACTTTTATTAACAAAATTTGATTCATTGATGGTTGGGAAAAAGACGCTGTTTCATATGACGAAAACTTCTGTTCATGTGCTTTAAAAAAACTTCTGTTCATGTAATTTGAGGATTTGCAGGATTTATCAAGTGGTTGGCTTCAATGTGATCCCGGTCCCTTGTTTAAGCCTTACTCTGTTATCTTACCTGGATGGGTTCCTCAATGGGTGAGCAAAGTGACATTTTCTTGAACCTGTTTATGTCATCTATTTTATCTTCTATTCATGCTTAATTTTATTCTCTGCTTCATATCAAATATGTTTTTCTTTGTACAATTTGAGAGAGGATTTCTTTTGCTGATTAAACAAGAATGTTTGTAACTCCCTGGTCTCATATACATGTTCCATATTAGGCTCTTAAAATTCTGGTAGTGTCCTCTGTTATCCAATAACAGTAATTTGGCATATTCTATCCTATAATTTAATTACCTTCTAGTATAACCTGATTTATCTTATACCACTATGAAAAGGAAATTGATCATTTCTCTCTCTACAACCATCAGCCACTCCATAATGCTTCTGTTGCTTTTGAAAAACTTGTTAAGAACTAAAGCGTTTTGCTTTAGCTTGGCAAGGCGTAACCCTGGAGGCGTACCTAGTCATAAGCCTCAAAATTAAGAACAAAAACTTCATAAAACTCATAAAATTTATAAATGAAAAAAACCAACTTATTTGCATAATTAAAGTAATAAAATTCTGAAATTACTAATTCTAAGTCATAAAACCACAAACTAAATTAATTAAAAGTTCAAAATCTTACTTAATAACATAAGAGTAGAACTTAAAATCTACATGAAGGCATATTTCTAACTTAAAAGACTAAGAAGTCGTCATTTTCATGATCATTATCATCACTATGAGATTTTCTAAAAATAGAGGCTGGAGAAGAAAAAGAACTGTAGTATAGCAGATATGGGAGGCTGAGAATAGGGCAGGAAAACGATGTCTTGTTTATTTGGAGTTTGGGTTTATTTATGTGATACAGACCAAGTTTAAAAGCCAAAAAAACATTAAAAAAAAACACTTTAAAAAACAACAGCCCAAATATATATATATATATATAAATATTTTAAAATGTAAAACTCAATCAGAAAGCCTGAACACATTAAAAATAGACTTCAGCAATGTGAGGTTATGTGAGGCTTAAACCTCACACTCCTCAGAGACTGTGCCTCGACTACACCTGCTGATGCTTAGCTTCAGAGGCGTATTTTGAGCGCCTCGCTTTTTGGCGTAAGCCTCAATAACTTTTTTTTTTTTTTTTTTGCAGCAAGCCTCAATAACTTTTTAAAACCAGTACATTACACAAGTTTTCACCTCTAGAAGATAAGGTTGACTTGTCAACTGTGAAGTAGGCTGGGTCCAGACCTGGCTTGGCCCATAACATGTAAATGGCCTGGGTACCTGAGATTCGGGCCCTGTCTGATGAAGGGCCAACCAAGCCTAGCCCCCCTTTATTTCTAAAAGAAACTCTACTTTAGAAAATTATTAAAAACAACTAATATAAATTTATTTCTTAAGAAAGATGCTGCACATTCCAAATTTGTACCAAATAATTAAACCAAATTATGTGCCACAATTAAAATTCAATTAGTACGGTCCATTTATTAGAAAAATTGTTTTTAAAATTCTTGTCATACTATATGGTCTAAATGTTTTTGTGCTAACTTTGATTCATGTTGACATTATTGTCTTTGTTGATATTATTTGCTGAGACTGTTTTTGCTAATACTTAACATAACATTTTTTTTAAGAAAAACATAATAATACATTTACTTTTTCTTGAAAAAGTTGTTTTAACAAAGAGGGGTGCAACATGTCAGCCTTGACCCTTTGACAAGTCTAGACTAGGGCATGTAATTATATTTACCTTCACAATTTGCATAGATGATTTTTGCTTTCAATTCTTCAACATAAATTAACCTACAACTCCACTTACTCTTTTTTTCCCCTTTTGAAAGTTTGTTTTAGGCAAAGTCATTCTTGTTTGTTAAATTTATTCATGGATCATTATTAAACGTTTCTTCTTTTTTTCTTGTGTTCATATATACAGTTTCCTTGGAAAGAATTCTCAGTGTTTCCTGTTCAAATCCATGCCTTAGCCTTTGGTTTATTTGCATCGATAATAGCACCTTTCGGAGGCTTCTTTGCTAGCGGGTTTAAGAGAGCTTTCAAAGTCAAGGTTTACTCCTGCAAACATTCTGATTTTAATTAATGTAGTTTTTAAATAGTACAAAGTCGGAATATGTCAACAATTCTCCCCCTTTTTTTTCACATTCACTGTTCTCTTTGTTACAGGATTTTGGCGATAGTATTCCTGGGCATGGTGGAATTACAGACAGAATGGATTGTCAGGTAAGCTTGGCTGAAATTTGAGCACAACCATTAGCTTTCCTAAGCTGTTGCCATTTTTTTGCCCTCAAACACTACATTTATGCCATGTATACTTGTTGTAAAGGAACATAAGATAAGCATGAGAATAAGAGAGTTTCTCTCTCTCTCTCTCTCTACCTGTTCATTCATATGCTTACTTGCACATTTGAGATACAAAAAAGGATGACTCTACCTGTTTATGCCATGTATACTTGTTGTAAAGGAACATAAGATAAGAATGAGAATAAGAGAGTTACTCTCTCTCTCTCTCTCTACCTGTTCATTCATATGCTTACTTGCACATTTGAGATACAAAAAAGGATGACTGAATTTTGACTCATTCTCATTCCTCTTTAAACCCTTTCCATTTACATACTTTTCATTTTCGTTCACTAGACATGCCCTTGGTAATGCACCTTAATAAATGCTTTTTTGTTCACGTACTAATTTAATTCTACTTGTAAAATCCATACAAGGTTTGGGTCTGCTTCTCTTTTTCTTGTGAATGGTGAATAAAATCCATCCTTTGCTCTGGGTTTCTTTCATTTTTCTGTCCTATCCTCCACTTTAGCATATAAATTTGTTAAAAGTATTGAATTCAATTATGCATATTTCCCCTTAATTGAGCTGCTCTTATGCAGATGGTGATGGCCGTATTCTCATACATCTATCATCAGTCATTTATCGTGCCTCAGGGTATCTCAGTTGAGATGATCTTGGACCAGGTATGATTATTTATCCATACATGTTCACAACGATACAATCATCGTCAAATTTTATGATAAACACAGATGCTAATTAATATTCTCTTCATTTTAGATACTGATGAATCTCACTTTCAAGGAGCAACAAGCTCTGTACATAAGACTTAAAGATATGTTGCACGAGAGACTGATTGGGCAGTCTTAAGTTCAGCATCTATGGCGGTCACTTGCTAGACTGGTCTCTATGAATGTGTAGAGAGCACAGATTTTTAATGGAAATGTCATGTAATTTGTATTTTGTAGCTGTATTTTGTTTTTGGAGTGCAATCCCCCACACCACTCAAAGGTGGAGGCGTTTGTCACCTGCATCCACACCACGCTCTGTATAGTCTTTCTCTCAGGCAATTGGGTTGACGATTCCCACCACAAGGAGAAATTAAATGCTTCTACTTTTGTTTTAGCTAGTTACTTGTTTTGGTTTTGGTCTAATTTTTTGGGAGGGAATCTAATTATTGTTGGATTTAACCTACTTTACCTTATATTTTGTTGTTTTATTTGGTTATCTTCATATTTATAATGAATATGAGCCAATTATGGCAAGCAATTGATTAGGACGGGGGGATTTGGTTGTGGGAGGAACTCAAATCATAAAGTAGAGTTTTCTCTTTGTATTTGGACATGTATAATAAACATAACTGTTTATAAGATCTTTTTAGTTTAAGTGGTTTGAAAGAAAAAGACAAGAAAAAAACTTGTATTTCGAGGGGTTTTGTTACACCTCATTTGAGACTAAATTACTGAAGGAAGTTCCTGTCAATGATAAACTCAGAGATAGCACAGTAGAGAAACTATAAATGAACTGGATGATATTATTGAATTAATAGGATTTAGAGAGCCTGTATCTCTCCAATTACAAATTCACTCACACATTCCACACCTCTCATCTCTATAGACTTCTCAATTAATATCCTAAGGAAATCCATCCAGTATTCCCTGTACCCCAATAAAGAATACCCCAGCCCATATAACTAACTCCCTCACTAATCACATCCCTGCTAATTTTTTATTTCCCACAGCTGACTGAGTAGCCACCCCACCACTCTTCCTCTTACGGGCATACACATATGTCAAAGGAGGCCTATCAATACCCCTGCCCAAAGTCTCACCTTGTCCTCAAGGTGGAATTGGGGAAATTGTTGTTGAATAGCTGGAAAGTCCTTCCATGTTGCTTCAAAGTTTGGTAGATTAGTCCATTTAATCAATGCCTGCAGTGGAGTTTTGTGAGTGCCCGGGCGCATGTCCAGGAGCTTTTCAGGGGTTAGGATCCATTCCAACTTTGCTGTGAGCTCAGAAGGTAGCTGAGAAGCTTGTTGTTGGGGCCCCAATGCCGCACGCAACAATGAAACATGGAAAATAGGATAAATAACCAAGCCTGGTGGGAGCTGAAGGCGATAAGCCGCTATACCAATGCGAGCAAGGACAGGGAATGGGCCAAAGAAACGCGAAGCCAGCTTTTCATTTCTGCGTTGTGCCAAGGACTTTTGACGGTATGGGCGAAGCTTAACATAAACCAAGTCCCCCATTGAAAATTGCACATCTCGACGTTTCCGATTAGCTTGGTGCTTCATCCTTTGTTGTGCACGATGGAGGTTCAGTTTAAGGAGCGCCAATATATCGTCTCGAGCTTTGAGAGTGTTCTCCACAGCTGACACCATGGTGCGACCATACTTAAAACGAATCAAGGGAGGTGGGTCTCAGTGGTAAACAGCAAGGAAAGGAGCCATTCCTGCTGAGGTGTGATAGGATGTATTATACTAGAATTCAGCCCATAGTAACCACGTGACCCACTGTTTAGGCTTACTGACAAAACCTCTCAGATATGTTTCTAGACACCTATTAACCACTTCCGTTTGCCCATCAGTTTGGGGATGATAAGAGGTACTATGCTTAAGAGTTGTACCCTGTAAGCGAAATAACTCCTTCCAAAATAAGCTCAAAAATACCTTGTCACGACCCGATACCATTGAGCCAGGAATTCCATGTAATCTAATCACTTCCTTAACGAAATTGGCAGCCACCGTAGCTGCTAAAAAAGCATGACGGAGAGGAATAAATGGCCATACTTCTTAGGCGATCCACTACTACCAAAATAGTATCAAAGCCATTTGAAATGGGTAACCCCTCTATGAAATCCATGGAGATGTCATCCCAAATCTATTCAGGAATAAGAAGTGGTTGTAGCAAACCAGCTGGAGATTGAGCCAAATACTTACTTTGCTGGCAAGTAGTGCATTCCACCACAAACTTTTGAACATCCTTCCTCATACCTGACCAATAAAGGTCTCTTGCCAACCGCTAGAAGGTTTTAAAAACCCCGAATGGCCCCCAATGTTACTGCCATGGTACTCTTGGAGCAAAAGAGGAATAAAGGGTGAAGAGGAAGGAATGAACAACCGACCTTTGAACTTAAGGCATCCCTGAACCAACGAATAACCTCCGCTGTCATGCCCCAATTTCAGTTCCTGAATTATCTTGGACAGGGCCGGGTCTGCGGCCACATGATCTTGCAAATCCGGAATAGAAATGAGAGTGGGGGCTGATATGGCAGCTAGAAAAACATCCTGGTGCACTCGGGAAAGAGCATCAGCTACTTTGTTTTCCAACCCAGGTCGGTATACAATATCAAAGTCATAACCGAGAAATTTAGTCAACCACTTTTGATGCTCGGAAGCGACGATCGCTGTTCCAGCAGGCACTTGAGGCTACGCTGGTCTGTGCGAACCAAAAATTTGCGACCAAGTAAATAGGGGCACCATTTTTGGATAGCTAACACGATGGCCATTAACTTTCGCTCATATACTGATTTTGTGCAAGCCCGAGGGGATAGAACTTGGCTGAAAAATGCAATCGGTCGCTGATTCTGCATCAATACCGCTCCTGAACTATGTCCAGATGCATCGACTTCTAACACAAACGGAATTGAGAAATCGGGCAATGCCAAAACTGGTACCGAACACATGGCCTCCTTAAGCTTTGTAAAAGCTGCCCGAGCTTCCTTCGACCAGCCAAAAGCGTCTTTCTTTAGTTGATCGGTCAATGGGCGAGCTATATGTCCATATCCTTTGACAAACTTCTTGTAATACCCCGTGAGACCCAAGAACCCTCTTAAGTCTCTAGGAACCGGCCAATTTTCCATTGCCTCCAATTTACTCGGGTCAGCCGATACACCTTCTGCTGAAACAACATGGCCCAAGTACTCCAAACGACTTTGGACAAACAAACACTTTTTCCCATTAGCATAAAGTTGATGTTGATGTTGTTGTAAGCGGCCAAGGACCAGCTCCAAATGACCCATATGCTCCTCGAACGCGGCGCTGTAGATCAAAATATCATCAAAGAAAACCAATACAAACTTGCGTAAATAGTCACGGAATACCTCATTCATGAGTGCTTGAAAAGTGGCAGGGGCATTTGTTAAGTCGAAGGGCATAACCAAAAATTCATAGTGACCCTCATGTGTTCTGAAAGCGGTCTTCTCCACATCCTTAGGACAAACCCGAATCTGATGATACCCCGATTTAAGGTATAGCTTGGAGAATACCGTAGCTCCATGAAACTCGTCCAGTAGCTCATCTATGACTGGAATAGGAAACTTATCCGCCATCGTTGCTCTATTTAACGCCTTGTAGTCCATGCAAAATCGCCAACTCCCATCCTTTTTCTTAACCAGCAACACCGGACTTGAGAAAGGGCTGGTACTAGGTTGGACGATCCCCGCTTGAAGCATCTTAGCCATGAGTCGCTCAATCTCATTTTTTTGCGTCTGGGCATAGCGATAAGGTCGCACACTAATGGGACCAGCCCCATCTTGCAAACAAATGGCATGCTCTCTTGCATGTCTTGGAGGTAATCCTGATGGCATATGGAACACAGAGTCGAACTTTTGAAGAATGGTGTGTACTAGTGGTGGCACGGAACTATCATTAGGCTCCTTTACCGATAAGGCGCCAGATTTGACCCAAAAACCTTCACTTTCATGTTGAACCGTGTGAATCATAGCTCTCAAGGAAATCTGTGATTTGCAAAGACTAGGATCACCTTGTAATGTCACCCACGACCTTCCTACTTCGAACTTCATCACCATCGTATGCCAATTTACTTGCATATTCACGAGAGTCTCTAATCACTTAATGCCTAGTATCACATGTGCTCCTCCCAATTCAAGAGGTAAGAAATCTATCACTACTCGGAGTGTACCCAAGTCAAGCTCCACTAACTGCAGATGCCATTAGTTCGTACTTTGCCTCCCGTGCCCAACAATACCCCATAGCACGACGTCGCTGTAACCGGAGTTCGAGTGGCCGAGACAATCTCCGTAGAGATGAAATTATGTGTTGCTCCACTGTCAATGAGTATCATCACAGGCTGCTATCCAATAATCCCTACCAATTTCATGGTATTTGCTGAGGTAATGCCCACCAGGGTATTTAGAGACAAAGTGGCCAAGGTTTCCTCAGCTGCTGTGCTCTCATCCAATGAATTTGGTGTGAGGGGAGGTGACTCTGTATGTGGGCTATCCTCTTCATCGTCCATAACCAAAACCATTTGTAATTGCTTCAGTTCACAGTCATGCCCCCGATGCCATTTTTTTCACATTTAAAACATACACCCCTAGCCTTTTGATCTTGGTATTCTGCCTCAGAGATTCGTTTTGTGGACTGCCCTTTTGAGATCATGGTTGTGTTCGATGCTGCTGTAGTCGGAATGTTGGTTGCCGAAGACGAAGATAAACTATGGGCTGAAGAAGGTTTAGTGGACCATGATGACAGAGACGAGCGGGTTGGGACAATTGGGCTTAGGAATAGTTTTTGGTTCCCTGTACGATTGCTCTGGGTCTAGCTGCCCAACATTTGATGACCCTATTCTATTCGTTGGGCCATATCCATGACTTGAGCTAAACCCATGGGCTTCAAAATATGTATAGTCCCTTTAATTTCATGTGAAAATTACATATTATATGAGAATTTTAATAGATTGTGCAAAGATATGACTTTTTTTTAAAAAAAAGTTAATCTATGATTTTTTTTGTTTTAATTTCACTTTTATGGGTTTAGTTTCCCATATTTTTGTATAAAAGTTTATTTATGTCATATTTTCACTCTTAATCAAGTTTTATGGATTTGAAAGGGTGTGTTTGTAATTTGATTATTTTTTTAGCTTATTTGATTATTATTTTTTATATTAATTTTATATAACTATTTTTATATTAAATTTTTCCATGGTTGTTTTGCAATTTTTTTTTTTTTTTTGTAATATGAATTGTGTTTATTATTATTTTTATTTATTGTAAACATTTTTTTTCCTTTTTTTTAGGTTGTACGTTTTTTTTAAAACCTGGGTAATGTACCCAATTACTTAATTAATTTTTCAAAGTTATGTTAAAAAAATCCTACAGCTAGCTTAAATAATATTTATCTAGAGGGGTAACAAGTTACTTGTTTGTGTTTTTTCACATTTATGTAAAAAATAATCTTAGAGGTTAAATAACATGTATCAGGAGGGGTAACCAGTTACAGTGCGATTAGTAACTTACTGCCATAAGAGGGGTAACCAGGTATCATAAGAGGTTGACGAGTCACTCATATTAGAAATGAAAAAAAAAACATCACATTTGAAGGAAAAAAAGAAGAAGAGTAAGTATGATTTAGTAACCTAGGTAACCAGTTACCATATAGAACCCAAAAATATACACACATCAGAATGTGAAGGTAACCAGTTACCTTCTAAAATATACAAACAAACAACGTGAAGGTAACCAGTTACCACAGATCTCAAGACAGAAAAAAAAATCAGAGCTAACCACGAACCAACCTCCTCCCTCGCCTCCGACCACCACCAGAAACCCCCATCCCCTACGCGCAAAACCCTACACACAAAAAACGTGTTAGCATCCTTTAAATTTGTAACTTTATTCTGGCATGTCCTTGCATTTATATGTCATTAATTTGTAAAACTAAGCAACAAACCATATGCATAAAAAGCATCACATTCACATGATTATCATATTACGCTCCATAATTTTTTATTTAAGAGTGAAAAAATAGTATTTGCATACATACCCTTACGGCTAGCCAATGATCCAAACATTCCCAGTGCACGTACTTTGATGTGCCCTTGCACTTACAAGGAGCTATAAAGTCCCTACCTGAGAAATAAATACAAACACTAATTACAGCCTAAATAGCTTTACTCCACATATCATCCCTAAAAGAAAGATAGAAAAAAGGACTAAATCCCTTTTCTCCACCCTAGGAGCCTCAATTCAACTATTACATAAAAAATAATTTTTTTTTCAAAAGTCACATGAACTGGTTCAGCTTAGTTGTTTCCGCAGCCAAAGCAGACCCAATAAATTGGCTTAGTTGACTAATTCTTCATCAGCACTATCCAAACAAACCAGAAGCACCAATAAAATTGTATACTACACTTTCCCTTAAATCTTCATCAGCTATTCTTTCAAGCACCAATTATTCCGATTAAGTATCAAATTTCAAGAACACCAAAATGAGAAAGGGAGAGACTTAAAACAAATTGAATAGAAGAAGAGGACAAAGAAAGAATATTTGGCAGCAAAAAGAAAAATCACCGTCTGTTTCAAGACAAATTCGGCACTGGATTTGTTCGCCGGGGCCTGCCTTGAGGTCGATCTCGTTGGGATCAGTGATCGGAGAAGGTGGGATGAGAGGCGAGTCGTCGGAGTGGCCCGCCATAAAAGTGCGATGAAGGAGAAGATTAAAAGTAACAGAGAATTGAAAGAAATGGGCTCTCTTTGCCTGAGAACGGTGAAGTGGAATGGGATTCTGAAAATGTCAACGTATTTCAATTTCTTTTTTCGTACCAAACACTATATTGTTAATTACCATAGTACCAAAATGAAAGAGAAGATGGAATTGGCTGAAGAAGGAGTTTTGGCTATGTTAATTACTATAGTACTCCTTTTGCTCATTTGTTTTGATTTCCAATATGGGATTAGTTTTCCCATAAACTAAGTTTTTCTTAATTAAATTTTCCCATACAAATTAAAGAAAGTTTAACTCCCATATTTTTGCACATTGATGGCTAAAAAGCCATATTTTTTAAAAATCCCCTAATTTCATCTTTGAGGCCTTTGACGAAATTACCCTCAAGTATGTGCTTCGGGACATATGGGAATCGAGACGCCAAGGCTTCCCAACAAATACGATACTCCTTCACGGTGGTATCTTGTCTCATTGAGAGGAACTCCTCTGACAGCGATCCCACTGGTTGCGCACGAAATCTAAACAACAAGAGGTTCTTCAAGGTCGTCCAAGAGGTAATCGGCCTCCGTTGGTTCTCCCACTGGAACCATGTTAAGGCATCACCCTCGAGACCGATAATGGCCACTTCGAGCATCTGGGCTTTAGTCATGTGCGAAAGCAGAAAATAAACGTTTTGCTCGATAAATCCATCCCTCAGGATTATCGCCTGAAAATAATGGTAATTCCATCCGAGGTGGACTGAAATAACGGTTAAACCAGGGAGTCAATACTGGTGAATCCGGCCTCGTGTTAGATGGTAATGGAACAGATCGATGTTCCTGAGAGGTGGGTGGTCGGCTTCCCGTGGTAGTGTCGCCGTCGAGAGCTCGCTGGGACTGGTCGGCGTGAACGTCGGAGGATTCTCTGGTATCCTTGCGGTGAGCTTGACTGATCTAAGCGACAATCAGTTCAAGGGCTTTTTCCACTGTTGACATCCGTGATATTCCTTCCTTGAGTGAGCAAATATCAGATTTCATGGTCGCAAGCTCCGTCTAAACGCCCAGTTGCAACTCCGTGAACCTCCCTTCAAGTGAGTCGACAACCGCCTCCAATTTCTTTGCCATTTAGGATCGTAAATCTCTGATACCAATTGATAGGAAGTTCCTGTCAATGATAAACTCAGAGATAGCAAACACTAGAGAAACTATAAATGAATTGGATGATATTATTGGATTAACAGGATTTAGAGAGCCTGTACCTCTCCAATTACAAATTCACTCACACATTCCATACCTCTCATCTCTCTAGACTTCTC
Organism: Humulus lupulus; assembly: GCF_963169125.1. NCBI lineage: Eukaryota > Viridiplantae > Streptophyta > Magnoliopsida > Rosales > Cannabaceae > Humulus > Humulus lupulus. Next base: position 130,646,232 of record NC_084794.1, read on the forward strand.
AATTAATATCCTAAGGAAATCCATCCAGTATTCCCTGTACCCCAATGCAGAATACCCCAGCCCATATAACTAACTCCCTCACTAATCACATCCCTGCTGATTCTTTATTTCCTACAGATGACTTAGCAGCCACCTCACCACTCTTCCTCTTACGGGCATACACATATGTCAAAGGAGGCCTATCAATTACGTGATTAATTTCAAAATGTTATCAAGATATTGGAGGCATTCTACTTTAAAAAAGCTCCTCGTATCATGTTATCAAAATAGTGTCAGCTCGTGTTTAGTTTCTTGGGGGATAATAACTTTTGAAATTGAGTAGTCAAAAAGTCACTTTTAGAAGCTATCCCAAATAAGGCCATAGTTTCCTTGTTTTGATTTTCTTTCTATCCCCCAAGAAACTAAACATGAGCCGACACAATGGAAGATTGAGGCAACCAACTAACCACAAACTCACACCACTCCAAGCAATAACTAAAGGGACATTGATGTTGTTTCTTTTTAATTTGAATTTAATTCTATTTTATTTTGGGGCTGTTTGGTAGCACTTAAAAAAATAATTTTTTATTTAATTAATTAGAAATTTGAAAATTAAACATAAAATGTGTTTGATAACTTTATTTTTATTTATTATTTTTTTAAATTTTAATTAAAATTTATTAAATTTTGAAAATAGAATTTTTTCACTTTCAAATTTTTTTTAAACAGTTTAAAATTTTTCCTTTTTTTTCTTCTTCTTTTCTTCAAATCAACACCTTATATTGTTAAACAAAAAATAAAAATAAAAGTTATCAAACGCGTTTATTATTTTTTATTTTTAAAAACAAAAAACAAAAATAGTTACCAAACATATTTTTATTTTTTAAAAATAAAGAAACAAAAATAAAATTATATTTCTATTTTTATGTTTAAAAAATTCAAAAACAAAAATTTTACCAAACGGCCCATTTATGTGTTAATTTTATATTTTATGAAATCTGGGAAAAGTTAAAAAATATGTTGATAAAGTTTGGAAATTGTCAAGTTCTTAGAGAATATCTTTGGAGGCTTGATGGTTTTGAAGTATATTTTTGAAAGTAGGAAATTCTCCAATTGTTGCAATATTTTTATACAACAAAGTATCCACTAGATGTTTTCAAAAAGATGGCGTGGACAACCCAAAAATCCACTAAATGAGCTAGAAAGAGAGTGTGACATCAAGAGCACTTAATTGATAGCAAAAAGCTTTATTTAGAGTGGTCTGTAGCGAGAGAAAAGGTGTGTTGCATATGAGGATAAAGAAAAGGAAGGAAAAAGAAGCTTCCCTAATTTGGTTGAGCCGAGCTTTTTGAGGAGACTAAACCATCTGCCTACCTCGCCTAATTAACACCATTAAGCCATTTTTGGAGGTTTGAAACGTAGATTTTGCAGAGATAAAGAGAAGAAGAAAAAAACAACGCAGAGGAAGGTTTAGGAGAAGTTGGACCAATTCAGACATCAATATTGGGCTAGTATTTTAATTTTTCTTCATCTTAACTCTTGAAAAATAATTATTAATGTGTATTTGGATGATTTTTTTTGTACGAACTAATTTCTTAGTAGCTAAGATTATTAATGAACCCTAGAATGTGAGCTTTAGATCTTTGTTCCAAGATTTTTTTAGTTAATTCAAGCTTTGTTCAATTAAGTGATTTTATTGTTTATATACTTGCTTATGATTGACCACTATTTAAGTATTGAGTTAATTTTAATATCAGGAGGGTTATGATTAATAGACATAAACTTGATTGATATATTATCATTTCCTATTAGAAATTGAATTGTATAATATAAAGATATATTATTACCATCAATTACACGAGGAAATTTGTGCTTAATTGTATTCTTAAAATTTAGCTGGCTTAGGAATATGCTAGTTTAGCTAAATAATCCAACTCATAAAATCTTTGGAAAAACCTTATGAACATGTTGACATTTCAATTGACAAAGCCTGATTTTTGCTATTACATTTATTAATACACACGATCATATTGTGTATTCATTCCTAATTAGGAAGGTCCATATCAAGACTGGAGGTACTGCATCCTGGTACTTATAAACTAGCAAGGTTGAATGAGGAGTTCATACCATGTTACTAGAACGACAAACAACTTTGTAAATATCAATAAACACTACTTATAGATGAATGACCTATATATTGAGTATAACTTGTGTATAAGTTGATAAAGGGTTGTTCGTTTTGAGCACGTTACTTATAAGTTGTAAAATCTTCTTTTTAAAAGTAGTTGCTTGAAATGCTATTTTTGAGTTTTTTTATGTTGCATTCATCGTGATTAGATTATTTATGTAAATTATTGAATAAGTTTTATAAAAAGTACGACATAACATGGTTATGTTCTTGCCAATTTTTTATTCGTGCAACACTATTATCTATTGTGTCAATCCATTCTTTGCAAAATTAACTTTTCATAAATGTCAATAAGGATATAATAAGTAGTACAGCTACTTGCACATGGTTTTGGTCAACTGGAAAGTGACCAACAACCTATGCTCACTTGGGGCATATAAGGCATAAGGAAAGCAAGGAAAACAAAGCATAAGTAAAAAGGGACACATATTGGAAAAAGGAACTGTAAAGTATTATTAGATAATTTTCACAAATGCATAAAAAGTTATCAAAATGTATGGAGTAAAAAGATGTTCAGCTCATCTTATGCGAGCAACAACAACGAAAGAAAAAGGAAAAAAGAAAAAGGGAAAGAAACTGCTTGTTCAACATCATTATCATTACAATCAGGGTCTTAATGTCCGATGTTAAAAGAAACAAAAGAAGAAAGAAAAAATATAATAGGATTGTATAGTTACAACCTCTGCTTCGTCCATGTGTGTTCTGCTCACTTACAACCTCTGATTGTATAGTTCTCTCTACACCACCCTTATCAACTTCTTACTTGGTTGGACTAAGCATCTATTTGTCCTCTTCAAGATCCACACTTTCATCGGCTAGGCAATCTGTGCTACCTACTCGGGTAAGTAGTCAAAGTTACCTGATTAGTTGTGGAGCCACAACATGTAAAATGTGTTCTCCATAGCAGTAGCATAAGTTTGTTGTTCCTAGGCTATAGCTCTTGTACTGCCTTTTTCTCCTTCAACTTTACTTTAGCCAAGGCTTGCTCGAGCTCTTTGATATGACCGTCCTTCTTTTTGATATGATCATCTTTGTTAGTCACATCCTTCTCAAGGCCTTTCACTTGAGTAGTCTTGGCCTTCATGTCGTTCTTGGCCTTAGTCAGTTGCTTGGTCAAGGTAGTTTTTGATGACTCAGCCAACTCTAGAGCCTTAAGTGCCTTGTTTGTCACATGTTGTGCAAGTTGGACGCACTCGTCCAGGTGTAGTGCGACCTGAGATGAGAAAATTTATTATTAGTGCAATAAAGAACATATAAGGAAGTAAAGTGAGTGTATACCTCAATAAGATGGTCAATGCCTTGATCGAATACCTCATCGGAGGACTCTTTGTTGAAGGCATTGAAGATCCTCTTGGTTCTGGTATGGGTAGTTACTTGTGGAAGTCACTCAAATATGCTAAGTTCAACATTTTTAACTTCCTCAACCTACTCAGGCTAAGAGGCATGAAATTTTCCCATCTTTCACTAGATTTTTCTGATTGTTTGGGTAGGAGCTGGTGAGGCGGTTTCTATTCGTTGTTGTTTCTGTTGTTGGCTTGATTGACCTGTTTGATTTAAGTTTGGGGGAGGGATTTTACGAAAGTTTTTTTTATTTTAATTTTCATTTTGTGAATATGCAGTTAGAGTCGGGTTGTTGTGAGTCGTGTTTGAATCAAATCAATAATAAAAGTTAAGGATATGTAATGAATGCCATGTACATAAAGTTAGGAAATAAAACCAATTTACATCCGTGTGCTTGATTTTTCTGCTGCCATGATTGACTAATATATGAAAATGGAATGAATTTTTTGCCATGATTGTTAAATTCGTGCTAATTGATTGTGTTATGCATGTTAAATGGGATTTGTGGAAATATTTGGTTGATTGCTCTAGAATTTGTGTTACTTGTTATTTGAGACGAATTCCTAGATAATGTGTTCTTACGAGGAGGATGTAGGCAATTTTGTTTGGTCCGTTTGAGCCTTTCTAGCCAACCCGAAAAAAATTGTATCCTTAGTCACCCTATTTGAGCCTAAGCCAATTTGTTGTTTGAAACCCCAAATTGTTGAAACTTAACGAAAATCTTATCAAATATTCTACCCATAATAATATCATGAGCATACAAATATAATTTGGGTTGAGGTTTTTTAATTGAAAGCATTTTAGGTTTTCAAGAGAGGAAAAGATGAATGAGAGATTGTTTCTTCTTGAAAGAGAAATTTTTTTATCATGGAGATACACTCCCTTAAGGAAATATATTGTAGACACAAAGTTTGGGGGAGTGAGCTTCACTAAAAAAAAAGAGAAAAAAAATATAAATTAAATAAAGAAGAAACAAAGAAGAAGAAAAAATAAGAAATGAAATATATATATCTCATTCATGTCAATGTTGTTCAATTTGGGTGTTGGGAATTTATGTGTACATGGTTGTTTGAGAGGTTAGTATGCTTATGGTATTAGTGCCTAGATGACTTTATTACCAACCTTACCTAAGCCACACATTGTAAGCCATTAAAGTCATATTGATTCTTAAGCATGCATTGTTTACATTAGTGGAGAATAATGAGTAATGCAAACTTATGGAGTAATATTGATTGTCGTATGACTGTGAGGATTTGATGTGCATAACTATGTCAATTGTTTGAGTTTTAATCATTATGGTGAATAGTTAAATGATGTGAATGATGATTAGTTGATTATGGTAGTGGTTGAGATTGAAAATCTAGATTGTGTTGTTGGGAAATTTCTGAAGCTTTATGTAAGCATGGTATTCAGGAAATTGAAGCTTGAATGTTATTGTTGGTTTGATTCGTGTTGTGTGAGTGTGTTTAGTTGTCTATGGTTAATTGTTGTCTAGTATATGTATGAGTCGTTACTTGAGGGCGAGTAAATATCAAGTTTGGGGGAGTTTGATAAGTGAATTTTAAATTTACTTATTAGTGTCATTTTATATCTAATTTGTAGGTGTCTAGGTTGTTTTGTTTGGTTTTACGCTTGTGTTGTGTATGTGTAGGGTCCAAGGAGAAGTGGTGCGAAGTTCGTACAAAACGGGAGTGAAACGGAGAAAAAATGAAAAAATATATGAAATAGGGCTGCAGCCCTGTCCTGAAGAATCAGTGTTCCAAGAATTCGCTCAGCGCCACCACCAGGGGATGCAACGCAAATTCTGGCTGGAATTAGGGATGCAGCACCACTATTAGTGGCTACAGCGCCTGACTGTTACAGAGAGAATGTATTTGGCCTTCCAGTAGCGCATCAATGCCCGTTTGAGGGGCAATATCGCCTGGATCCATACGAAAAATTTAAGTGATGAATTTTGAAGGGAAAAAGAGGTATTTTGGAAGGAATATAAAAGGAAAAATATAATTAGGGTTCTAATTACGTTTTGGAGAATATTAGACCTGGTATTACATGCTTGGAAAGGAGAACGGATGCTAGAATTCATCAACATCAACATCACCATCATTACATCTAGTTTCTTTCTTTCTTTCTTCCTTCTTTTCTTTTAGTTTTTAATTATGAACGACTACATTGCTATTGTGTTTAAGTTTGTAATGGAGAACTAAACTCCTTTTGTGCTAAAGTACTAGATGGATCTATTTTAATTATTGAATTAAGGTTTCTATTATTATCTTTATGAAGTTCTTTTTGTTTGTTTATATCTTTTTGATTTAATTTTCTCATATTAATGTTTGACCATCATTATTGTGAATTGAGATCTAGGGTTTATGCTTGAGAGAGATAAACTTAGATTGGACATAGGAAGATTTGACATAGAGTGATTGTGAGATTGAGAGATTCCTTTAACTCTATGAATTTAACTTAAAAAAATTACTTGCTTAATGACTTCTTGATTAATTAATAGCGAATAAAAATATCATATTGATTAATTGAGATTAATTGCATATATTCTTGAGAGAGATGGATGCATTACATTAGAATTTTGGAGATTACAAATGAAGAGAACTAATTAGGATAATAAAGAAACCAAGGTTCATAATTTAAGATAGTGAAATTGTTACTATAGTACATTCCTTATTCATCTAATCAATTTCCAAGATCATTATCTTCCATTATTTTGTTATTTCATTTTTTATTTTCTTGTTTGAGTTATTTGCTGAATTTTCTAAATAAAATTATAGACTTAAAAAGATACAATAATTGGTGAAATTAAATATTTAATTCCTGTGGGTTCGACATCTTTTAAATTAAAACTATATTGCAATGCACCGTACACTCGCGGTAGAAAAATCTGTATCACCTATACTTGGGCCACAGTTCGTTTTGATTGTAGTTGGTTGGCTATGGGCCATGTGGTATTTCATCTCTATAAAATGTTATTTGTTGGGCATTTATCATATTATTTCACAAATAATATCAATATGATTAAAATTAAATTTCAATAAAAAATTAATTTCACAAAATTATCAATATAATTTTATTTGTCATTAAATATTATTTCACAAATAATATTAATTTGTGAGATTAAAAATAGTACTTTATTATTTTAAATTATTTCCTTTTGATACCAAATTCCTACCTCTTTGTTATCAAGCAAGTACGGAGACAATATGGACCTATAGTTCTAAGCTCCAATAATTTAATTAATTTCACTAACTCTTAGTTCCATTAATTAGTTTATTAAATATGAATTATTCTACTAGAAATTCATAGTTGAACTCTCAAAATTACAGACATATATTATTAGAAGCTATAACTATAAAAGTCGTCTATTGATTTAGTCATTGCATGAGTTATGACACTCTGCTAGTAGTTCATAATTAGAGCTAGGTCTTAATGTCTGTTAACATCTCTAATTATGTCTTTATTAATAAGTTACATTGATCCTCTAATGAACATTATTCTATAAATTTAATTATAAAATGAAATTTCTGTTCTCTAACAGAAATTGAGCGCTCTATGTTCAAGCCTCAAATCAACACTAAAATGAACAACTAATCTGCTTTCATTTAAGTAAGGAGCAGATTCCATATCTGTGAAGTATGTTCCTAACCACTTTCAATTCTATGACTTCAAGATATCAGGTTTTCGGTCGTAGGAATATTGAACCTTACCCGATAAGTCAAAAGTCATAAAAGCACAAATAAAAGTTCATTACTTACTTTAGGATTGAGGTCAAGTCTCAAACGATTGATGAATGTTGAACTTCTATATTTTAATGGAGATTATCATAAGTTATTTCTTTCATCGTGTCCTAGTCCAATATAATCTATATTGTATATGGTACCTCTATCTCTTTGTGTTGCTACACTCAACAGTTCGGATAAACTGCTCTGTCTTAAACAAAAGATAGACCGTACTCTAATCTTTATTAAATAAAGCTCCCACTTTATTTAGCGATTACAAACAATTTTTATTTTATTATCTTGAATTAAATCCTCTTGTATATATATATCATTATACATATCCTCAATTTAGGACCACATCAATAATATTGGATCTTCATGATAAATGTCATGTATAATTAAATACAAATAGTGGTGAAATATTAACTTTATTTAATTAACAGTAATTGTTCATACAAGATTATGCTTTAAGGACACAAATCCCAACATAATGATGGGGAATTCAAGAGCTCCAAGGGGCCCTTTTTTTGCGTGTGGCAACAGAGGCCATATAGCAAGGGGATTTACATTCCAAAAATCCACTATAGATAAGTCCAAGGTCAATGCAACCAAGGATGAGCTGGTTGCAACCTTGAGTGAGGTTAATGTCATCCAAGGCAAAGTGCAAGGGTGGTGATACGATACTTGTGCCACTATTCATGTTACTTATGATAGGTCTCTCTTTAAGACCATTGAGGATGCCAAAGATGGCCATGAGATCCAGATGGAAAATGAGAAAATGTCCAAAGTGGAAGGCTAGGGCATTGATCTATTGTTCACATTTGGAAAGAAGATATTCTCACCAATGTGCTATATGTGCCAGATATGTCTAGAAATCTTGTGAATGGAGACTTGTTGAACAAATCGGGCATAAATGCAGTGTTTGAGTTTGGTAAACTCATATTGTCTAAGAATGGGCACTTTGTAGGAAATGACTATTCATGCGATGACATGATTAAGCTTTGTACTTCTACTTTTGTGAGCAATAATAATAAAGCATCTACTACATCTTCTATTTACATGGTTGGCTCAAATTCTATTACCTTTTGGCATAATAAGCTAGCACGTATAGGTTTTCGTACTATTAAAAGAATAATTAAATGTGGTTTAATTGATTGTGATATTATTGAGCATGATAAATCTGAAATAAGTGTGAATTTTAAAATGGTTGAGAAGTATTTTCCTAATGTTGATGGAGATTCTAACTTGTTAAATTTGATACATAGTGGTTTATGTGAATTGAATGAAATGTTAATTAGAGGTGAAAATAAGTATTTTGTAACTTTTATAGATGATTGCTTTAAGTTTACATATGTTTATTTGCTTTAGAGTGAAAATGAGACTTTTAATGCATTTAAAATTTATAAATCCAAAGTTGAAAATTAATTTGAAAGAAAGATAAAAGTGCTTAGATAGGGGTAGTGAATACTTTTCATATGAATTCAATTTATTTTGTGAAGATCATGACATAATACATGAGTGTACAACCCCTTATACTCCACAACATAATGAAATAGAGGAAGGGAAAAATAGATTTTTTCTTGAAATGGTTAATGCTAGAGCTGTAAATACGGGCCGGACTTTTGAGCACGGCACGAAACCGGCACGAGCACGACACGGCACGAAAAAATATGGGCTTGGGCCAAGCACGGCACGAAAAAATATGGGCTTGGGCCAGGCACGACACGACACGGGCTTAGCACGGCACGGCACGACAAGCCCGAAGGCACGACATGAAAGCACGAACAAACTAGCCCGAAAGCACGACACGATAAAAAACCCGATATTTTGACATTAATAATCATAATAAATTTTTATTTGTCAATAATTAATAAATTAAAATGATAATATATATCTTATTTTTTTCAATGTTTATATTTTTATAATTATATTAATTTATTTTAAGATTTGTTAGTTAAATTTTTAGCATTTATTAGTAGGTATTAAAATTCTAATAATTATCTTTGATATAATTTTGTGTAAAATATTGTTAAAAAGTATATAAAAATATCTAAAATTATAATTTAAACAAAGAAATATATTTGGTTTGGTGGTAAGTCCATTGATGGTTAAAGAGGAGGTGGAGGGTTCAATTCTCCATCCTCACATTTTTTAGCAAAAAAAAAGTGGGCCCAAATTTGGGCCCGAATATAGAAAGTGGGCCTAAAAGTGGGCCCGAATAAGGAAAGTGGGCCGGCCCGACTTGGGCCCGACACGGCACGAGCACGGCACGACATGGGCCGTGTTGGGCCTACTCTTTCAAAAATGGGCTGGCCCGGGCCCGGCATGAATTGAATATGGGCCGGGCCCGGCCCGGCCCGAATTTATCGGAGGCACGAAAAATGTGGGCTGGGCCGGGCGGCCCACATTTACAGCTCTAGTTAATGCTATACTATTACATGCTGAATTGAGTTTTGCTTTATGGGGTGAAGCCTTACTAGTATGAAGGAAAATCATGAAAATTCTAAGATTAAAGAAAATTCTAGAAAATGATATAAAATGGAGAGTGAAATTACACTTCCAAGATAAATGACATCCTGAGTTTTGAACACTCTTTAGTAGACGATTCAAGCCAGTGAAGAATTGTATGGAATATTATTTTGATAAATAATATTATATGAAATTGTGTTATTTCGTGAATTTTAAAATTTCCAAAGGGCCCTTGAGTGTCTTAGAAGAGAGGTAAAAATGAGCAAGGGCATAAAGGTCTTTTCCAAGGGAGAGAGAGTGGTGGGCGGTAGGGGTGAGCATCGGTCGGTTTGGGCGGTTTTTTCACAACAAAAAATCCAGAATTCGGTTTTCGGTCCGGCTTGGTGCAATCCAAAAACCGACTGAACCAAACCAGTTTAAAAAAAAACCGACCGTTTTGGACCGCGGTTTGGTCGGTTAAATCGACCAAACCGAATTGATTATTGTTTTTTTTTTGAAAGTTTTAGTTAAAAAATTAAAAATTTTGGATTGTTGGAATTCATTTTTGTGCATTTTTAAAACATAAATATATAGAACATAATTACATTTACAAATTTTAAAGTTTGAAACATAATTAAAAGTACAAATTTAAATTTTTTTAATAATTAATAATTATATAATATTATATTATTATTTTATTATGTTCGGTCGGTTTCGGTTTTATTGGTCGGTTCACCCAAAATTTCAAAACCGACCGAACAGTGGCGGTTTGCACCGTCGGCGGTTTTTTCGGTTTTCGGTTTAAACGGTTTTGGTTTTTTCGGTGTTCGGTAGGTTGGTGTACACGGTTTTTTCGGTTTTTCGGATTTTATGCTCAGCCCTAGTGGGCGGCAAGGCTAGGTCCTAGGGCTCTCAAGAGCCGAGGACATATACCCTAGGGAAAGAGTAAGATTCTTACCCCACTCACAAGTAAAGACCTAATCATTTTCTCTCACAAAATTTATTTTCTCTTAAAAAACACTCTCTCTTCCATTTTCCTCTCCCAAACCCGAAACCGTAAGCTCTACAATCCTCTATTGCTGCAACTTTTTCTCCATAAGCTAACTACACTCATTCCTCCATTGAAGAAAGGAGAAGCTCAAGAGAAACCTTGTCTAGTGTAAGTTTCGAAATCTCATTCATCTTCTCTTCCATTTTCCTCTTCAAACCCGGAACCCTGAGGGCTTATTATGCATGCATGTGATCTAATAGTCATGCATGACATTGATCTTGTGTTCTAGGGTTCAAGGGAAGCTTGTACTAGTTGGATCTCAAAGGTTGAGCACTTTGGTGATCAAGTAAAAGCAAGGTAAGAGATCTTTGTTGTTTGCATGTTGTTGTCCCTCATCTAAGTCTTTCTACCCTAATTATTCTTAAAAATATTCATGTAGGACTTTGGGGCTCAATTTGAGAGTGTAGAGTACAAGGGGGAGTTTTGAGAAGCTAAGGAAACACATCTCCAAGCAAGAACTATCAAAAGGTAGAAATCTATTGTTATTCTTTGAGTTTTGTGTTAATATTTGTAGATCTGGTTGTATAGGTTATTTTAATAGTTTTTGGAGCTTATTTTATACTTAAGGTTGAGATTATATGATTTGGTGATTTGCATGCATGCATGTGGCTAGGGTTATGCTAGAAATGCTTGATGTTGTTAAGTTTGTGTAAAAATGCATGTTGCCAAAATTCATGGTCTGGCTTCCAAAGGGTCAGATCACACTCTACTGCCTTTGTTTTTGAAAATAAATTGTGTAGTTGCATAGTTCTTTGTGAGTAATTGAGGTTAGGCTTTGGAAAATCGTAAAAATGTATTTTTAAACCCAAGTTATGTACTTTTTGGCATTGTGATGTAAATCTGGAAAATTTATGGGCAGCATGCACTGCCCAAATTGTTTTGACTTTTTAATAGGTTTTATTACTCTAAAAATTATGAAATTTTTAAGGAAACTAATTTCTACATTTATAAAGATCCCTGTAAAATTTTAAAAAGAACAGGACTACGTTGTAAGAGAAATAAATTTTTAAAGTTACCATAAAATCTGGGAAAAACTTATAGGTAGCAGGCACTGTTCAGATTGCTTTAAATATTTTAATGGGTTTTTCGATCCAAAAAACTATGAAATTTTGAAGAAAGTTAGTTAAAATGAGTATAACGACCCCTGTAAAATTTTAGAGAAAAAATTGTCACGGTTTAAGAGAAATTATTTTTCTAAGTTTGCCCTAAAAACTGAAAAATAGTAATTTCAAACCTTAACGAAAAGTGATTTTTAGGAGGTTAGTTCTCTTAAAATAAAACAAGTTTTGATGCGAGGCTTTTGCCTAGTTCTCGTCCTTATGACACAGAATAGGTGGATGATATTTTAAGGGATTTTGCCAAAAACTCAACTTAGGGAAAAAGTTTAAAAATGAGATTTTACAACTTTAAATTTAAATAGTGGAAGTAAATTTTTGGAAATGAAAAACGATAGTTCATTGCAAAGATAACTAAGGATTTGGAGATTTAACCGATCCCCAAATCCGCTTAAGTTAATTAAAGTGTATTTTTACCATTTTATAATTTATGGGTCCAATTGCCATTCTTTTCAAATATAACATAAAATGAGATCCTAGATTATGGATAAAAATGGTAAAAATGGGATTTTCGGTTTTGTAAAACCTTTAAGAGAAAGGGGTAACGTTGTCAGATATTAATTTTTAAGGGTAAAAAATTAGTATTTTGGTAAATGATAGAAAACTGTAAACTTTCGTAAGAGAGCGAAAAGTTGGTATTTCTATAAAGATAACGGTTGTTTAAAACTCCTTTTTCTAAAAACCAAAATACGAGTTATATGTTAAGAAAGTTCTTTATTCAAAGAATATTAAAATCCACAGCATAGAGAGCGTGTTGCGGTGGGGCCGATTTTCTTATGATACCGTAAAGACGGAAACGAAATCTGGCTTTATACACTATGAAGTGTATAAAAGGCTATATTATAGAGTCTCTAAGAATTTACTTCATGTAGCTATTGTAGAATATTAGCTATAAGAATATGCCATAGTTTAATCCGAGTACACTATATTTATTACAGTAACCACAAAAGGGAAAATCAATAGCGGTGTTAAAGATCCAATTGAGAACTAAGGACTCCAAGTAAGTTAGCATTTTTCTTCTTGGCTATAACATGAATATACTAGTGTGTGCTTGTAGTAGTAGATTACACTAGTTTTGTTTGGGTCATTAAGACCAAGGTATGCTTAATACCCACTCTTGCAATGCTTTTGCATTATGCGGCTAAATGGTAAGTAGGTTCGGGTTGAAGCCAGAACCTTAGCATAATATAGTCCGGGTTGGAGCCAGGACACGGTAAGAATATAGTCTGGGTAGGAGCCAGAAAATGGTGAATATATAGTCCAGGTAGAAGCCAGGACATGGTGAATATATAGTTCGGGTTGGAGCCAGGACATGGTGAATATATAGTATGGGTTGGAGCCATGACATGGTAAGAATATAGTCCGGGTAGGAGCCAGGACATGGTAAATATATAGTCTGGGTTGGAGCTAGTACATGGTGAATATATAGTTCGGGTTGGAGCCAGGACATTAACGGTGGAACCGGGTTGAGGCTTGAATCCCTTGTTGATAATTTAATTACTTAGTCATGATGTGTGTTAAATATATCTTGAATATTCTGAGAATCTTCTAAGTGTAGGATATTACGATATGAGTGATATATAGTATGTTTTGGGAATTTTCTGAGTGCAGGTTATTGTGTTCTGTGTGAACTTGGTTGTTAGAAACAACCAAAGTTATTATTCGGATATGGTTATCTATATTGAATGTTCTGGGAATTTTCCGAGTGCTGGTTATTTATGTTATGTAACAAATTGGTTGTTGAGTGCACCCAAAGTGTTGATATCTGTTATGTTTATTACTTGCAAAATTTTATTGTAGGGTTAGGACTTATCCCATATCCTAGTGATCGGTAGTTATATCTACCTTAGGTCGACCGTTGTTGGGTTTTAGTATACTTGTGTGTGTAAGGCTATTCTTACTAATTGTTGTCACTTTCCTAGTTATTCAAGTTGTAGGTAAGTGCAACAATAAAGTGGAGTAGTGAGCGCCGACGTCTGCTTGCGGATATGTACACATGGCCCGACCTAGGGAGGATTTTGATGGAACACCATTTTGAAAAGAACAAGTTGGGAGCTTGTTATTTCTTTTATGACATTTGTTTTTCTATAACTCTATGAAACAGTAGTTGAAATTTTGTTTGCTAAACTAAAAGTGTGCGTACACAGTCTTTTCTTAAAAGTTTTTTTTATATATGGATTTTCGGTACAATGATTTAAAGTAAAAGTTTAAATTTAGGCATGTTTTTGGTCTTGTATTTGTTGGGTCGTTACAAATGGAACCCTCACATAAAAATATAAAAGAACTATCAAAGGTAAAAACAAAAAAAATATAATGGGAAGCTAAAAAACGAAATCAAAATAGTTTATCTCAGATAGTTAGGGTTTTAGAGAGATACAACCTTTTCTTAAAAAATTGAGTCTTCAAACTTAAGGGAGCATCAAAAGGCTTATACATGAGGAGTATCGCTATCTAAAATCTCGATTCCAAGCCTTTCCAAAGTTATTTGATGCTTCACCAAGATGGAATGAGAAATGAGGTTAAACAAGCCTTTGAAACTCACACAAGTCAAGCAATTCTTGGTGAGTTTCTAGGAGAAAATAGGTGTTCTTAGAGAGAGAGAGAGAGAGAGAGAGAGAGAGAGAGAGAGAGTTGAAAAGTGTGATCAAGGCTTTACAACTCTAATTGACTCATTTTATGGTGTAGGCACGGTCATTATGTTAAGGTTTATGCCCTAAAAGCATGTAAAAAGATATTTTATTGATTTAGATAAAAGTACAATTTTATTATATTTGAATATTATAACTATTATTTGAATAATTTATATAAATATCAAAAAAATTCTATATTCATTTATGAGGATATAATCTTGTATTAGAACGAGAGAATTAAGATCATACACAATAAATAAAATAGTCAGTAACATATTAAAGTATGAAATCTTTAATGAATGGTTACTAGTATGGTTAACGAAGTATAGTACGATTAACGAAGCATACATGATGCAAGTAGTTTAGATTTGGATTACTGATGTGGATAGACATCTTGGTAAAGGTGTTGTATATAATAGTGATTATTTATGACAGTACCGATATGAGTGAACTATCTTTATAAACTTATCATTTTTCCATAAAGATTTAATTCTTATCATAATAGATGACCATTTATTTGTATATCAGTCTAAATCCTGGGTGGTCATGAACTCTTGTTTGTGTTTATTTGACCTTATGATTCATTCATTAATGTCTCTTAATATAATGAGGCTAGTGACTTTTTTTTAGATTAAATATCATAAATGGATGGGAACATGATTTTACAATAATGGAATCCATGTTTCCTAACAAATCAAATATTGGTTCCCTTAAGGGTTAATTCTGGAACTGAATAGTTATTGAGCTCAAATTTATAATTTGATTATAGATTAATTATTCGCTAGTGAATTAATGGTACTTAAGAAACAAGAGGTAATTAGAAGGATAAAACAATAATTTTGACCAACTCTAATTAACAAACCAATAAATGTAGGACATAACTACATTTATTGATTATATAAATGGACTACAAGAGAAAACTTTGTAAATATAATTCTATAAATACTTAGAGTGCAATTCTATATATATATATTCAAGTAATCATGGAATTAATAAATAAGATTATTAGATTAAAGAGTTTAATTAATAATCTAGTTTATTAGAGCTTCATATTGTAGGTTCATGGTTCCCAGGTTGCCTCTGTCCTACACTATCAAGGGTAATGTCATAAGGAAGCTTTATAGAGAGAATGACTAAATTGAAAAGGAATTAATTTTCCAGGGCAAATAAATAATTATGTGATAATTATGGGTAATTGATTAATTGTGAATTAATTAATTAATCAACTATATAGTTTTTTTTTTTAAATTTTTTATGTTAAAATAAATATTAATCATGTTTGGATTAGTATTTGAGAGAGTTTAATTATTATCTTATTATAAGAAATTCAAAATAAGATTTTAATTTAAAACTGATATCTTTAAGATAAAATTAATTTTGAATTAATTTATATTTATTTTGGGATAAATATATTGTCTTAAAATTAATTAAACAAACAAATAAGAAAATCAATGATATTTGTACAATGGCTCACGCTACTCATTGTGTTTCATAGTGAATGACGCCACTTTAGATATTTTCCGATCCCTGAGATTTGAATTTTGAATTTCAAAATAATTTTTTTCTTTAATTATTTTTTTAAAAATATGATTTAAATTAAATAATTAAATGGTAACTGATCAATTTTATTTTAAATTAAAATAAAGATTAATTAAATTAGTTAATTATATTTATAAACCTAAAAAAGAAGCTATTCTTTTCTAAGTCAGTTTTCTAGGTTATCAGACTCTCTCAAAAGAAAGAAACGATAGAATTCTCTAAACTTGAAATTCTATAAGTTTCTATAGCCTCTCTCTTCCCAAACCTCTCTAGATCTCATGTGTTGAGTATATCTAGAGAGCCTAAAATCAACCTGTGAGTCCTACGTGCCCACACACGTCCTTGTGTGTTAGAGGATCAACTTGGAAGGCTAAGGTGTGAGCTTTCATAAGGATAGGAAGATCATTGATTTTACGAAAAGACTCAAGGACACTTGATAGGTTATGAGAGGTAATCTCAGTTCCTTGAATGTATTATTTAATATATCTATATATGTATGATCCTGACTGGTGTTAATGATTTTTTTTAAATCTCTTTCTTATACATTCTGTTGCGTATTTTGATATTTTCTTATTTAATACCAACAATTGGTACTAGAGCAGTCTACATTCCGCTACATATTTTGATATATTTTTTTATGTATGTTGATATGTACATTGAATGGATGGATATGTTTTTTTGAATGTATGATTGAATGATGGATCATTAATTATATGGTACTATTGGGTTAGGAATTGAGTTTTAAAATTTTCTTAGATCTTGTGTAAGCCATATAAGGCATAGGAATTGTTGTAATTTTTATTTTTGAAATTTGGATGTGAAAAATTCTGGACACAAGAGGAGAAAAAGGAGAGGACTCGAGCCACCAGCCCGAGCCTTGCGCCTAGCTGCCAGCCCCACGCCAACCTGAGGTCCCGCACACCCAGATCCCATGAAAACCCATGCCTTGTGTGTCCAGCCCCAAGGCCACCCATGCCCTTGCGCGTGCCCCTAGTGTCGAGCCCCGCCACCTGTAGCTGCTGCATGTCGAGCCCTTCGGGCTTGCTCATCCATGTGTCGACCCTAGCCTAGGGAACCATTCATTGGTGCCCAACAAAATCCTATTTTTGTGCTAAAATATCTTTTATTTAATTGATTTTTAATTGTTTGAATTTAAAAGGATAATATCTTATTTTATTTTTATTAGAAAAATAAAATATCTTGTAGTTAGTTAAGATCTTATCTTAAGTTTAAATAATTATTTGAATTTGATTATTTGAAATAAGGCAATAAAAGATGAAATTGATTCAATTATGTATAACCACACTTGAGAATCAGTTAACCTTCCACAAGGGTCAAAACCAATCGAGCGCAAATGAGTATTTTGAAAGAAGTATCACACCGATGACATCATACTAACCTTTAAGGTTAGACTAGTAACCAAAGGGTTTAGAAAAAAAGAAAGGAATACATTACTTGACACATATCCACTAGTAGCTAGGACTACTTATATAAGATTGTAATTTTCCCTACCATCAAATACAACCTTTATGTTCTCCAAATGGATGTCAGAATGACATTTTTGAATGGGGACCTTGATGAGGAGGTCTACATGGAACAACCAAAAGGTTTTGTTCTACAAGAAAATGAACATAAAATGTGTAGGCTTGTCAAATCATTATATGGTTTGAAATAAGCACCTAAAAAAAGGCATGAAAATTTTAAATACATTATTGTTTCGAATGGATTTAGACACAACAATGCGAAAACGTGCTTATATTCTAAGACTTGTAATGTCTATGTCATCTTAGTTTGTATATATGTTGATGATATGTTGATTTTGAGGAATGACATGGAATGAATAATAGAAACAAAGATGTTTCTTTCTTCTACTTTTTAACTGAAGGACCTTAGAGAGGTCGATACCATTCTAGGTATCAAAGTTAGAAGAAATCTTGAGGGGTATGCCTTAAGTCAAACACACTATGTAAAGAAGTAACAAGTTTAGTCTTCTCAAAATCAAGGAGGCAAATGTACCATTCGATTCAAGCAATAAGCTTAAAAAGAATGATAGCATCACAATTGCTCAAATAGAATATGCAAGTGCAATAGGTAGCCTAATATATGTCACTCATTGAACTAGAGTGGATATTGCATATTGTTGGTTTTTTTTATTACATGTATGTGAATGCAGCAAAATATTGACATCTCATATCAACAAAATATAAAATATATTTTACATGAGATGAACATCATTCTAGCAACCATAACTGGAATATGATCATCTCACTTACATGGATCTATTGAAAATAACAAAGAGCATGAATAGAGAAAATACATCAATAATGCGTGAGTGTTTAATGTCTAAATGGGACATCCACTAAGCGATGGTTGCAGTGTACTTCGGGCAGTCGAGTCCAAAAGTAGGTAAAATTTACAAAATGTTCATTGTAATGCCCTACTACCCAGGGACCGTTACAGTCTGCATTTTAAAACAGTGCTAAACTCGCTAATCGAGTCATTTGGCCATAATTGTGTAACTAAGTATGATTAACAGTTTAGGGTTAAATTTTTTTGGTTAAGATACAACGTTTCATTAAAACATTTACTGTATATATTGGGATCCCAAAAAATATAATTTAAAGGTTAATTACAACAAAAGATTTACAACCAGCCGACCTAAGCGGAAAAATAGGGTTTAACCCTAGTTCCTTTTTAAACCCAAGGCCGTGGCGGTCGAGCAGCTACATATGTACACATTGTCACCTAAGCTCTTCAACTCAAGGATGGTCCAACTTTCTTTTGCCTTTACCTGCACCACATAGCACCCGTGAGCCGAAGCTCAGCAAGAAAACTCAATATGCTCATTGTTGACCCACGATTTGGCCAACTGACACGGAGTCAGAATATGCTTGATATTAATGAAAGTAGTGAGAAGAACGTAATGACAAAAGTAAATAAGACACATTATTTTATAGTGGTTCGGCCCCAGGATCTGGTAATGACCTACGTCCACTCAGGTTGATATTGATATAAAAATCAGATGAGTGATCAAAGAACTTGGGTTCAATGAGTTTCACTAATCTCTGAAGAACAATACAATATTACTAGGAGAATTACTATAGTCTCGAATGATTCAAAAGCCAAAAAGTCCCCTCCCTTGAGCTATCTCTTGCTATTTATAGGCTCAAGGGGGATTACAAAAGATTGTTACAGATATTCTTTCCTCAATAACCGGATACTCAGGAGATTGTGTGAGATAAATTTGGGATTCACAAAGATCTTCCCATTAATGTTGCCTTGTATGCGGAACCATCGACCAGGCTGGTCGCAGGTAAGGCAGGTTCGCACTGCTTCTAATGTGTCTTCTGGTTGATACTCTAGTAGAACGTTTCCAGGTGTCAGCCACGTGTCCAGGGATCACTTGCCACGTCACCAATGCTAATTTTTTGGATATCATTTGCCCCCCAAGTTTGTTTACTACGAGCAGTAAATAAACTTTTGAACGAACGACTCTTCGGTAACCCCGCCTGACGTGTCAGAACCCTTCGTGTGTTCTTGAAAAAAGTAACCCACTTCTGTCTAATCATGTCTTTTCGGTTCCCCAGAAAATATTTTGACGGCCATCCCGCTTCCCCATATTTTGAAAAAAGGGAAACTGATGATTACATCTTTTTAATGCCACAGACAAACTTATATAAGACATTCGAAATCTTTATTTTCTTTTTACGCACGCCATCGTCTTCACCAGAAAACCTAAAATCCAGAGCTCTTAACGTTCCCGAAGAACGTTCCCCCTGTACTTTCAGGACCCCGTCTGAGAGCCCCTTGATCTCCGAAGACCCTTCTTCCATCTTTACGATCACTTTTCTTGGTAAGTTTTCGAGTTCCCACGCTTCTAATTTTTCGTGGTGCATGCTTCTGAATGTGTACTGTTTGAGTTTTATCTGTTTCTGGTTTGAGACGCTTGTAGACATAATATTTTGTAGGCACAATAGAGTTACGAGTTAGTTTAAAATCCAGGATCATGCTTTTTAGGACGTAAAATCGAAGTAAAAATTCGATCTTTAAGCTAGTTGAAAAAATAAGTTTTTCCCGTCCTAAGGGGAGTTGAAAAAGCTTTTTCAGAAAACTTTTTACTTTCACCCTTTGATCCGTTTTTCAAACTGTTCGTGTAGAAAAATTTAGCTTTTTGTTAGAATGCTGTTGTATAAAAGCTTAACTTTTATACTTGACCAGCGTTATTCTAAAAAGCTTTTAAAAGTTTTCTATTCTCACCTCCCTATTCTTCTGTATGCAGACTTTAATGCCAGATTTGTGGGGAGGTGAAAGGCCTATTGACGATGACCTTCTCGCCCAGCTGCTCGAGGGAGAAGAACAACCAGCTGACCGTGTCCACGAGATCCCTTTTTCGCGAACCTCTTCCAGACCCCATTCTTCTCCTCCAATGGCCCGTTCCAAATCTTCAGGCAAGAAAAGACCCGAGTCTGAAAACAACCCAAATTATCCTGCTCGGCCTGATTCGCAGGCAAGGGCTCCCTCGACCAGTGGTCGAGAAAATCTTGCTCCTGACCCTAATATCCAAATCAGGGCCAGCCCTCGCCATCAGAACTTGCCTGATGTCGAGTGGTATACTTCCCCGACCAGTTCAGTGACTCTTCGGATGATTGCTAACTGCTTCAGGAGATTCCCTCTCACAGGGGTTTCCATTATACGTCCTGCCGCAGACCAGAGGGCTAACCTCCCCGGAGGTGTAAACAGCGCCTGGTCTCGGTATCATATTGAGGCGGGAGCTTATCTCCCTCTTCATCCCTTTTTTGTGGGGGTGACCAATTATTTCGGTGTCGCCCCCTTCCAAATAACTCCAAACGGATATAGAATGCTGGCCGCACTCTATATTCTGTATAAACTTAAGAAATGGCCAGAACCTTCACCCCACGAGGTCAACTATCTCTTTGACCTCAAGTCTAACCCGCAACAACACGGAACGAGTTTCTTCCATTTTTGTCACCAGGAAACCAATCGAACATTCCTGAGTGACACTACGCATATCTCGAATGTGGGGCAGTATAATAGGGAGTACTTCCTTACCCCGGACATAACCAGCAACAACCTGGCCTTCACCTGAGGAGGTAAGTGTTTGTCTCCAACAGGTCGATACTTTTCATCGATGTGTTCCCTTCCATTTTTCTTAAACTGTAATCTGTTTTTCAAGCCCCTGGTTACGCCCGACCCCAACACCAGACATGGTGTTGAGGTCCAACACTTTGGCCAGGATTTCTGACGCAGCAAAAAGTGTCAAGACCCTGGTGACTGAAGAAAACTTGAGGCTGTCTGGCCTCCTGGCTCCTCGCCATGAAACTAGAGGGTCTGTGGTGGACGGAGCCACTGCCGAGGGGGTTCCCGAGCAGCAACCTCCTGCGTCTCCTCCTCGGAGGAGGCCAATGGGGATTACTATTAGGGAGCCCACGGGAAATCCTTCCGCAGAAAGGCCTTCTGCTCCCCAAGACAAGGGGAAACAAAAGGCCAAAGAGCCAGCTGTGGACTTGGGAGAGTCCTCTGATGAGAACGGTAACACTATTTTACTTTTAAATGGTTTGCCAATTCCCTGTCATTTGTTCGACGCGGAAGGCAACTTTACATATACTCCAAAATTAGGGCCAGACTTCTTCATGCCAGATAATGAGTATATGACTAATAGAGTCAATAGTGTAGTGACCAGTAGTTGTAGCTCGGGTATTCACTTTGTTACCTCTTTTCTGTTGTATAATAACTCTTCATCTGCCTCTTATCTTATCATTTTCCTGTGTTTACTTGCATGCAGACATGGCCACTCCCAACATTTTTGACATGTATCAGGCTGAGGAGGAAGAGGAAGTTCCTCAACTCCAACAGAGGTCCAAGAGGAGAACTGGTGAATCCAGCCGAGGTCCTCCAGCCAAGAAGGGTCGAACAGAAGACCTTCCCAAGGACGCGCCAACTGGGCAAACTTCTGCCCATCCACCAGCTCCTTCTGAGAAGCAGACCCCTCTTGCCCCGCCAAATCCTTCGGTTGCGCCCACCAGAGAGGAAATTACTCGTGAAGAAGCTCTCGGGGCCAAACTCATGAGCCGTGCCCTTCGATCCACCAAGGATCGCCTTGAATGCATCAGTAAAAGTGACCGCGTCAAGGATGCAATGGTTGAGGCTGAAAACATGGGGGCCGACCAGGTTCTGAACAGGACCTTGAATGAAATCTCCAGTGTGAGTACTTCTTCACTTCTTTAAGCCTTAGTCTTTTATTCTTCACGGCAGGCTCTAACTTTTTCCTTTATTCACAGGCTTTGCTGTCTGCTATCACTGCTCGTACCCGTGTCCAGGCTTCCATCAAGCAGGCTAAGGTGAAGGCCACTGAGAGGCATCAGGTGAAGGCAGCTGAGGAGGTTTCGGCTGTAGAGGCTAGGCATGCCAAGGAGTTGGAGGCAATGGCCCGAGAGAGGGACGCTGCGGTGACTAAGCTGTCAGAAGCTGAAGCTGCAATAAAGTCGCAGCAGCAGTATCGAGATGCCAGCGTAACCCATCTTCGTGAAATCAAAAGGCTGGAAGAGATGCTCAAGCCCAAGGATGAGGCCATTGCCACTCTTGAAGGCAAAGTGAAGCAGCTGGAGCTTGACAACTCCAAAAATCTGGAGAGGTACAAGAGGACGACGCTCCAATGTTTCTACAATTTCTGGAAACACAATTAGGGTGCCGACTTTAGCTATTTTTCGGAGGAAGTCAGGACTGCCGAGTTGGCCCCCTGTACTGCCCAACTGGCCGAAGAGGAGGCAAGAGCGAGGACCCCTGCCTCTCCCAGTATTGTTGCTGTAGAAGAAGAAGAAGTTGTTGAGGACGCGACCAACCAGGATGCTGCTCAGGACCCTCTAGCCCCAAATGCCTCTTAAACTTTTCCTTATATATATATATATATATTTTTTCTTTTTGGTTACACGACCCACGGGTCGTGATGTAAAGACAATATATTTTTGTTTTAAACTTTGCTGCACGGGCAGTAAATCTTTTTCTTTTACTTGAACAGTTACATCCAAGCAGCGATGCTTGCGGTGTAAAGGCTTAAATCTTGATGCTATAATATCTTTATTTATTATAACATTTGTCCGTATGACTGAACTTAGCATAGTACTTTGGCAATTTAACAAAACATAAATTTTGAAAAATACTCTAAGTACTGTAGCATGCTTTCACTCATTTTGTTCATGTGTTTACATACCTTGCGAGTATGCTTTGCTATCGATGTGCCTTATATGCCCCCCAAGTGATCGAGGAGCTTTAGGTCCTTGGTCACTTGCCCTGACCATGGCCTGTTCGAACATTCCTGTTCGTATGAAAAATGATACTTGTAATACAGCAAAACAACACACGTAATGAACAAATACTTGTAAATTTAAATTCACAATGGTTGGCAAGAACGACTGGCTGCGCACAGTCCCTTATAATCTCGTATTAAAAATGGACTAATCATGTCTTTACGAGCGATTCTATAATAGAACCTTACATATACGAGCAGTTAGCCATACAACGTGGCTAACCCTCTTTGCAAAACTTGTAAAAATTGAAATTTAATACAAGCCAGTCTTTTAAAAAGGACTGTTACTGATAATACTTGCGCATGTGTCCTCCATTCCAATAGCGTGGAACGAGATCTCCATTCAAGCATGCAAGTTTGTAGGTGCCTGGATGAAGGACTTCTTCAATCTGGTAAGGTCCTTCCCAATTGGGTCCGAGTACCCCAGCAGTAGGGTCGCGGGTATTTAAGAAAACTCGTCGTAGCACCAAATCTCCGACGTTGAATTTTCTTTCTTTAACTTTGGAGTTAAAGTACCGGGCGACTTTTTGTTGGTATGCAGCAACTCGGAGTTGAGATTTTTCTCGTATCTCATCGATTGAGTCTAGGGACTCCATCATTAGCTGGGTGTTTTGATTCTGGTCGTAAGTCAAACGCCGATGTGAGGGGGGATCTAACTCAACAGGCAACATAGCCTCATACCCATAGGTTAAGGAAAATGGAGTATGTCCTGTCGCTGTTCGGTGAGACGTTCTATACGACCAGAGGACTTCAGGCAACTGCTCTGGCCATGCTCCTTTAGCTTCCTCAAGTCTTTTCTTTAGGGTGTCTTTAAGGGTTTTATTCTAGCTTCGACTTGCCCATTCGCCTGGGGGTGTGCGACTGAAGAAAAGCTTTTAATAACTCCATGTCTTTCGCAGAAATTGGTGAATAAATCGCTGTCAAACTGGGTTCCATTGTCTGAAACTATCTTTCTGGGCAAACCATACCGACAGACAATGTTTTTAATGACAAAGTCGAGAACTTTCTTGGTCGTGATGGTTGCGAGTGGTTCAGCTTCGGCCCATTTGGTGAAGTAATCAACTGCCACAACTGCGTATTTCACTCCACCTTTCCCTGTAGGTAGGGATCCAATCAAATCTATCCCCCATACTGCAAAAGGCCACGGACTCTGCATTTGTTTCAGTTCGTTTGGAGCCGCTCGCGGAATCTTTGAGAACCTTTGACACTTATCACACCTTCGTACAAATTCCATGGAATCCTCGTTCATCGTTGGCCAGAAGTAGCCCTGCCTTAGAATCTTTTTTGCCAAACTCTGCCCCCCAGCATGATCCCCGCAGAAGCCTTCATGCACCTCTTTCATGAGTTCCTTAGCTTTTTCTGGTGTAACGCACCTGAGTAGTGGCATCGAATATCCTCTTCGGTACATCACACCATCTACCAGTATGTATCTAGCAGCTCGCCTTTGTAGAGTCCTAGCCTTGTTCCTATCTGTTGGCAGCGTACCGTTCATCAGATACTCCAAGAAAGGACCCATCCACGTATCTTCCATCCGAATCTCCATACTGGATTCCGTGGTTTGTATGCTCGGCTTACTCATTCTTTCTACTGGCACGATGTTCAAGGTGTCAGCATCCTTTGTGCTCGTGAGTTTGGCTAAGGCATCTGCGTTTGAATTCTGATCTCGCGGGATTTGCTGAAGGGTGTACTTTGTGAACTGGGCTAATAAGTCTTTTGTTTTTTTTAAGTAGGCCACCATTTTCAAGCCTCGCGCTTGGTATTCTCCCAGAACCTAATTCAACACCAGTTGTGAATCACTGTAGATATCAAGCGTCTTTATGCTCATATCCTTTGCCATTCTTAATCTAGCGAGGAGTGCTTCGTATTCTGCTTCATTATTTGATGCAGTGAAGTCGAACCTGATGGCGCAGTGAAATCAATGCCCTTCCGGCGTTATCAATATCACTCCCACTCCAGCGTGGGATTCGTTGGATGAGCCATCC
Source organism: Humulus lupulus (assembly GCF_963169125.1). Lineage (NCBI taxonomy): Eukaryota > Viridiplantae > Streptophyta > Magnoliopsida > Rosales > Cannabaceae > Humulus > Humulus lupulus. The sequence continues at coordinate 130,671,554 of NC_084794.1, forward strand.
GTGAATAGCTTCCACGAAGGAGTTTTATCTTGAGGCACAGGTGCTTCAGGCTGTTCGTACTGCTCGCTGTATGGGAGTTCGGTGAACTCTGCAATAAGATCGGCCAAGACTTGTCCCTTTACTGCTGCTCGCGGTGAATAAGTTATATCGAACTACCCTAGTTTGACTGCCCATTTTAACAATCGCCCCGCCGCCTCAGGTTTTTGGAGGACTTGCCGAAGGGGCTGGTCAGTTAGAACTGTGATAGGATGGGCTTGGAAGTAAGGACGTAACTTTCTAGAGGCTAGAATTAGGCAATATGCTAACCTTTCGATTGGCGGATATCATAATTCTACACCGATCAGCCTCTTGCTGACATAATAGACTGCTTTCTGTACGCCTTCTTCCTCTCGTAAAAGTACCGCGCTAGCAGCAACTTCGGTAGTCGCCAGATAAATGAACAAAGTTTCTCCTTCGATCGGCTTCGACAAGATGGGAGGTTGTGCCATATGAGCTTTCAACGCCTGGAATGCTTGCTCGCAGTCTTCCGTCCATTCAAACTTCTTATTCCCCCTAAGTAGATTGAAGAATGGGACGCACTTGTCTATTGATTTCGAAATGAATCTACTTAGGGCCGCGATCCTCCCGGTCAAACTTTGTACATCTTTGATCTTTTCTGGCGACTTCATGTCGATCAGGGCTTTTATCTTGTCGGGATTGGCCTCGATTCCTCTTGAGTTCACGATAAATCCCAAAAACTTCCCTGATCTGACTCCAAAGGAACACTTGAGGGGATTCAACTTCATCTGGTACTTGTTTAACACATCAAAGCACTCTTGTAAATCCCTCACATGTCCTTCTGCCTTCTTAGACTTTACCAGCATGTCATCCACGTATACCTCCATGTTTACACCGATTAGCTCCTTAAACATGTGGTTGAAAAGACGTTGGTAAGTCGCACCTGCGCTTTTCAGTCCGAAGGGCATTACTTTGTAATAGTACAAGCCCGTATCGGTCCGAAAGCTGGTGTGATCCTCATCAGGGGGATGCATGCTAATCTGGTTGTAGCCTGAATATGCATCCATGAATGAGAGGATCTCATGTTCTGCAGTAGCATCTACCAGCTGGTCGATCCTTGGGAGTGGGAAGCAGTCTTTTGGGCAGGCTTTATTGAGGTCTGTAAAATCCACACAAGTCCGCCACTTGCCGTTAGGCTTGGGGACCAGCACCGGATTGGAGACCCATGTCGGATAAAAAGCCACCCGTATGAACCCATTCTCCTTTAGCCTTTCGATTTCTTCTTTTAAGGCTCGTGATCTGTCTTTATCAAGCAGCCTTCTCTTTTGTTGCACGGGTGGAAAGGTTTTGTCTATATTCAGGACATGGCTGATTACTGCAGGATCTATCCCAACCATGTATTTATGCGACCAGGCGAAGACCTCCTGGTTTTTTCGCAGGAATTCCACCAGTGCGTGCTTCGTGGTAGGCTCTAAGTTTTTCCCAACCTTTACGACTTTGGTTGGGTCTTCTTTGTCGAGTTGGACCTCCTCCAGGTCCTCGATGGGTCCAACATTTTCTTCAAAATCCCCAAAGTGAGGATCCAGATCTCCATCCTCACTTTGGGCAACACCCTATTTGGTGACTTCATCATCGGATTGGGCTTGCGTATCAACTGCCATCGGCAATCTATCTGGGGTAGTGCTCCTCGACGTTCCACTTTTTGCTTTTGTGATTGAGGCGTTATAGCACTCCCTGGCTTCCCTTTGGTTTCCTGAAACGCATCCTACCCCCGCGTCTATCGGGAACTTCATGGCTAGGTGCCACATAGAGATGACGGCCTGTAGATCAACCAGTATGGGCCTTCCAATAACGGCATTGTACGCCGAAGGACAATTGACCACTACAAAAGTGGCGAGTAATGTCCTTGTTGCAGGCGCTGTACCCATCGTTACTGGGAGTTTGATCAATCCGGCTGGGGCGAGTCCTTCTCCAGAGAAGCTGTATATCGTTTGATTGCAGGGCTCCAAGTCCTTCATGGACAATTTCATGCGTTCAATTGTTGATTTATACAGGATATTCACTGAACTTCCTGTATCGACCAGTACCCTCTTCACCATCATATTGGCCATCTGGACGTCCACGACCAGCGGATCAGAATGTGGGAACCTGACGTGTTGGGCGTCGTCATCAGAGAAGGTTATCTCTCCTCCCTATGACCGAGCCTTTTTTGGTGCACGGTCCTCCACAGTCATCATCTCGATGTCTTGGTCGTGGCGCAGAGTCTGAGCATATCGTTCTCTGGCCTTTCCGCTATTTCCCGCGAGGTGCGGGCCTCCACAGATGGTTAAGAGTGTTCCAGCCATGGGGGCAGGCTGTAATGGTGGCGAGCGTTGGCGTGTGGGCGCCTGCTCATTGCCACCTGTAGCTTCTCGTTGGGAACTTCCCGAGGCCCGTACGTATCTTCTCAAGTGTCCTTGTATAATAAGGAACTCGATTTCGTCTTTTAACTGGTTGCATTCATTAGTGTCATGTCCGTAGTCATTATGGTAACGACAGAACTTGGTGGTGTCTCTTTTCGAAATGTCTTTTCGAATGGGCCCAGGTTTCTTGTAAGGCACACTGGAACTTGTGGCCTGGTAAACCTCTCCCCGAGACTCAACAAGGGCAGTGTAGTTAGTGAACCGAGGTTCATAACGATTACCCTTGGCTCGTTTGTTGTCGGAGGTGGAAGGCTCGTTATACGGTCGTTTTCCACCGTTCTTGCCATTACTGTTGCCGTTCCCGTTTCCTTTGCCGTTGCCACTAGGTTTGGACCCATTGGCGGCCTTGGCGGGTTCAGAAGCCTTCTTATCCTTGCCTGAGGGCTTTCCATCGTCGGCAATGGCCTCTTTAAGCTTGATATAGCGGTCAGCTCGATCCAAAAATTCTTGGGTAGTTCTCACCCCTTCCTTTCGGAGACTCTTCCAGAGGGGAGAACGACATTTTACTCCTGCAGTTATGGCCATCATCTTCCCTTCGTCCCCAACCGTGTTCGCTCCAGCTGCTGCTCGCATAAAACGTTGGATGTAGTCTTTCACTGACTCCCCATCCTGCTGGCGAATTTCGACTAGCTGGTTTGCTTCGGTCGGGTGTATACGACCAACATAGAACTATCCGTAGAACTCCCATACGAACATTTCCCAGGAAACAATGCTTGTGGGAGGGAATTTGAAGAACCACTCCTGCGCAGCTTCAGAAAGTGTTGCAGGGAAGATCCTGCACCGAGCGTCTTCAGACACTTTTTGAATGTCCATTTGAATTTCAAACTTATTGACATGCGAGACTGGGTCTCCATATCTGTCAAAGTTTGGAAGCGTAGGCATCTTGAATTTTCTGGGAGTTTCGGCGTTAGCTATCCTTTGTACAAAAGGAGTGCCTTTCCTCCTATCGTGGTCGATGTATGAAGTCCTTCCCCCGAACAGTTGCTGCACAGCCTGGTTGAGGGCGTCTATCTGGGCCTGCACAGCGGCAGGAATCGCTGTGGCCTCTGTTGTCGGGGGGACGTTCTCGCCATGCCTCTCACGGCGATCATTGAGTACATCTCTCAGGTCCTCTTCTCTTCTCCACTGCTCGCTACCCCTGAGCCGGTTGAAGACATTATTTTGTCTGGGCTGCCCCCCAGCATCCTGTCTATTTGGTTGGTCATCTTGAGGTACCTGGCTCCTGCCTTTACCTCTTTCTTCATTCCTCCCACCAACATTTCCTTTGCCTGAGTCGGCCTCATTATATCCGTGGCCATCTCTGAATCTCGACTGGCTATGGTGAGATCGACTGTTCCCTCGATGTCCGTTCCTGACTGAACCATCCCGAGCGTTAGAGGGTGGCCTGCGCTGGTCGTGGTGTCCCCGTGCATCATCGTGCCGCGGGGGGCCCTGGACCGCAGAGCCTAACTCTGAGTCCCTCCTGTTGCCAGGAGGGTACTGACCTCTGTTCGGTAGGTTCGGCCCATCATCCCTACGGCGTCTAGGGCTGCGAGGCTGATGCTCGACCCTATTCTGCCTCTGTTGCGGGGGATTACCCCGAGCAGCTTGGGATGGTGGCTGTGCCTCAGGATCCAGTGGGACATCATCATGGGGCATCTGAGGCTGCTCGGGCCTTTGCAGACTCGAAGGCTGGATCGGTGGGCTTGGATTTGGATCCCTTTGGGGTGGTCCATTCACCGGTTGGTCAGGCTGCGAGGCAGGTGCAGCCTGATTTCTAGCCAATAGCAAGGCTGCCTCGAGGGCTGCCATGGCTTCGCTCTAGCGGCGGTCTGCCTCCGCCTGCCTTTCGTTCAATTCCGCGCGCTGCCGCTCAATCTCCTGCTGCTGCCGCGCCATAACCTCAGCGGCAGTTTCTTGACTGGCCCTCAGACTAGCCAATTCTTCCTGCAACGCGCCCAAGGTACTCTTCAGCATTGCATCATCCATTTCCTCCTCCTCAGAGTCCAGTTGTGACTCATCCTCTGCCATGCTTGCAGGAGGAGGAGGTGGAGGAGGAGGAGGCGGGTTTGACGGTGCAGCGGCGGCCGCCTGTCCAGTTTTCTTTCCAGCTTTCGCCATTAGTTTTCTCAACAACGATAAATCAAGCTCTCAATGAGAGCACCAGAATGTTGACCCACGATTTGGCCAACTGACATGGAGTCAGAATATGCTTGATATTAATGAAAGTAGTGAGAAGAACGTAATGACAAAAGTAAATAAGACACATTATTTTATAGTGGTTCGGCCCCAGGATCTGGTAATGACCTACGTCCACTTAGGTTGATATTGATATAAAAGTCAGATGAGTGATCAAAGAACTTGGGTTCAATGAGTTTCACTAATATCTGAAGAACAATACAATATTACTAGGAGAATTACTATAGTCTCGAATGATTCAAAAGCCAAAAAGTCCCCTCCCTTGAGCTATCTCTTGCTATTTATAGGCTCAAGGGGGATTACAAAAGATTGTTACAGATATTCTTTCCTCAATAACTGGATACTCAAGAGATTGTGTGAGATAAATTCGGGATTCACAAAGATCTTCCCATTAATGTTGCCTTGTATGCGGAACCATCGACCAGGCTGGTCGCAGGTAAGGCAGGTTCGCACTGCTTCTAATGTGTCTTCTGGTCGATACTCTAGTAGAACGTTTCCAGGTGTCAGCCACGTGTCCAGGGATCGCTTGCCACGTCACCAATGCTAATTTTTTGGATAACACTCATGAACAGGTAATAACATGTTACTAAGTCATAATAGACATGCTTAGCAGTAATAACCCTACTCATGCATGCAAGCAGGTACAAATAAATGTTCGTGGAGTCATGCGCTCGGAGTAGATGACTAATAAGTCTCTCGCTCTGAGATAGATGACTAATAAGTCTCTCTGAAGTAAACGACTAATAAGTCTCTCTGAATAGGTGACTAATGAGTCACACTCTGAATAGGTGACTAATGAGTCACACTCTGGATAGGTGACAAATGAGTCACTCTAAAAATAGATGACTGATAAGTCTATCGCTGTGTAGATGATTGATAAGTCTATCTCTGAATAGTTGACTAATAAGTCACTCTCTAAATAGATGACTGATAAGTCTATCTCTGAGGTCCCACGCCCTCCTAGCGATGTGACGTTACAGTCACCTTTGCTTATAGCCCTGGCTCTATGTAACTAGCCTTTAGACTAGACAAACGCTTTTAGTTTTCATAGAAGTTAAGGTCGGTCAAGCATTTCATGCTTATTATGATAATTCTTATCTCGATTAGATCTAATCTTTTTGGCTTGCGTTAAACACGCTAATACCGTTCTTGACTCATAAGCCAATACCATACGACCAATGCTTAGTACTACTGCCGAACTTGACTAATGAGTCACAGCTTCACAGTCAATACTGACACCATTGCCAATTCTGACTAATAAGTCAGTTCCACTCACAAGTAAGCAAGATTACTAAGAATTTAATATGCAATCAATGTCCACATATAGAGCACTCAACATGCCTCATCAATAACCATGTAGAGCTATAAATGTGGGCCGGCCCGGCCCGGCCCACATTTTTGTGCCTCCAATAAATTCGGGCCGGACCCGGCCCATATTCAATTCGTGTCGGGCCGGGCCCAGCCCATATTCAATTCGTGCCGGGCCGGGCCAGCCCATTTTTGAAAGAGTAGGCCCAGCACGACCCATGGGCCCGGCCCATGTCGTGCCGTGCTCGTGCCCAAGTCGGGCCGACCCACTTTCCTTATTTGGGTCGGCCCACTTTCTATATTCGGGCACAAATTTGGGCCCACTTTTAGGCCCACTTTTTTTTTGCTAAAAAATGTGAGGATGGAGAATTGAACCCTCCACCTCCTCTTTAACCATTAATGGACTTACCACCAAACCAAATACATTTCTTTGTTTAAATTATAATTTTAGATATTTTTATATACTTTTTAACAATATTTTACACAAAATTATGTCAAAGATAATTATTAGAATTTTAATACCTACTAATAAATGCTAAAAATTTATCTAACAAATCTTAAAATAAATTAATATAATTATAAAAATATAAACATTGAGAAAAATAAGACATATATTATCATTTTAATTTATTAATTATTGACAAATAAAAATTTATTATGATTATTAATGTCAAAATATCGGGTTTTTTATCGTGTCGTGCTTTCGGGCTAGTTTGTTCGTGCTTTCGTGTTGTGCCTTCGGGCTTGTCGTGCCGTGCCGTGCTAAGCCCGTGTCGTGCCGTGCCTGGCCCAAGCCCATATTTTTTCGTGCCGTGCCGGCCCAAGCCCATATTTTTTCGTGCTGTGTCGTGCTCGTGCCTCCCGGGCTCATGCCGGTTTCGTGCCGTGCTCAAAAGCCCGGCCCGTATTTACAGCTCTATAACCATGCATGTCACATACTGGGTGCAGTTTTCTTACCTCTGGTTCGAGCGTGAAATATGTTAAGAACGACCCTTGAGAACGATCAATCCTTTGATCCCTGAGTGGTCACCTAGTCATCACCATATATGGAATCCCATCAATAAAATCAATAATAAAAGGTTCATGATCTAAACCTCACTCTCGGAACCTTGAATCCTACTAACACGGTTAATAAATTTGATCACGAGCCTTAAGAATTGAAACCCCGAGCCAAAAACCCTCAAAAGTGCTCAAAAGAATGCCCTGGAAAAACAGGGTAGCGCTACAGTGCTGCCCCCCCCGGGGGCGCTATGGAACTACAACCAAAGCTGCCATGCCATGGACATCGCTGTAGCGCCCATCCTTGGGCACTGTAGCGCTAGAACCAGGGTATTTCAGCCCTGGTTTTTCCCCTTAGAGTTCTCCAAATTCCAACCTTCAAAACCTGATTCCAAACCTCAACCAAACTCACAAATGAGCCCAAAAACCCATTCTACAAGTCCTAGGCATCAAAATTCAATCAATCTTTCCCAAAACCTTCATTGAATTCTCAACTATCCAATCCAAAAATTCCAATTGAAAAACAATTGAAAAACAGAGCAAAACCAGAGTTCCATGGCTGAAATATTACCTCAAGCTCAAGGTTAAACCCTCTTCAATGGGTGAACACAATCCTAAACCCACAAGGCTTGATTCCCTAGCTTGAATCCTCAAATTAAGCTTCAACATTTCAAAGGAAGAAGGAGAAAAAAGATGATCAGGAGGAAGAGGAGAGAAGCTCTATTTTTGGTTCCTTTAATCCACAACTTTCTGATTTTAAACATATCCTAAGGTCAAATGACCTAAATGCCCCCAAGCCTATTTATTTCCTTTTTGAGCCACCAAGGGCAAAATTGTCCTTTCCCGTCTATCTCGTTGATTATAATTAATGTTCTCCAATTCTCGTTATTCCCAATATTCTCAAATACTAATATATCATATCCCATTACCCTTTAATTCCCGGTAATGTACTAATCATCAAATTACCCCGAGACTCACCCCGAGCCCTGAAATTAACCTTGTTATGACCAAACCGCTAACTTACATTCAAAGATTGTCTCATGCCGAATAGCTCGAACAAATCCACATTATAATGTGGCCTCATTCATAATTCACCAACATGCATGAAAATATACAAATATGCCCTTAACGGGTCAAATTACCAAAATACCCTTATAATGAAAAATGGACCCTTATGCATGCATTTATCATCATATAATAATATAACTCACATAATCATGCATATAATCATTTAATGGCATAATAAATCAATTATGGCCCTCCTGGCCTCCTAATCAAGGTCCTAAGCCTTATTAGGAAATTTGAGTCATTACATTCATAGAAAAATAAAACAAAATGTTAGAGAAAAACAGAGGCAATAGTTTGTGATTTTTGTTTCCAATGACTTGCTAGTAAAATTAAGCAAATAAAATAAGATGTAACCAAATGTGAGAGTATAAATGTATCAAAAGTCACTCATATTCATTGTTTAGTTATTTAGATTTTTTATTCACAAAATTACACAAATAAATAGTTCACATCACAACTATTCACTTGGAAGATTGAACATTGAAGTACATGTATATTTCACAAAATGTATTTCAGTAGCTATGTTCTTACTTCATGAGCAATATATTAATCTTATGAAAAATCTAAGAATGACACTATACCATTAGCCCAAAATTCAATAAAAAAATATTGAACATAAAACCAGTCATCAATATTATTTATACTAATTTTAAATACATAGAAATAGTGTGACTAATTTTATCTATAATATTAGCAAAAATAAATAAAGATAAAGAAGATGATAGAATAACATAAATTAGTCAAATGTATAAAATTTAAAAGCATATATATATATATTGAATAAAAAATATAAATAACATCACTTTCCATATGGGATCATCTTTAACCTTCCCAAGAAGATTAGGCCATCATGTACATCTTTCTCATAAAAATTATACAAAGAAGTATGAGAAGAAAACGTGAGAGGATATTTTACTAGAGTTTTGCTACACAAAAAATTACATACCCAACTAATAAAATGAACTGCTATTTATAGAGTGTCAAAAATGATTGGAATGAAAAATAAACTAACTTTGGGGTATACAAATAAATATTAATAATAAAACTGATATTATAAATCATATTCTTTATTATTAATATTATTATTATTGTTATTGTTATTATTATCATTGTTATTTCGGTCTTATTTCTTTGCATGTAAGTGGAGTGTGGAGATAATAGAATTGATGTTGATTAGTGTGCCTGAAGGACATTGTACGCCCTGATTTTCCCACGGGATGATTAGCAGGCCGAGCTTTGGACTAATCATGGTTAGTCCATAAACATCCCCCAGGTCGGAGATCCTGTCTTGAGGTCGTACCCCCTCAGCTCGAGGAATCCTCAAGGACTCCCAAGACCGGAGCAAGGAATCGAAAGGTCGAAGGTCGGGTCAGGTGCACAGCTCATGCTACGAGCTGGATATGTAGGCCATGACCCTTTGTAAAGTCAACACACGCAAGATAAACGTGCATATATCTGACATCACGTGTTCGATATCTCCCTGACTTCTCGGACACGCTGCAGGAACGTGCGTATTCAGACACCCACGACTGGGTTGGGCCGTGCGGCCCATTATCTCCTTATCTAATCGATTTGACCATACTTATGTGTCAGGTTTAGGAATTAATCATGAATGTCACAGAGTTGATATGACAAATAAGAAGGTCACGGGATGACCTCCTTACCAACTTCCAGGTGCCTTCTCCTATAAATATGGAGACCTTGGGAGTTGATAAGGGTTGGGACAATAGTCGCTGGAGAGATATACTTTGTAACCAAATACCCAGAATATATCAATAATATTGACTAGTGGAGTAGAAGGATTTTAACCTTTGAACCACTTAAAAAACGTGTCTCGAGTCACCTATTTTATTTACTAAGATCTTATATCTGTTACGGTTCTACCTTTGGCACTAATCCTCTTCTCTCTTTCTCTTAATTACCTGTTGGCGAAGAACCGCGTCAACAGACATAATTAGAAATTATGTGATTATAATTAAATATATATGGGATTATGTGGATAATGTGAGTTATATTATGATATGATTGTTTATGCATGTTTATGTGTATTAAATGTGCATAAAGACCTGCTTTTGTTAAAAAAAGGGCATTTCCGTAATTTTGACCCGCTGAGGGTATAACTGTAATTTATATGTTATGTGCTTGAGACCACATTATTATGTGGATATATTCATGATATTCATCAGGAGTTGATCCTTTCGAGCAATTTTGTGGAAAAGTCACAACGGGGAGTAATACCCAACTTGGGGTGGGCAAGGGGGATTTTGGTAATTTTAGACATTTCAGGATTTGTTGTTAAATGAGAGTATTTGGTGGGAAATAAATTGTATTTGACAAGTTTTTTGATTTATTTGGAGATTAGGGGTATAGTTTAAGGTTTAGTGGGAATTAGGTTAAAGGACCAAAGTGCCCCTGGGGGTTAATTAGTGGGGTATTTGAGGTATGGGTATTTAAGGTAGGGGTAAAGTGGTAATTTGGCCAAAATCTAGTAAAAATCAACTAAGTGCCTTGAGCAGCCTGTCATTCAAGTTTTTTCTCTAAGGCATTTTCTCAAGGTTGCTCTTTCTTGCTCACCAAGAACTCAAGGTCATTAAGCTATAGTTTGGAATTTTGAAGGAGAATTGAGGCTCTAGGAGGAGTGAAAGTGATTAGAGACTCCCAAACCAAGTAGTGAATTCAAAATTAAGTAAATTAATCCCATCCTTTCTTGAGTTTAAATTAGTTTTGGTGGTGTTCTTGAGTTTTAAGGGTTGACCCGAAATTCTGAGTTTTGAGGTCGTTGAGTGGTGTTCTTGGGTAGATTTAGTTTGGGGATAAGCTTAGAAATTGTTTATAGATTTTGTTGCTTTTGATTGTCATGAATTTGAAGTTAATTTTCGGTTTGGAGGAGGAACTTGAGTTTAAAAGCTCAAAGATGTGATTCTTGGCATCTTTATGTTTTGGATGTCTTAAGGATATTTTGGTATTGTTTGTTGTTTGGGTAGGTTGTTTGAGGCTTAAATGTGCATTTGAACTGCTGGGAAATTTTTTTTAGAACTAGAATTGGGTCTTAAATGTAGGGGAAAAATGCAGTTTCTAGGTTGTTGCAGTGGCACCGTGGCGCGTATGAGTTTCTTCGAGGGCGTGTTTGCCCTCGGACCGCTGTGGCGCCACAGCCCTTGAGGGGGGCATCACGACTCTAAATGGGGAAAAATTATATTGATAGCTCTCTGTTTGTTGGAGCGTCACAACCCTTTAGAGAGGGCGTCGTGGCTCAAAATGCACGAATTTTAGAAAGGGACTTCTAGGTTCGTTTTAAAGCTGCGACGCTAATTCAGTTTTAGGGTGCATTTGTTTAGTGTTTTGGGGAGTTATCTTGGGAGGCTCAAAGGACGATTCCGCTATCCCATTTAGTGGAATCTGAGGTCCCGAGAGCTAGATTTTAGTATTGATGCCCATTATCAGAATTAGTTTTTGATAAACATATCATTTATGTTGTGACTAGGGTTTTTTCTGCAAGGCTCAGGGAAAAAGGATCGTGCTCGGGGTCGCTTTGCTATTCACTCAAGACAAGAGGTAAGAAAACCAACACTTACAATGAGTGTAGGGAATGGGCCCTGATTATTGAACACGGTTATGACCGAGCCTTGAACCTATTTAAAGTTAAATGTTTGCTCTATGTATGCATCTTTTGGTATAGCTGTTTATGATTGATCGGCTAGGGGGTCGTTATCGGCAATATACATGTGTAATGTAGGCCATTACAGGGATGCAATATGTGTTGGAAATGTGCCCTGAAAGCATATGTAGTAGACATTGTTTTTATGAAATAAATAAATGAATTGAATTTGTTAAGCATATATTTTATGGACTATATTATTCTATGATAATATTATGTAAATATCAGAAAAATTCCTAAGTTCATATATGTGATCTCAAACACGTATTGGTACGGGAGGATTGTGTTTGAGATAAATGAACTTGAAAAGTTCACAGTAAAATAAAGTTATGGAATCTTTAGATTAATTACTGCAAGTACGGTCCACTAGTATTATGAATACATGTGATCTAGATCCGGATCACTAGTGTGGTAGGACACTTTAGTGGAGGTGCTTTATATATTAGAGAATATATAGAACTGGACCAGATATGTTTATTAATACTTAGTTAAATACCGTTTCGAAGTATTAATCAAATATATCAACTGATGATCATATACAAATAGATCTTATTCTTGAAGTTACTATGAACTCCTGTTTATGTTATATGAGTTCTTTGATTCACTTGTTAGGGTCTGTCAGAATGATCAGGCTAGAAACTTTTGTTTTGGGAACTCATTAATGTAGATGGCTGGGGACATAGTATACAGATATGGAATCTATGCCTTCTCGCAAGAGATTGAATGATGGTTCTCTTAAGGGTTGACTTTTGGGATTGAAAGGTTATTGAGCTCAAATTCATAATTTATTATGAATTAACCTTCACTAGTATAGTCAATGGTACTTAAGGAAACAAGAGATAATTAAAAGGGTAAAACAGTAATTTTATTCCCGATCAATTATGAACCATTATTAGAGGGTCAAGTTGTATGCAATGATTATATCAATGGACGCTTTATGATTATAAAGTACTCAGTGAATGAAATGTCTATAATTACAAGAGTGCAGTCTCATATTTATAGTGGAATAATCATGAGATTAATAAATTAAGATTATTTAATTAAAGAAGTTTAATTAATAATCTCAAATTTATTGGAGCTTGGAATTATAGGTCCCCATAGCGGCTCTATCAACACTGTTCAAGGTAAGAGATGATATGAAGGGAAAATAGTTTGAAGACATATTTAAGAAGAAATTTGTTCTTCAAGCCAAATATGCAATTATATGATAATAGTGATTAATTAATTAATTACAAATTAGTTGTAGTTAATAAAATTAATTAATATTTAATTATTGTATAATTTTCGAAATTATATTAAATAATTAAATTAATTTCGAAATTTAATTAAATAATTAATTAATTATAATTTTCGAAATAATATTAAATTAAATATTTATTTTCAAAAATTTTGGATTTAATTAATTGGTAGAATTAATTAAATATCTTTATTTGAGTGGAAGAAAATAATCTGATAAGTTCAAATTGGATTTGAATTTAAAAGATTAATATTTATTCAAATAATTAATTATATTTGATAATTAATTTGAATTCAAATTTGAATTAGTTATCAGGTTGTTAGATTTTATTTGACAAAGTAATTTGAATAAATAATTAAATAAAATTTGAAAAACCAATATCCCTAGAAATTAGGAAGCTACATGTTCACGCACAGTCCATGGACTGTGTGTGGCATGTAGGGCCAGCATTTTCAGGGATGAGACTTTCATTTTTATTTATTTAATTAATTAATTAATGGATAATTCAAAAATTGGTTTTTGGATTTTTTCATTAATAGAATAATTAATTAATTAAAAAGTAAATTGTAAAATGGTTACAGATTTATTTTTTAAAATTTGAATATTTTCTTTTAAGTATGACTAATCAGAAAATTATTCAGATAAGTGATGTGAGACAACTCTGTACATTTGCTCTGTGAAAAATAGAACGATAGTTTTCTCTCCCTGGAAATAAAGAACCAATTCTCAGGCCTATTCTCTTGATCTCATGTGTTGAGTACATCAAGTAGAATCACAAATAAACTATCCTTCATTCTCTAAGTGCCCACACATTTCTTGAGGTGTAGAGAACGCTTTGGAAGATCTTGGTGTGAGTACGTGGGAGCGGCTTGGATAGGAAGATCGTTCTAAATACGAAAAGATAGCAATGATACTTGATAGGCTTCAAGAGGTATGAATTCTATCCTTATCTTGTTTATGATTAATGTATGTATATTAATGAATCCGCATATTTAAAGGTAGTTTAAATATGTTACAAAATTTTTTGTTGTACACTGGGCCAACCACACCACCATTCCGCTGCGTATTAGGAAACTCGTTCCTAATAGTATGCATCTATTCGACGTGAGCCGTTATACTGGTTAAAGAGTAATTGTGAATCTCATTGTGGCTGTAAGGCATGCATTAGATTATATTGTCTATCTAGATATTTGTTTTACTAGCTTGGATTTTCTTGCTGAACCTTGGTTCACGGGTACTGTGTGGTGCAGGTAAGGGTAAAAGAAAGTTGGATCTACTATGAGTTGGAGAGTTATAGGGGCAGAATGTTCATACTCAGCCTGCTAGGCCCCACGATCGAGATACTTTTGGGGAACATGGGTTTTTGGCTCGATTTTGCCGCTTAGATTGGCTAGTTCTATAATTTTATTGTAACTATATTTTGATTTAAAACCTTTGGGATCCATTATATATATTCAAACCTTTTTAACGAAAAGTTTAACTTCATTGACCAAAATTTTAATACATAAAATATTGTTTAACCTTAATTACACTTTTAAGTCCAAATGACTTGCTTAACAATTTAATCACTATTTTTAATACCCGATGTTACGATCCTAGAATAGTAGGATGTTACAACTTGGTATCAGAGCTAACAAGGTTAATGGTTCCTGAAGATAGGCTGAGTGTGTACACTCATTGCTAAAGATAAGCTCGACTCACGTTTTGGTGACTTATGTGTTAAATATGTTTTTAACTGTTTAACTAGAATATATATGCCTTATTTGCATGCTAGAATAGGAAGCATGAAATATACTGATAGGGCTTGGCCATTGAATGCTAGGTGAATATGAAAATGCATGATTATTAGCGGTGCTTCTGTATGTGAAAGCTATTGAAATGCTTATTAGCATTGTGGTTGCATGTGTTTGCTTATTGGTTCGGTTTTGAACCATTAGGTGGTTTCTGGAACCCGTTATCATTGCTTGATAAGTCAAGTCATGATTGTAGATATACTTGGGTAGTTATGCCAATGCAATTAGAATGACTAGCCGACGTGGGTATTGAGGCTAGAGATGATGACCAGGGCCAGAACCCTCCACCTGCCCCTCAGGATTGGCTGCAAGTGCTTGCTGATATGCAAGTGTGACTACATAGACAGGAATATGAGATTCGATTACTGAAACAGCAGGTTCCACTAGGGAACATTGTACTGACTTTACCACCTGTTGTAGTACCAGTTTTGGGATAGCCAGAAATTGAGAATAGGTGGGAACCACTTTATGAGACGTTTAGGAAACAACACTCTCCAACCTTTGAGGGATGTCTAGATCCACTGAAGGCTGAGTAGTGGATGAGCATGATTACCTCCATCTTGGATTTCATGAGGGTGGTGGGATACGATAGAGTGGCTTGTGCCACATATATGCTATGTGATGACACCCACATCTAGTGGGAGGTTGTATCTCAGAATTGGAACGTCACTGTATTGAGTTGGGATGAGTTCTAGGATTTGTTCAATGAGAAGTATTACAATGACGTAGTTTGAAATGTGAAGGTAGATGAGTTTACCAGGTTAGTTTAGGGCAACATGACTGTGATTGGGTATGCTCTGTTTGATAGGTTAGCCAAGTTTGCATCTGACTTGGTGCAGACCGACACCAAGAGAGAGAGATTTGGTCAGGGATTAAACCCCATGATAGCACGGGTTGTTAGAATCACCTCAGTGTCAGGAGTGACTACTTATGCTTAGGTAGTTGAGAAGGCCCTTATTGCTGAGGGCGCAGATGACAAGATTTGGCGTGAGAGCGCCGCTAGGCGTGATGCCCAGAGGGTGGTACCTCCATTTACTGGATCTGGTAGGGGCGGAGGCCCTAGTGACCAGAAGAGGAAGACCCCAAACACTTTTACTACTTCTGGTCCAGATAGAAGGGGTCGGGGTACACAGGGTGGCCGTCAGGGCGACAATGAGTCCTTAAAAGTTATCCAGTGTACGCCAGGTGTAGGAGGCACCAATTAGGAGAATGTCGTGATAAGGCATGCTTCCTTTGTGGGGGAAGTGGGACATTTCTAGGGAGATTGATCGCAATTGAAGAAATAGGAACTAAAGAATGGAAATTGTTTGAATCCAGCCCAAGTGTTCACATTGCCCAAGTCATAGGCTGAGGGTAGTCCCTCGGTAATGACAAGTCAGATTTTTAGCATTGGTTCTATTTATACTGTATTGATCGATTTTGGTGCTACACATTTGTTTGTTTCTAGTAGGGTGATGCATATGCTTTGGGATTTGGGACCTTGCTTCCTATAGGGGAGGTGGTAATCTCTAGGAGATGGGTTAGATCATTACCAGTAGAGGTAGATATAGGGAGCTGTCAGTAGACCTAATTGAGCTAGCTATGAAGGACTTTGATATGAATTTGGGCATGGATTTGTTAGCCAAGTATGGGGCAACCACAGACTGTACAAGGAGGATGGTGACCTTTGAGCCCGAGGGAGAGGACCCGTTTGTGTCTGTAGGTGCTGTGAACGAGCCTCACATTCCTATGATCTCAGCACTGAAGGCTAGAGACATATTGTAAGGGGGTTACATAGGATTCCTAGTGAGCATAGTTAATACCACGAGGGATGTGCCAGTCAAGTCGGTAAATACTAGATTGATTTGTGAGTTCTTAGATGTGTTCCCAGAGGATCTACTGGGGTTACGCTGCATCGAGAAATTGAGTTTGTCATTGAGTTAGTATCGGGAATAGGACTAGTATCTAAAGCACCGTACATAATGGCTCCAACAGAATTGAAGGTACAAATATAGGAGTTACTTGATTTTGGATTCATTAGACCCAACTTCTCACTGTGGGGTGCACCAGTGCTATTTGTGAAGAAGAAGGATGGGACATTGAGAATGTGCATTGACTACAGGGACTTGAACAACTTGATTATCAAGAACAAGTATCCACTACCAAAGATTGATGACTTGTTTGACCAGTTGCAAGGTAAGACGATATTCTCAAAGATTGATCTTCGATTTAGTTATCACCAGCTGAGGATCAAAGATGAAGATATCCCGAAAACAACCTTTTGCACGAGGTATTGAAATTATGAGTTTTTGGTCATGTCTTTCGGATTGACCAATGCCCTGGAGGCATTCATGGATTTGATGAACAGAGTGTTCAAAGACTACTTGGACAAGTTTGTGATTGTCATCATTGAGAACATATTGATCTACTCTTAGTTATAGGCAAAATACGAGTAGCATCTTCGATCGGTACTATAAAGATTGAGGGAGCATAAGTTATATGCCAAGTTTAAGAAGTACGAGTTTTGGCTACCTTAGGTGACCTTTCTTGGTCACATTGTTAGTATGAATGGAATTATGGTAGATCCGACCAAGAAGGAGGCAGTGAGAGATTGACCAAGACCCAGGAGTGCCACAGAGATTAGGAGTTTCTTGGGTTTAGCGGGATACTATTGGCGTTTTGTTGAAGGGTTCTCAAGGTTTGCAACGCCATTGACAGAGTTGACACGCAAGAACTTGAAGTTCGTTTGGTTTGACAGATATGAGAGTAGTTTTCAAGAGTAAAAATGGCAGTTGATCATTGCTCTGGTATTGAGTCTTCCTTCAGATCAAGGGATGTTTATGGTTTATTGTGATGCGTCGAGGCAGGGGCTAGGCTGTGTTGTAATGTAGGCTAGTAAGGACATTACCTATGCCTCAAGAAAACTAAAGGAATATGAGTAGTGGTACCTTACTCATGATCTAGAGTTGGCAGCAGTGGTATTCGCACTGAAGGTGTGGCAACATTATCTGTATGGGGAGAAGTGTGAGATTAATAGTGATCATAAAAGTTTGAAGTACTTTTTCACGCAGAAAGATCGAACATGCGACAAAGATGTTGGTTAGAGTTGGTGAAGAACTATGATTGTGAGATCCTTTATCATCCAGGAAATGCCAACGTGGTAGCAGATGCTCTGAGTCAGAGAGGTCCGTGTAACGCCCTACTACCGAGGGACCGTTACACTGAGTATTTTAAATAGTGTTAAACTCGTTAAACGAGTCATTTGGCCATAATCGTGTAATTAAATGTGATTAACGATTTAGGGTTAAAAATTTTGGTCAAGGATTATAATGACCCAAATTCACTAATAAGGCTTCAGGGCCCTGATTAGTGTGCCGGGAGGACATAACTGGATTATATGTTAATTAAATGATTAAAAGCATGTTATATGACTAATTGAATATCCGTGATGCATGACTATGTGTATTAGTATGCATGTAGGCCCTGACTAGGTTAGAAGGGCATATTCGTAATGTTGGACCGTTGAGGGCATAACTGTATATATTTGTGATAAATTGTTGAGACCACATTATTATGTGGATATATTCGTGATCTGTGACTCGAGGCGATCCTAGTGAGCGGTTTAGCGAAAAAGTCACGGCAGGGACCCGACTTGGGGCAAGCCTGGGGGTATTTATGGGAATTTAGAGAATATATTGGAGTCTATTTTGATATTGGGGAATATAATTGGTGATTATTTAGGTATCAGGAAGTAAGCATTAAATATTAGAGACATTCGAGGAATTAGCAGGAATTGGGTGTAATGACCAAAATGCCCCCAGGAGGTTTAAAAGCTTAGTTATAAAGGGGAGGGAAAATTGGTCATTTGGCTTATAAGGGATAAGTATTACTAGACTTTATACCTTAGTGGAGTGTGTAGAAGGCAGTAGAGGTCTGAAGAAAAGAAAAGAAAGAGAAAAGAAGGAAGGGAAAAGCAAGGGTTTTCTCTCAACGATTTAGGCTTCTCATCACCAATTCTTGAGGTTTCTTGGAGCTAAAACTCAGAAAGAGTTTGGGCAGGAGCTTGAGGCTAGGATCCTTGGTTTGGGCATGAGGAATTGGTAGAGGATACTCATCATTTGAGGTAAGGTCTTGAGGTTGTAACTCAGTTTCTAGTTCTTAGTATTGATATGGATTTTGAGCTGAGTTTTGATGGGAAATTCTAGGAAGTTGAGGTTGAAGCTTTGAGGAGGTGAAGGCTAAGCTAGTGTGGAGGATAACCTAGGTTGAGCTCATCCATCAAAGGTAAGAAACTTTGGTTTAAGTTCTGTGATTTCAGTTGATTTTTGTTGAGTTTTGAGCTCTAGGTTCAACCATGGTGAATTTTGTGTTTTGGGGTGCATGTGATTGAATTTCTTGTGGTTGGGTCATTTGGGGTGAGATGGAGATGTTGGTAGGCTTTTTTTTTATGTTTGGTTGAAGTTTGGAAGAGTTTTGGTAAGGTTTGGCTCGGGGAAAATCGAAGGAAGAAAATGCAGGGTTTGCTGTGCTGTGACTAGCGCTGTAGCGCTAGCCTTTGGGCGCTACAGCGCTAGGCTTTGTGGTTTGGGGCGTTTTTGGCTTTGGTTGTAGTGCTGTAGCGCCCACTTTAGGGTGTTGTAGCGCTACCTTGTTCCCAGAGAGGGGTTTTTAGGTTATTTCTTAGGGTTTTTGCCCGAAGGCTCGGGGTTTGATTCCACCACCCCGTTTGGTGGAATTAGGGATTCCCGAGGGCTTGGGATTGGTCCCGAGGCTAGGTTTTGGATTCAAGGTTTGGTGATGATTTTGATCTATGGCTGTGACTAGGTGTACGCTAGGGCTCGGACGGGATCGTGCTTGAGGATCAAATTGAACAAAGCTAGCGAAATCTAAAGGTAAGAAAATTGCACCTGGCTATGTGTTTGTGATGGGACTAAGAGCGCCCTATATCTATATGATGTCCTAGATGGTATTATGCCATGGGACATGTGATAAACGGCCTAAGGGTGCCGAAAATAATACTTATGCACAGGGCGCGGCTTGGCCACTGGTAGCTGAGGACAACTTAATATTCACTGAGCTCGGTTTAAGCGGGCCGGAGTCAGTGGGATAAGTAGAGGGTGCGGCCTAAGGGCGTTAACCTTGGTTATCATATGTGAAATGATTATTGATATGAAATGATATACTTGGTATGCTTAATACTTGAATAACATGAATAATTGGACTGTTGAGTGCATGTTTATACTGTATAAGTTATCCAGTTGTTTGCATGATAATAATGCTCTGTTATTGTGTTTTCTTGCTGGGCCTTGGCTCACGGGTGCTATGTGGTGCAGGTAAAGGTAAAGGAAAGTTGGACCAATCCTGAGATGGAGAGCTGCGGGGCTGAATGTACATAGTCAGCTGATCGGCCGCCACGGCCGAGGAGTGGCACAGGACGAGAAAAACTTAATTGTCTGTTTTGCCTTAGAGTGGCTAATAACTGTACTTTTATCCTAAAATTTTGTAGACTGTCTTTTAACTTTACTAATTTTGGGGATCCCATGTAAGGAAGAATATTTGTTTACAAGAAATGAAGCTTTTGAGGCCAAAATCTTTTAACCCTATCTCAACTATAGTTTCAGTGACACATTTCAAATTAAATCACTTGATTAGCAAGTCTTGCACCTTTATAAACACACAGTGCAACGGTTTTGGATATCCAAGGCGTTACAAGGATACAAACGTTTCACTAAAAAGTTTACTGTATACATTGGGATCCCAAAAAACACATTTAAAGGGTTAATTACAATAAAAGAGTTACAACCAGCCGACCTAAGCGGAAAAATAGGGTTTATAGTTCCTCTTTAAACCTCGGCTGTGGTGGTCGAGCAGCCGCATATGCACACATCGTCACCTAAGCTCTCCAACTCAAGGATGATTCAGCTCTTTTTTACCTTTACCTGCACCACATAGCACCCGTGAGCCAAGACTCAGCAAGAAAACTCAAACAGGCTCATAAGCAGTTAATAACATGTCACCAAACCACAATAAGCATGCCTAGCAGTAATAACCCTATTCATGCATGCATGCAAGTACAAATAAATGATTATGGGGTCCTGTGCCCTGAATAGATGGTTGTTGAGTCATTTTGGGGCCTTGCGCCCCGAATAAATGACCGGGGTCCTGTGCTCTAAATATATGATTGGGGGTCCTGTGCCTTGAATAGATGACTGGGGTTCTGTGCCCTGAATAAATGACTGGGGTTTTGTGCCCTGAATAGATGACTATTAAGTCGTTCTGGGGTCCTGCGCCCTGAATAAATGAATAATAAGACATTCCGGGATCTTGCATCGTAAGCCATGTGACCATCAAGCCACCTGAGCCTTTTAGCCCTGGCTCTGAGTAACTAGCCATAGACTAACCAAGCACTTTAGTTTTCTTCAACCAATAGGTCGGTCGAGCATATAATGCTCCTGTTGATTAGATTTAATCATATCGACCATCGTTCATAGTACTATTGCTGCTCTTGACTCATAAGTCAATTCCATACAACCATCGCTCAATACTATTGCCAATTATGACTGATAAGCCAGAGCTTCACGACCAGCACTAAACACCATTGCCGTTTACGACTAATAAGTCAGTGTGTTACTCAGATAAAAATTGTATTCCAGCATTCATATTGCAACATATATCCAAATATAGAGCACTCGACATGCTTCATCAATAATAACAAGAATAATTATGATCATGCACATTTACAGAGACTCAAGTTCTGATCAATTCCATATTCAACATACATGCCATGCCATAATCACATGTATCACATGCATCACATGACTCACATACTGGGTACAGTTTTCTTACCTTTGGTCCAAGCACAGGTTACCAATAAACGACCCTAGAGTACGATCCTGATTCTGAAACCCTAGCAATCACCTAGTCACAAGCATAATATAGAATCCCATAAAAAATGAGTAAATAAAGACTTCTGGGCTGAGTCATTGTCTCCGGGACGTCAAAACCTACCAAACTGGGTAGTAGGATCGATCCCGAGCCTTAGAGTTAAGTTCCCAAGACTAAAAGCCAAACCTGGCAAAAAATGCACAAGCGGGCTGCGACTTGGCCTTGGGGGTCGCGACGTACCTCCCTGACAGAGAGCCCTCTGCTTGGGCTTTAGGGTGCGGGTCGGGACTTGGCCCTCCAGAGTCGCAGCGTGACCCCCAGGCAAAACCCTCCTAGTTTTGGGTTCACACAGGTCACGACTTCCTAGAACATGGTCGCGACCCAACCTCGAACCTAGCCATTTTCTAGGTTTTCTCCCATTTAAAATCCTCCAAAAACTTATCCAAACATATCCAAATCTCAAAAGCAACGTTCCCAAACATCCTAATTTCCCAAAACCATTAAAACCCAAGTCCCAATCAAATCAAAAACTCCTCAAAACGTAAAATCCAATCAAGGCTTAGAAACTCGAAAACTCAAGACTTAAAACTTGGATTACCGTTGATGGAGTCGTTTCCCAATTAAATCCTCCGGCTAATAATCTTCTAATCTTCCCTAAAATTGCTATGACTCGAACCTTGCTTGAATCCGAGTGCTAAAACTTGAATTTCCTTTGAAAATGCGAACGACGTCAAAAAGGGATAACGGGAGAGAGAGAACGTACTAAACGTTCTTTTATGTTTCTGACAGGTTACTTCGAGCTTAAGTAACTTCAAGCCAATCCTAATGCTCAGGGTCCCAAAAATGCCCCCGGGGTAAAATAGTAAAAATTCCCAGAATTTTCTCCTGATCTCACTAACTCCCAATATATCTTCAATTAATCATTCCCATTACCCAATATCCCGGTAATGTGCTAAATACCCAATATACCCCTTGACTTACTCCGAGTCAAGTATGAGTCCCATTGTGACTTTCCCATTAGCTTACTCCCTAGGATCGTCTCGTGCCGAATAATCCAAACATATCCACATAGTAATGTAGTACCACACACATACCACATATATGCCAAATCTACCCATAATAGGCCAAATTACGAAAATTACCCAATTAATCATAAATAAGCCCACATGCATATTTCATACACCAAAACATGCATATCAAGTTACATTATAATATAACTCACATAATCACATAAATTCCATAATTTGCCATCCTGGCCCCCTAACCAAGGCCCTAAGTCGTTTAAGGAAATTTGGGACGTTTCAACTATCCCCTCCTTACAGAAATTATATCCTCAAAATTTTATCTGAATAACCCAGAATATCAATCCCGCATAAATGATTCCAGTTCCCACGTCGCTCCCTCGACCTTACTATTTCTGTATAATACCTTAACCAAAGGTATAGCTATTGTTCCTCAGAACTTTGTTCTTTCAGTCTCATATCTAGACTGGCTATTTCTCACACGACAACTTAGCCTCTAATTCCAGATCCTCATAACTCAACACATGAGTCTCCTCTAACACATGTTTCCTCAACATGGAAATATGAAATACATTGTATATGGCTGACAGTACCGAAGATAAGGCCAATCTATAGGCCACCTGACCGATCCTAACAAGGATCTCAAATGGATCTACAAATCTA
Organism: Humulus lupulus; assembly: GCF_963169125.1. NCBI lineage: Eukaryota > Viridiplantae > Streptophyta > Magnoliopsida > Rosales > Cannabaceae > Humulus > Humulus lupulus. The sequence goes on from NC_084794.1 coordinate 130,694,803, forward strand.
GGGTTCAACTTGCCCTTATCTCCTCACCCCATTCCATGGTGATACTCTAAGGAAGATAAAGCCTTCCACTTGGAACTCCACGTTCCTTCACTTCAAATTAACATAACTTTCCCATTTACTCTGAGAAGTGAGCATCCGAGCTTTAATCTTTTCAATAGCCTCAACAATCCCCTGAACTACCACAAGATGCAAATATAACATCTCACTCATCTCATCCCAGTGAATGAGCGATATACATTTCCTACCATATAGCATGTCATAAGGTGCCCCTTTAATAACTGAATAACTCCCTCTGATTTACCATCAATCTGAAGATAATAAGTTGTACTGAACTCCAACTGTATACTCATCACCTTCTGCAGCCTTCCCTAAAACTTGGAAGTAAATACAGGGTCCCTATCCATCAGGGTAGACCTAAAAGTCCCAAGAGGGCGTACTATCTCTCTTTCACAGAGAGATATGCATACTGGTCAACTGTATTGTGCATCCTCACTGATAAAAAAAATGATCTGACTGTGTATACTGTGTCCATAATAACCCGAAATGAAATCACACTTGCTCACTACCCTGGGCAACCCGCCACAAAATCCATCGTGATGTCCTCTTACTTTCACTATGGAATATACAAAGGTTGTATTGGTCTTACTGATTTTTGATACTCTGTCTTGACTTGCTAACAGGTTAGAAACTTTTCCATGTATTCAATTACGTCCCTCTCCATCCCAGGCCACCAATATAAAGCTTTCAGATCCTAGTACATCTTCATGATTTCTTGATGAAGAGAATAATGGGTGATATGAGATTCATCCAGAACCTCACATTTAATCTCAGTGTCTATTGGGATACTAATCCAACCCTTATACCTCAATAAAATCATACCTAACACTGCATGATCCTTAGCTAATCTAGCTAAGACATTCCCCTCAATTCTTCCCATCTGTGGTTCACTAAACTGTTTTACCTTTGATCCTCTCTAAGAGATTAAACTGAAGCGTAATATTGGCCAACTAGCCCACCAGTAACTCTACTCCAGCTTTGGTCATATCCTTCAGCTAACATGATGCATAAGAAATCTCCTTTTCTATCAATTAGATACCATAATAGCTTATAAACTGGTTCTGATCTGTAGGAAGACTCAGAATTATTCCACAAAGCACATGTAATATACTGCCTGTCCAAGGAAACTCTTGACCTCTGAGGTGTTCCTTGGCCTTGGCCAATCTTTAACTGAGAGTATATCACAATATCATCAGTCAAGACGTTCACAAATCCAATTAAGATAATCTTTGAATACCCTGTTCATCCAATCCATCAAAACAACTGGGGCATCAATTGAATCCACAAGACATAACTCAGCACTCTTAGTGCCCATAACTGATACAAAAGACAAGCTTCTGCTCACCCTTCTCCCTGATCTTTAGTTGGTAATAACCATATCGAAGATCTACCTTAAAGAATATCGTCTTACTTAAACACTAAACCTTTGGTTCTTGCAGCTCTGTTGAAGTCGCTCAATGCATTGTTCTAGAGCTGGTTCCGTTCTTGGTACCATCCTAATCACCATTCTCCCTCTTTGTGTAAAGGTAACCCTAGAAAATCCCCTGGAACACATCTAGAAACTCACAGACTAATCTAGTCTGTCCTAGTCTCACTAACATGACCTGAGTTGTATCCACCACACTATCTAAGAGTCCTATGCATCCCTCCTGCAATAGGTATTTAGCTCTAAGTACAGATGTCATAGGCATACGAGGTCCATGCACAGTGCCAACAAATACAAGGGTTTCTCACCCTTAGGCCCAAGAGTACCATCTTTTCCGGACGATCTATTATTGTCCCAAACTCGGCTAACCTATTCATATCCAGGATCATATTGAAGTCAGTCATAACCAACTCTATTAAATCAACTGATGAGTCATTTCCACAATAATCTAACTCATCTCTTAAAATTACTAATAGAGTACAACATTCTCATCACAACATAACCATATAATCTACATATCAAGTCTAGGCCTCTCTAGATGCAATAAAGCAAAGAACAACATGGCACTAAAACCAATCAACAAATTACAAGAATCAAAAATAAAAACTGACATGCCACCACCGAGGAACCATCCCCAGTCTCTGTCTTAGACTCTGATTGTGTCAGAGCGAACACTCGATCTGGGGTCGAGCTGTCCACCCCCTTTGGCTTATCCTTCCTTCGCCTTGGGCAATCCCTCTTGAGGTGCCCAACCATCCCACATAAGAAACATGCCTTTGCTCAACATTCTCCCAGATGGCGCCTCTTACACCGAGTGCATTTTGGGTAGACTTTCCAATATTTGTCCTTGCCTAATCCAATAAACGGAGGTATCACCGTCTGAGCTCCGCGCTCTCCAACACTCTCCTTCCCAATCTCATTTTTTGTGCTCTCAACTACAAGAGCCTTCCCTACCACCTGAGCGTAGGTAGAGATTTCATGTACTGGGGTGACTCTAATGCCCTGAGCTATTCTGGGATTTAATCCCTAGATAAATCGTTCTTTCCAAACCACATCCATGGGTACCATATCTAAAGAAAACTTGGCCAACCCATCGAATTTGTTAACATACTCAGTTACTGTTGTATTTCCCTGAACCAGGTTCATAAACTCATTTGTCTTAGCAGTCCTGACTGCATCACAGTAATATCTTTCATTAAACAACTGTCTAAATTCTTTCCAGTCCATCACAACTGTATCTCATGTTTGGGATACCACTTCCCACCACGTCTGGGCATCCTCCCGGAACACATATGTAGCACAGATCACCCTATCGTGACCTACCTCCCCCATACTGTCGAGGAAGGAACTGATCATGCCCATCCATTGCTCAGCTCTTAATGGATCTAGGCCTCCCTAAAAAATTGGAGGGTAATATTCCTGGAATCTTCCACACAGAAATTCCCACCTATTCTCAACCCTTGGCTGAGCCAATACTAGTATCACTCCTGGCATAGCAAAGGAAGAGGTGTTCCCTGACAGAACTTGCTGCTATTTTATACACTTGATCTCTTCCTCTTGCCTTTGCAATCTTAATTGCATATATGTAAACACCTGCTGCAAATTCTGAGGGGTAGGTGAAGGGTTCAAGCCCTGGCTGTAAGTCTCAGCCTCGGTATAACCACCACCGGGTCCCATTAACTGCCTTGGGCACATAACCTCTGATTAATCTGTAGTCAATAACTTGATCAGTTAAACATGATGAGCTTGTTAAAAATCCTTCCCCCATGGGAACATTCACACAACACCATACTCACCTACCACTGTGATGCCAAAATACATGCCCACAACATTCATACATCAATTCATAACCCCTACTCTTCCAACATACATACCATGCTCTCATCTTCAGCATGCAAATAACACATTCATATACTCAATGAGTAGGTAATCACATAATCATATAATTAGTAAAGGGTCAGGCCTTATCAGAATCTCATGCTTCCTAATAAGGTATGCAGGTAAAGCATTTATATCATATTAAAGAAGTTAAGCACATACCCACACAAATAATTACCATACCTTGAGTGGAGCTTGACTTTAGACACGAGTGTACATGCCCATCTTGTCTACAGGAACCCTTAACCTTGGCTTGCTCTGATACCAAGTTGTAACGCACTACTACCCAGGGACCATTACACTCTGTATTTTAAATAGTGCTAAACTCGTTAAACTAGCCATTTGGCCATAATCGTGTAACTAAATGTGATTAACAGTTTAGGGTTAAAGTTTTTTGCCAAGGATACAAACGTTTAACTAAAATGTTTACTGTATACATTGGGATCCAAAAAATACATTTAAAGGGTTAGTTACAATAAAAGAGTTACAACCAGCTGACCTAAGCGACAAAATAGGGTTTAACCTTAGTTCCTCTTTAAACCTCGGCCGTGGTGGTTAAGCAGCCGCATATGTACACATCATCACCTAAGCTCTCCAACTCAAGGATGGTCCAACTTTCTTTTACCTGTACCTGCACCACATAGCAATCGTGCGTCGAGGCTCAGCAAGAAAACTCAATCATGCTCATAAGCAGTTAGTAACATGTCACCAAATCATAATAAGCATGCTAGTAGTAAAAAACTCTATTCATGCATGCAGGCAAGTACAAATAAATGATTATGGGGTCCTATGCCCTGAACAGATGGTTGTTGAGTCATTCTGGGGCCCTGCGCCTTGAATAAATGACTGGGGTCTTGTGCCTTGAATAGATGACTAGGGTCTTGTGCCCTGAATGGATGACTGGGGTTTTGTGCCCAGAATTAATGACTGGGGTCTTGTGCCTTGAATAGATGACTATTAACTTGTTCTTGGGTCCTGCGCCCTAAGCCATGTGACCATCAAGTCACCTGAGCCTTTTAGCCCTGACTTTGAGTAACTAGCCATAGACTAGCCAAGCGCTTTAGTTTTCTTCGACTAATAGGTCGGTCGAGCATATAATGCTCATGTTGATTAGATCTAATCATATCGACCAACGTTAAATGTGTTATTGCTGCTCTTGACTCATAAGTCAATTCCATACGACTAGTGCTCAGTACTATTGCCGATCATGACTGATAAGTCAGAGCTTCACGACCAGCACTAAACACCATTGACATTTCTGACTAATAAGTCAGTGTGTTACTCAGATAAACAATGTATTCCATCATTCATAATGCAACAGATATCCAAATATAGAGCACTCGACATGCTTCATCAATAATAACAAACATAATTATGATCATGCATATTTACATAGACTCAAGCTCTGATCAATTCCATATTCAACATACATGTCATGCCATAATCACATGTACCACATGCCTCATATACTGGGTGCAGCTTTCTTACCTTTGGTCCAAGCACAGGTTACCAATAAACGACCATTGAGAACGATCATGATTCTGAACCCCTAGCAATATCCTAGTCACAACCATAATATAGAATCCCGTAAAAAATGAGTAAATAAAGAGGTCCGGACTGAGTCCTAGTCTCGGAAACGTTGAATCCTACCAAACCGGGTAGTAAGATCGGTCCCGAGCCCTTAGAGTTAAGTTCCCAAGACTAAAAAAGCCAAACCTGGCAAAAAATGCATAGGCGGGCTGTGACTTGGTCCTGGGGATCGCGGCACGACTCCCTGACAGAGAGCCCTCTACCTGGGCTTCAGGGTGCGGGCTGCGACTTGGCCCTCTAGAGTCGCGGCGTGCCCCCCAGGCAAAACTTTCCTGGTTTTGGGTTCACGCAGGTCACGACTTCCTAGAACATGGTCGCGACCCAACCTCAAACCCAACCATTTTCTACGTTTTCTCCCATTTAAAATCCTCCAAAAACCTATCCAAATATATCCAAATCTCAAAAGAAAAGTTCCCAAACATCCTAATTTCCCAAAACCATTAAAACCCAAGCCTCAATCAAATAAAAAATGCCTCAAAATGTAAAATCCAATCAAGGCTTAGAAACTCAAAAACTCAAACTTAAAACTTGGATTACCTCTGATCGAGTCATTTCCCAATTAAATCCTCCGGATAATAAGCTTATAATCTTCCCTAGAATTGCTATGACTCGATCCTTGCTTGAATCCGAGTGCTAAAACTCAAATTTCCTTTGAAAATGCGAACAACGTCAAAAAGGGATAACGAGAGAGAGAGAGAGAGAGCGTATTGAATGTTCTTTTATGTTTCTGACAGGTTACTTTGAGCTTAAGTAACCTCAAGTAAATCCTAATGCTCGAGGTCCCGATAATGCCCCCCGAGGTAAAATAGTAAAAATTCCCAGAATTCCCTCCTGATCTCACTAACTCCCAATATATCATCAAATAATCATTCATATTACCCAATATCTCAATAATGTGCTAAATACCCAATATACCCCTTGACTCACTCCGTTGTGACTTTCCCATTAGCTTACTCCCTAGGATCGTCTCGTGCCGAATAACCCAAACATATCCACATTGTAATGTAGTACCACACACATACCACATGTATGCCAAATATACCCATAATGGGCCAAATTATGAAAATTACCCAATTAATCATAAATAAGCCTACATGCATATTTAATACACCAAACACATGCATTATAATGACCTAACTATTTCTATGACCTTGGACCATTAGATCTACTATACATAGCTACTATTTTGGGAAAGATACATAAGAAATAATATAACTTTATTAAATCTCAAAATATTGTATCAAATACATAATAATAGAAAATATGGCATGGGTACCCATTGTTTAAAAGAAAAACATAAACTTTAATTCAATTGTTTAAAAAAACTAAATGCGGAAAAACATGATCTAAAAGACTAAATATAAATAACTTCATCCTCGATCGACACGCAGTCCACTCAGTCCGTTCATCCTCAACACATATGCCAAGCTTCCAAGAATCCTTCCGCCTCCGTATCTAGTTTCCTGCATCACACTAAAAAAATAAAGGAATGAGCCTAATGCCCAGCGAGGAAAACCTAACACATAACTCATATACATAAAATTCATAACGTAGCATATAATAAAACATATCATAAACATATGTCACACATACTATAATGGCCATTATTACTTGGGGTCCCATAACTAAACACGTCATATGCCCATTAGATTTGTGGGGCTTGCTAGCTAAGCAAGTCATATGCCCATAAATTTATTGGGGCTTGTTAGTGTACAGGTCATATGCCCAAGTCTACAAACATACACAATATAACATTTCATAACACAACATAACATAAGATAACATATCACATATCATATAACATATAAAATCCTATCCTATTTTCCTTACCAATATACCAGGATGATGAGAACAAAGTTGGAATTTTGGAACACTCCTAAAAACCATAATATAGAGGTGAGTATACTAAAGAAAAGAGATGGAAAGAATAAACTACACCATCGAAACGATACTTACCAATGAAAACCTTAAGTTCGAAGAACTTAGATGCCTAACCAAGAATAGAAAAGACTGAGTTAGGATTTGAGTAGAGAAGAACTATAAGAATCAATACAGAAAGGAACTAGAATTAGGAATACCTTGAATGTTTCTATGACCGAACTATACCTTGAAACCGAAATACACTATAACCTTACTTCCCAAGTGTTTATTAAGCTTATAATGATTAAGCTTATAACCCCAATCCAAGTGTTTATCACTCTATAGTCTCACTAGCACATGGAAGGCTCTGATCAAAGCTTGAAGAATGAATGAAAAGGCTTGGTGCTAGGTCCTATTTATAGAGTTCTAGGAATAAAAATCTTCTTTTGGCTTAGAATAAAAATAATAAATTCAATTGAAAATATTTGAATATCCTTCAGCCAAAGGCTTAGGAATTGGTCAAATTTTTCAGAGAGATTTAAGGATTCAAAGCTTGATTTTTAAAATAATAAAAACAAATAGAATCCTAACTTCTAACTCCCTAAATCTTGTAACTCTAAACTCCTCTGCAGTAAAATCAACATATCTGGAGTTGTAAAACTCCGATTTGGACTCTTTTTATACCGTTAGAAAGCTAATTAAATTATCTACACCTTTATAGAAATACTATTTTTCGAAATTCATAACATAACTGGGTCAAAAATAGGTCGGAAGTTACAGTACCCTAAAGTTACGAAAAATCTATTTACAACCTAATCCACAAATAAATAAAATTGTGACAAATATCATGCTCCTATCAGATTTTGGTGAAGACTAAGTCTTATATTTCTCTTATTTTATCATTAAAATAATAATTCCTTAATAATCATACATATGACAAGTGTCATATTCCTATTGGCTCTATCTAAACCTTAGGAATAACCATGCTCATGACAAGTGTCATATTCTTATTAGCTCTATCTAAACCTTAGGTTATAATAATTATCATATTAATAACCAACAATATTAATCAAAACTTATATTATAATTAATATTCTTAAACTATAGGTTAAACTTATAAAATCCATAACTATTGTTAGGAGTTTCCAACTAAGTCCCGGCTTGAACCAAAATCCATAGTAATGAACATACTATAACTAATACTAGCTATTACTACTACTACTACTACTACTACTACTATCTAACTAGCTAAGTAAATTCTGGGACTCTACATGCATATCAAGTCATATTATTATATAACTAACATAATCACATAATTTCCATAATTTGCCATTCTGGCCCCCTAACCAAGACCCTAAGCGTTATTAGGAAATTTGGGACGTTTTAACTATCCCATCCTTACAGAAATTTCATCCTCGAAATTTTATCTGAATAACCCAGAATATCAATCCCGCATAACTGATTTCAGTTCCCCCGTCGTTCCCTCGACCTTACTGTTTCTGTATAATACCTTAACCAAAGGTATAGTCGTTGTTCCTCAAAACTCTGTTATTTCTGTCTCATATCTGGACTGGCTATTTCTCACACGACAACTTAGCCTCTAATTCCAGATCCTCATAAGTCAACACATGAGTATCCTCTAACACATGTTTCCTCAACATGGAAATATGAAATACATTGTATATGATCGACATGGCTGAAGATAAGGCCAATCTATAGGCCACCTGACCGATCCTATCTAGGATTTCAAATGGTTCTATAAATCTAGGGTTCAACTTACCCTTATATCCTCACCTCTTTCCATGGTGATACTCTAAGGAAGATATAGCCTTCCACTTGGAACTCCACGTTCCTTCACTTCAAATTAACATAACTTTCCAATTTACTTTGAGAAGTGAGCATCCTAGCTTTAATCTTTTCAATATCATCAATGATCCCCTGAACTACCACAAGGTCCAAATATAAAATCTCACTCATCTCATCCCAGTGAATGAGAGATATACATTTCCTACCATATAGCATGTCATAAGGTGCCCCTTTAATAACAGAATAACTCCCTCTGATTTACCATCAATTTGAGGATAATAAGTTGTACTGAACTCCAACTATATACTCATCACCTTCTGCAGCCTTCCCTAAGACTTGGAAGTAAATACAGGGTCCCTATCCATCAGGGTAGACCTAAAAGTCCCAAGAGGGCGTACTATCTCTCTTTCACAGAGAGATCTGCATACTGGTCAACTGTATTGTGCATACTCACTGATAAAAAAAATGAGCTGACTGTGTATACTGTGTCCATAATAACCCGAACTGAAATCAAACTAGCCCATTACCCTGGGCAACCCCACCACGAAATCTATCGTGATGTCCTCTTACTTCCACTATGGAATTTACAAAGGTTGTATTAGTCTTACTGATTTCTGATACTCTGTATTGACTTGCTAACAGGTTAGGCACTTTGCCATGTATTCAATTACGTCCCTCTCCATCCCAGGCCACCAATATAAAGCTTTCAGTTTCTGGTACATCTTCATGATGCCTGGATGAAGAGAATAAGGGGTGATATGATATTCATCCAGAACCTCCCTTTTAATCTTAGTGTCCATTGGGATACTAATCCAACCTGTAACACCCTGATTAACAAAGACCGTTCACACTATGTAGTTAAAATAGTGAAGTACTTGCTAATCAAGTCATTTGATTAAAAATGTGATCCTAAGGTCAACAATTAGATTAGGGTTAAAAGATTTTGATCATAAATGATTAATTTTTCATTAAAATAGATGTTTGGTACATGGGATCCCAAAAACATGGTTTAATAGACACAGTTACAAAATTGTCAAAAGTTATATACAATCCAGTGGCCATTCTAATGGCAAAATACAAATTTTAGGTTATGTCCCTGTACTTTCCCTCTACCGTGGCGGATGAGCAGCTGACAATGTACATCTCGCCCCAGAGCTCTCCAACTCATGGTTGATCCATCTTACCCTTGCCTTTGCTTGCACCACGTAGCACCCGTGACCCAAGGCACAACAAGAAAACCATAACAATAATACATAATTAGTGATAATAATCATTCAATCATAAAACAATCATCCAAATATTCAACAAGTCATAAACATCAAACTAATATCAATAAACATATACATTCAGCAATTTATCTCAATCAATATGCAATATTCAGGGTCGGCGCCCTTAGGTCGCGCCCTCTGTTTACTCCACTGACTTTGGCTCGCTTAGGACAAGTATAGTGTTTATCTAGCTCACCACAACTCACAGGGGCCGAGCCGTGTTTTGTGCACAAATTATCAACCCTGGCTCTCTTAGGTCGTTCATTCTCATATCCTAAATCAATCAATTAGCCATACAATATACATGTTCAAGTATTGGGAATCTCAGTCCCGTTACAACCACTCAAGGGTGAAGTTTCCTTACCTTGAATTCTAGGTGGAGATAATAGAACGGTCCTGAGAACGATCCTCAGTCCTGAGCCTTGGCGATAAACCTAGTCACAGTGGCCAATGGGTAATTGTCAACTTCTAATCCAAATAAATACTTAGGAGACACAAACTAGCCTCCGGGACCTCAATTTCTACTAAACCAGGTTGTAGAAATTGTCCTGAGCGCTTAGGTTCGAACCCCTGAGCCTTACCAATTCTAGAAGTCATCCCAAGGTAAAAATCCCTAGGCGGGCCGCGACCTGGCCCCAAGGGTTACGACTTGCCCCCAAGTCAGAGGCTAAACCCCTAAGCCTCAAGGGGAGGCCGGCCGCGACTTGCCTCTTAAGGTCGCGGTGCACCCCTAAATCAGAGAGCAAACCCAGGGCCTACTAGGCACATGCACCACGGTGCCCCTGAGCTGGGTCGCAGCGCCCCCCCTTCGAACCTAGAAATTCTGGGTTTTCTCTATCTCTTTCTAGCCAAAAACCACAAAGCTTCAAACCAATTATACTCCCCACTTCCAACTAAATCACAAGAGCGAACCAAGACTCAAACCATATATTTTAAGCATATTAGAACACCGAAACTCAACCCAACCTACCAACTAATGATCAACTAACTTATACTCAAAAACCCAGTATTCACACATGTTCTAAGCTTCACAAATACTCAGCTCAATTAAGTGAATTAAAGTTTGAATCTTACCTGAATTGGTGACTTAAACTCCTTAGAATCCTATGATGTCTTTAACCTAGCCTTTCCTCAGCTTGACCTAGCCTAAAACCAACCTAATTCCTAGCTTGATCACCTCTATATTTCCTTCTGTTTTCCTTCAACTTCAAAGTACAAGGAGAAGGATAAAGAGAGAGGGGGTACGTGAGTGAGAGAGGTGAGGGAGAGCTAAGTGTTTCTACCACTTTCTGGTTAGTCTCAAGTGTTTTGTCTGAGTTTATCCTTTGCTTAACAAAAGACCATTTTGCCCCTTAAGCCTATTAGTTCTCAAATTGATCCTAGGGGTAGAATGGTCATTTCGCTCCCAATTCTCGCTAATTCCTCAAGTGTTCGTATTATCTACCAATTAATCTCGTCATCCAATTAATTACCAAATATTCATCCAATATCTATAAATCCCAAAATATTCTCTAAATTCCCAAAAATACCCCTAGGCTCCCACCGAGCCGAGTATTAAACCCCGCTGTGACTATTTCGCTAATTCGCTCACTAGGATCGTCTCAAGCCATATGCAGCAAATATATCCACATGATAATGTAGTCTCAACAATTTCTCGCAAACAATCACATTTATGCCCTCAAAGGGTCAAAATTACATATATGCCCTTATAAGCTAGAAATGGCCCACATGCATATTTAATACTCATAACATGCATATCACATATTCATATAATTATATTAATCATGCATGCCACATAATCATGCATTTAACCATTTAATCTCACATATACCAATTATGCCCTCTCGACATGCTAATCAAGGCCCTTAAGCCTTATTACTAATTTTGGGTCGTTACGCGACCCTTATACCTCAATAAACTCATATCTGGCACTGCATGATCCTTAGCTAATACAGCTAAGACATTCCCCTCAATTCTTCCCATCTGTGGTTCACTCAAATGTTTTTCCTTTGATCCTATCTAAAAGAGTAAACTCAAGCGTAATATTGGCCAATTAGCCCACCAGTAACTCTACTCCAGTTCTGGTCATATCCTTCAAGTAACATGATGCATAGGCAATCTCCTTTTCTGTCAATGAGATACCATAATAACTTATAAACTAGTTCTGATCTGTAGGAAGACTCAGAATTATTCCACAAAGCACATGTAATATCCTGCCCATCCAAGGAAACTCCTAACCTCTGAGTCGTTCCTTGGCCTTGGCCAATCTCTAACTGAGAGTATCAATTGAATCCACAAGACATAAATCAGCACTCTTAGTGCCCATAACTGATACAAAAGACAAGCTTATGCTCACCCTTCTCCCCGATCTTTAGTTGGTAATAACCAGATCGAAGATCTACCTTAAAGAATATCATCTTACTCAAACATTAAACCTTTGGTTCTTGCAGCTCTGTTGAAGCCTCTCAATACAATGTTCTAGACATAGTTTTGTCCCTGACACCAACCTAATCACCATTCTCCCTCTTTGTGTAAAGGTAACCCTAGAAAATCCCCTGGAACACATTCAGAAACTCACAGACTAATCCAGTCTGCCCTGGTCCCACTGGTACGACCAGAGTTGTATCCACCACACTAGCTAAGAGTCCTATGCATCCCTCCTGCAATAGGTATTTAGCTCTAAGTACAGATGTCATAAGCATACGAGGTCCATGCACAGTGCCAACAAATACAAGGGTTTCTCACCCTCAGGCCCAAGAGTACCATCTTTTCCTTACGATCTATTATTGTCCCAAACTCGGCTAACCAATCCATATCCAGGATCATATCAAAGTCAGTCATAACCAACTCTATTAAATCAACTGACAAGTCCTTTCCACAATAATCTAACTCATCTCTTAAAATTACTAATAGAGTAAAACATTCTCATCACAACATAACCATGTAATCTGCATATCAAGTTTAGGCCTTTCTAGATGCAACAAAGCAAAGAACAGCATGGCACCAAAACCAATCAAAAAATTAGAAGAATCAAAACTAAAAACTGATGTGCCACCACTGAGGAACCAGCCCCAGTCTCATTCTCAGTCTCTATCTCAGACTCTGACTGTGTCAGAGCGAACACTCAAGCTGGGGTCGAGCTATCCACCCCCTTTGGCTTATCCTTCCTTCGCCTTGGGAAATCCCTCTTGAGGTTCCCAACCATCCCACATAAGAAACATGCCTTTACTCATTATTCTCCCAGATGGTGCCTCTTACATCGAGTGCATTTTGGGTAAACTTTCTAATCCTCATCATTGCCCAATCCAATAAAAGAAGGTATCACCGTCTGAGCTCTGCACTCTCTAGCGCTCTCCTTTCCAATCTCATTTTATGTGCTCTAAAAAATAAGAACCTTCTCTACCACCTGAGCGTAGGTAGAGATTTCATGTATCGATGCTTAGAAGATATGAATTAGATTGACTCATGTGTTGAGCTATGAGGATCTGGAATTATAGACAGATTTATCCTATGAGGAGCATCCGATTCATATTTTGGATAGGAAGAACAAGGTCTTGAGGAACAAGACTATTCCTCCAGTTAAAGTACTAGCTAGAGTAAGATATGAGTGATCAATATCCCGAGATGTTCAAGTAAATTTCAAGGACAAAATTTCTATTAGGTGAGGATAGTTGTAGCATTCCAAATATCCTAATAAGGATTAGTATGTTTATTAGTTTGCCTGGAGATCATAATTGGAAATTATGTGATTATAATTAAATATATATGTGATTGTGTGGATAATGTGAGTTATATTATGATATGACTGTTTATGCATGTTTATGTGTATTAAATGTGCTTAAAGACATGCTTTTATTAAAAAATGGGCATTTTCGTAATTTTGACCCATTGAAGGTATAACTGTAATTTTATATGATATGTGCTTGAGACCACATTATTATATGGATATATTCATGATATTCTGCAGAAGTCGATCTTTTCGAGTAATTTAGTGGAAAAATCACAACGGGGTTTAATGCTGCTGCTCGGGGTGAGCAAAGGGTATTTTTGTTATTTTACACATTTCACAATTTGTTGTTAAATGAGAGTATTTGATGGGAAATAAATTGTATTTGATAAATTGGTTGATTAATTTTGAGATTAAGGGTATAATTTGAGGTTTAATGGGAAATTAGGCTAAAGGACCAAAGTGCCCTTGGGGGTTTATTAGTGGGGTATTTGAGGCAGTGGTAAAGTGGTCATTTCACCAAAAGCTAGTCAAATTCAACTAAGTGCCTTGAACAACTTGTCATTCATGTTTTTTCTCTAAGGCATTTTGTAACATCCCAAGTTTGCTAATAAGGCTTAGTGTCTTGATTAGCGTGTCGGGATGACAATAATTGATTTAATTATGTTATTACATAGATTAAATGATAATGTGATTAGAAATGCATGTTTAGGTGAATTAAATATGCATGTGGGCCCTGTAGAATCCCAGAATGTTTACTTAGTTAGCTAGATAGTTAGTAGTAGTTATAGTATTTTAGATTTCGTGATTTTGGTTCAAACCGGGACTTAGTTGGAAACTCATAACAACAATTATGGATTTTATAGGTTTAACCTATAGTTTAAGAATATTAATTATAACATAAGGTTTGATTAATATTGCTGGTCCTAAATATATCATTTATTATAACCTAAAGTTTAGATAGAGCCAATAAGAACATGACACTTGTCATAAGCATGATTATTAAGGAATTAAGTATTTTAGTGATAAAATAAAGAAATAGAAGCATTAGCACCTACTAGAAACTGTTAGGGTCGAATTTTAACTCAGTCAAGGCAGTTATCCCATTCAAATTATGCTGAAAAAGTGCAATTACGAGTTTAAATTATTCACGTATGCCGATATATCGCAGCATGGGAGCCGATATATCGCCTGACGAAGGATACGGAAAACACATTGACGCTGCACGAACGTATGAACGAAGGCCTGGGACTAGAGCAGAGCCGATATATCGCCCTTAATTATTATTATTATTATTTCTTTTGTTTTTAAATTTAAAAATAAGGCTTAACTACTTAGACCTACCTCTGAACGTTTTTGACCGAGTCTTAAACCTCTGATTGACGAATATTCAAATATTTTCAATTATATTCATTATTTTTATTCAAATCAAAATGGGGTTAGTTTCACTCCTTACCTCTATAAATAGGACCTAGTACCCAGTCCTTCCTCTCATTCTTCAAGCTGTGATCAGAGACTCCAAGGTGCTAGTGCTACCATACAGTGATAAACACTTGGGTTGGGAAATAGCTTTGTCATTCTTAAGCTTTATAAAATACTTGAGAAGTGAGGTTTAATGTATTTTGGTATTGAAGTTAGACCAATCCATAAGGTCAACTAAGGTATTCCTATTCTTTAAGTCCAGTTCTTTAAACTACTTTAGTTTTCTTTAGTTCCTTATTCATATCCTAACTTTTGATATTGGTTTTTAATTAGGTTCTTAAAATTTAAAGATCTTTCTTGGTAAGTTTCTTCTTGAAGGTTTAGTTTCCACATTTATTCTTTATTATTTAGAAATACTCACCAATCTTATTGTTGGTTTTAGGAGTGTTCCAAGTCCCGCATTTGTTCTCAAATATCCCAGTTTTGCTAAGGAAAATATGATAGAACTTTATATGTTTATATGATATGTTATATTATCTAATGTTATGTTATCTTATGTTATGTAATGTTTACATTATAGTATGTTTATAGACCTTGGGCATATGACTTTTCTAGCTAGCAAGCCCCAATAATTTATGGGCATATGACCTGCTTGGCTAGCAAGCCCCACAAATCTATTGGGCATATGAATTGCTTAGATAACAAGCCCCAAGTAGTATAATGGCCATTGTAGTATTATATGACATATGTTTATAGTATATGTGTTTATGGTATAATTTATATATATGTTTTATGTTGTTAGTAGTTTTTCCTTGCTGGACATTAGGCTCACTCCTTTACTTTTAGTGTGATGCAAAAAAATAGATACAAAGGTGGAAGGATTCTTGGAAGCTTGACATGTGTGTTGAGGTGAATGGAGTGGATGGGCTGCGTGTCGATTCGAGGACGATGTTATTTTTTTTAGTCTCTTTAAATTACGTTTTTATGAATTTTCCGCATTTAGCTTGTAAACAATTTCATTTAAAGTTATGTTTTATTGTTAAAACAATGAGCTCATTTATGTATTAAAAATATTATTTTAAAGTTTTAATAAATTTATAAATATTTCTCATGTATGTTCTCTTCAAAGTAGTAGTTATGTCTAGTAGTTTTAATGGTCTAAGTCTTAGAAATAGTTGGGTCATTACAAGCCCATTTTGGTTAATAGGTGCATAATTGTAATTTTGGCCAGTTAAGGGTGTAAATGTGAATTATATGCGTGTTGTGATTGATACCAGAAGATTATGGTGATGTATTTGTGATGTGTGATCCGAGACGGTCTTAGAGAGTGGAATAGTAAAATAGTCACAACATGGTTGAATACCCAGCTCGGGGGAGCCTAGGGGTATTTTGGAAACATAGCATGTGTTTGGGATTTATCAAGTAACAGGTAGTGATTTAGCGATCATTTGGGTATGTCGGGGATTTAATGGAGAACTATAGGAATACTCGAGGAATTAGCAGGATATGGCAAAAGAAGGGATTGCCCTTGGAGGCATTAAGTGGCTACATTGATCCTAGGAGGTAATTTGGTCAATTTGGAGGCTGGGGATAGACTTGAGTTTGGGTTTAGACACTAGAACCCACCAGAAATCAGAAGACAAAATATACTCTCTCAAGATCTTCACACTCTCTCTAGACATTCTCTCTCTTTCAAAGGGCTAAGGAAGTTTTGTTGCTAAAATTCAAGGGTGAAGGCTGGGAATTTAAAGGGAATTGAGGCCTAAAGTAGCTAAGGTTTAGCTCAGGATTGGAACTACAGTTGAGGTAAGGATTTAGTCTAATTGTCTTACTGAATTTTACTGCTGTGATTAGCTTTGATAAGTTTAAAACCTTAGGTCAGATTTTGATTATTAGTGGGGCTAAAGTTTAGTTTTTGGGATGTTTAGACCAGTTCAATTGCTTGGATATGAATTGTAAACTGAATTCTGTGTCTAAGCTTTGATTTGGATGGATTCTGGAAAGTTCAGCTCGTAAAGATGCATGACAATTTCTGGGTTTTGGGCTCGAGCCGCGGCCTTCTTCTTCAGGCGTCGCGACCCGTGTATGCGAAGAGGCTTGGGAAGCCTATTATTTTGCCCAGGTGTCACAGTCCATGTTCCTTAGATGAGAGAGCTAGAGCTCTCTGATTTGCAGCAAGTCGCGGCTCAAATTAGGGAAAACGACCAAATAGGGTTTTAAGCTCGGGAACCAAAATCTGAAGGCTCGGGAAGGATTCTACTACCCAGTTTAGTAGAATTTGAGGTCCTAAAGGCTAGTATTTTAATTTGAATTTCTTAATTGGCTAGATCTTGATGGATATCTGTTTATTGATGCGTTGTGACTAGGTTTTACATCAAGGCTCAGGTTTAGGGGATCCTGCTCAAGATCGCAGTAATCAATCAACTCGGGACACAAGTAAGAAAACTGTTTGTGCCATAGATCAGGGCATGGCCCTACTATTTTTGTTTCAGGGCATGGCCCTATTATTTGTGTTTAATGTATGTGTGAATACTTATAAATGCTGTGCTATGTTATGCATGATTATGAATGAACGATAAAGGTCGGGAACGACGAAGGCCGAGGACGACGAAAGCATGCTGAATGCAGGCCGCTAGGGTGAGACCCTCTAATGGTGCAGTATTCACTCGTTCGGTGAAGACCGTGAACCCAGTGGCTGGTAAAGCACCTGGGTCAGCATAGACTGCTATCTGTTTAAGTTGTATATTATTGGATAGAATTGTGATATGTTATGCGTTGAGTTTTCTTGTTGGGCCTCAGCTCACGGGTGCTCTATGGTGCAGGTAAGGGCAAGGGAAAGGTTGATAAACCATAAGTTGGAGAGCGTGGAGCGACGTGTACATGTTCGGCTTACCTGGCTGCCACAACTGGGGTTATTTTGCGGGATATGTTGTAATAGTTGGTTTTGTCGCCTAGGTTGACAGTATCTACGCTTTTAAGTTGTAATACATTTTTGAAATAGTATTTTGGGATCCCAGATGTACAAATTTTATGAATTTTAATGAATGTCCAAATCTTTTATAATGAATGTTGTCAAATGAGTCTTTATTTTTATTTAATCACACTTTCTAACCTAAAACCTCAATTAGCGAGCTAATGGCACATTTATAAATCACATGGTAACGAATCTAAGGTAGTATGGCGTTACACATTTTCACAAGATTTCTCTCTCTTGCTCACCAAGAACTCAACGTCATCAAGCTATAGTTTGGAATTCTTGAGAAGAATTGAGGCTCTAGGAGGAGTGAAAGCTATTAGACACTTCAAAACCAAGTAGTGAATTCGAAATTAAATGAGTTAATCCTTTCCTTTCTTGAGTTTAAATTATTTTTGGTGGTGTTCTTGAGTTTTAGGGGTTGACCTGAATTTCTAAGTTTTAAGGTTGTTGAGTGGTGTTCTTGGGTAGATTTAGTTTGGGGATAAGCATAGGAATTGTTTATAGCTTTTGTTGCCTTTTATTGTCATGAATTTGAAATTGATTTTTGGATTGGAGGAGAAACTTGAGTTTAAAAGCTCAAAGATGTGATTCTTAACATCTTTATGTTTTTGGATGTTTTAAGGATATTTTGGTGTTGTTTGGTGTTTGGGAGGCTGTTTGTGGCTTAAATGTGTGTATGAAATGTTGGGAAAAGATTTTTGGAACTAGAATTGGGTCTGAAATGTAGTTTATGGGTTGTCGTGGTGGCGCCGCGGCGCGTATGAGTTTATTCGACGGTGTGTTTGCCCTCAAACCACCGTGGCACCACGACCCTTAAGAGGGGGTGCTGCGACTCTAAATGGGGGACAATTATAGGGAAAGCTCTCTTTTTGTTTGAGTGTCATGTCCCTTTAGAAGGGTCTGCACGGCTCAAAATGCACGAATTTTAGAAACAGGCTTCTCGGTTCTTTTTATAGCCGCGACTTTACAGGGTGGGCGCGACAGTACTAATGCAGTTTTAGGGTGCACTTGTTTAGAGGTTTGGGGAGTTATCTTGGGAGGCTCGGAGGATGATTCTGCTATGCCATTTAGTGGAATCTGAGGTCCCAAGAGCTAGGGCTTAGTCTTGAGGCTCATTATTAGAATTAGTTCTTTATAAACATATTGTTTATGTTATGACTAGGGTTTTCCGCAAGGCTCGGGGAAAAAGGATCATGCTCGGGGTTGCTTCGCTATTCACTCAAGACACGAGGTAAGAAAACCGACACTTGCACCGAGTGTAGGGCATGGACCATGATTATTGAACATAGTTATGTATCTGTTGGTATAGTTGTTTATGATTGATCAGCTAGGGGGTCGTTATCGGCAATATAAATGCATAATGTAGGTTGTTATGGCCTAACCATTACAGGGATGCATTATGCATCTGTTCGGCGTGAGCCATTATACTGGTTAAAGAATAACTATGAATCTAATTGTGGTTGTAAGACATGCATTAGATTATATTGTCCATATGGATATTTGTTTTACTTGTTTGGGTTTTCTTGCTGAGTCTTGGCTCACGGGTGCTTTGTGGTGCATGTAAAGGTAAAGGAGAGCTGGACCAGCCATGAGTTGGAGAGCTATAGGGGCGGCGTGTACATACTCAGCCTACTAGGTCGCCACGGTCGAGATATTTTTGAGAAACATGGGTTATTGGCTCGATTTTTCCGCATAGGTTGACTAGTTTCGTAAATTTGTTGTAACTGTATTTTGATTTGAAACCTTTGGAATCCCTTTTATATATTCAAACCTTTTTAATGAAAAGTATAACTTCATTGACCAAAATTTTTAATACCTAAACTGTTGTTTAATCTTAATTACACTTTTAAGTCCAAATGACTCGCTTAACCACTATTTTTAACACGGTGTAACAATCCCGCATTAGTAGAACGTTACACGTTAACTGATGCGATAACTGACGTGTGTGTAGGTGTGTAGCTAAGTAGGCGAGGGCGAATGGAATGGCACCATGTGGTGCTCGTGCAGGTGGCTGGAGGCTAGGCACCGATAGGCGGGTCGGGTGGAGCGTATGTAGCTGAAGGTATTGTGTGGCACACGGAGGATGCGCCACTTGGTAGTGGGATCCGCA
The DNA here is from genome assembly GCF_963169125.1 of Humulus lupulus. Classification (NCBI taxonomy): domain Eukaryota; kingdom Viridiplantae; phylum Streptophyta; class Magnoliopsida; order Rosales; family Cannabaceae; genus Humulus; species Humulus lupulus. Next base: position 130,714,924 of record NC_084794.1, read on the forward strand.
GAAGAGAGAGAGAGAGAGAGAGAGAGAGAGAGAGAGAGAGAGAGAGAGAGAGGAGAGATATAATGAAGAGAAGTGGGCTTGTGCAATTAGGCCTGGGCAGCTCAAAAAATGGGTTTTGGACTTCAGAAATGCCAACTTTTCATTCTTTTTCAAATTTTAATTCTTTCTTTCTCTTTCTTTTTGCTAATGCTCAAAATTCATTTTATTTCCTGAAAAATAAACACAAATTAAATTAAAAGTAAGATTTTTAATTATAAAATATATCATATTAATTTCATGAAAATATTAATTAAAATTTAATTTATTTAAACTTTAAAATTAATAAAATGACATTGTTTAACACAAATCATAACCCTCAACTAGATTATTGCTAGTCCCTAGCAATTCAAGTAAAGGAGAAAACTATCAAGCAATAATATTAAGTCAAACTGAGCAAAAATGTTAGCTAAAAATTATCAGCTTATCATTAGTCCCTAGCAATTCAAGCAAAGAAAAAAATTAGCATGCTGAAAAATGAAGTCAAATCGAGCAGAAACATGAAAACATTTTCAAAATATCAACAAGAAGTTAGAAACTACTATTAATGCTACTTCAATTGTAATTCCAAAGTCACGTGTGTGTGCACCAAACCATATCCATTTTTACACAAGCCATAACATAAACAGTATCGAAAAATCTTGAAAGTATAAATGTCTTAACTCCAAATTCCTCCCAAATATTTAAAATATTTTTATGGCTTAACACTCTTGGAGTTGGAAATGTAACAATTAATGCTCAAATGTGAAAAGATAATTTTTTTTAGGACAAACAAATTGAACAAGTATTGATCAAAAAATAGACATAGCACTTATTGGAATTCAATATTCAAATGATAAACAACTTTTGGGATTTACAAAAGAAACTTAAAGAATAAAGAGCCATTAACTAGGAATGTTAAATAAGGAAAACAAATTTATATATATTATAATTTTTTTATTTGTTTTGAATTGAAACATATGTAATGATATTCCTTTTTTTTCTTCTTTTTTCATATATATATATTGATAAATATGTAATTTTTATTTTTTATTTTTATAAGAGGCAACACATATATAAAGAAAATTACAATAATATAAAATAAAAATATTACAAAGGCTCATTCTAACATGAAAATTATCCTTCTAGTAAATGTCATGTTTTAAATTCTAAAAATATGACTTTACGGACTCAAATGATCTATAAAAGTTCAAAATGTTGTTTTCATAACTCTCACAACTCACCAAGAAATAAAAAACTTTAAACTTGAAAATTTTCTCAACTATTTGTGTTAACAACTATCTCACCACATGTTTGGAAAGTGTAAAAAGAATTATGGAAATTACTTTTTAATAACTAAACAAAGAAAAAACTATCTCCAACCAAAAAGTTGTAATCATGCCTAGATAATTTTGACCAAATTCGACTTAAAAATTCAACAAGATAATAAAATTCTCCAAATGAATGATCACCATCCTAAACCAAAAATCAGACAGTGTCTTCAATGTCAAAAAAATATGCAATAAAAAAGATATGGGAAGAGAACACCTGGATGATGACAATGTCCATGGGGCGATAGTTAAAATAACCTAATAACAAAATTCCAAAATAAGCAGATAGATTACAAACAAAAATGAAAAAAACATACAAAATAAAAGAAAAAACAAACATTTTAGAGTGTATAAACTGGGTCCTTGTTGAGTCTAGTTTTTGTCATGTTTAGGTGATGTTTTAAGTAGTCTTTTATTTCATTTTTCTTTCATTTAGTGCGGGTTTATGCTTTGTTTGTTTGTCTTTGTGAATATCAGGAAGAATTGAGCACTTGGAGGAAAATGTCAAAGAAAGGGAAGAAATAACCAAGTTTTTCTACATATTTTGAGAAAGAATGGATCTCAACATAATTTGGAAGTGTTGATGAATATTTGGAATGAAAACTTGAAAAATTGAGAAATCCCTTAAGAGCCACGACATGAGCAAAGTAGAACCGCGTCTAGGTGGTGAAACAAAACCACTGTTTTGAAGGAGATCCTCGGGCCGCGGCATGGCTAGAGAAGGCCGCGGCATAGATGGGCATCAACCCAGAATTCGGCAACACGGGCCGCGGCATGGCTGATTAGGGCCGCGGCATGGAGAGAACCTTTCACCCAGGAATTTAGACACGGGCCGCGGCATGGTGCATGTAGAGCCGCGGTCCGCCTCCTTTAAAAATTGAATCCTAGGTTTTTATAAGGCAAAAAAGAGAAGAGAAAGGACGTACGGACTGTGGAGGAGTTCTGGTTTTGAAGGATGAAGGCTTAGAGTATTTTTACATGTTTTTCTTCTTCTTCCTCATGTTATCTTTAATTTTTGTTGTGATTAGCATTATGATTATGAACTAATTTTCTGTTTAGGATGTTTAATTGAATCACTTGAACCCCTATTATGAACTAATGCAATTTCAATTCTCTTCTTCTTCAATCTTATTCAATTCCATATAACCTGTTCTTATAGACTGATTATTGATTGGCCATCTATAGTCAGACATACATGTTTTTAAGTCAAAATCTGAGAAGTGAGATTTAAATCTTCTGTGGTTATATTGGACATAATTCTAATTTAGAACGAAAGTATCTGAGTTAATTGTGTAACTGTTTATTAAGTTGTCAAGATTAATGCTACCTTTGTGGTTCAATTTACCATAGAAATATAGGAAATTGTCACCTAGGTTGAGTTTATAATTCATAGTATGATTATAGGCTGCTGTATCAACTTGTTAATTGAATTAGGTAAAAAGAAGAAGAACTCATACTTTGCATTAGGGAATAATAGGGAGGATAGTTGATGAGATTAAATATCCTATTTGTTTCTTCAGTGGTTAAATTAAAAGTTTTACTATTAGTTGTTATTCCATTTAATTTTCAATTATTGTTTCTACACTTTATAGTTTCTTTTGCTGTGTTTAAAAAAATCAAGAATTTTAATTTATCAAATAGAACAAGAAATTAATTGACTGGTAATTGATAAATCAGTCCTTGAGGACGATACTTGGTTTTTACCATTTTATTACAAATTGCAACTGTGTGCACTTGCATAGCAAAAATATCGCAACAGTCCTCAAGAAGAACCTCTACAACATGACTCACACTCTCAATGTAATGTTTCAGTCTCTACAACATGACTCAACAGAATCGTTGGGAAATACTTATTTCACCATAAATGGGCCAGTCCACCATGATCTTAAATTACCAAGGTACAAATGAAGTCTAGAATCATATATATGCACTTTCTTATTTGGCTCAAGGTGGTTTCGCAGGATCTGTTTATCGTGAGCAACTTTCATCTTTACATTGTAGATCCTGGAGTTAACGTATCCATTATTTCTTAACTCCTCAGTTTCAGACAACTAGAGTTTTTGATTAATACCTAAGATCAAAGTTGTGGCCATTGATAGCCCAATAAGCTTTATGCTCAAGTTCGACAGGTAAATGACAAGCTTTTCCAAAGACAAGCTGATAGGGAGACATCCCAAGAGGGGATTTTAAAGTAGTGCGGTATGCCCAAAGTGCGTCAAAAAGACATGTAGACCAATCTTTGCGGTCGAGATTTTACCATTTTTTCCAGAATGTATTTTATCTCCCTATTGGCTAACTCAGCTTTCCCATTAGTCTGTGGATGATAGACATTTGAAACTTTATGAAGTACATCTTACTTACGCATAAAAGCCTCAAAAGATTTGTTGCAAAAGCGAGTGCCTTGATTACTGATGATAACATGAGGAGTACTGAACATTGATAAAACATTTTCTTTCAATAATTTAACAATTGTAGCATTATTATTGGTTTGACAAGGTACAACCTTGACCCATTTAAAACATAATCCACAGCCAAAAGAATGTAAAGGTAGCCAAAAGAAGGTGGAAATGATCCAATAAAGTCTACCCCTCAATAATAAAATATTTTGTAATAAGAATTGGGTTCAAGGGCATCATGTGTCGATGGAACAAGGAACCTAACTTTTGCCACCTTACACAAGAACAACATAAATCATTGGAGTCTTTAAACTAAGTGGGCTAATAAAGACCGCATTGTAAGATTCTTGCAATGATTTTCTTCACTTAGAAGCGACCACCATAAGCATCATTGTGGCAAAAGTTCAACACACTAGAAACCTCATCATCGTGGATGTATCTTCGCATAATTTGGTTGGGGCAATACTTGAATAAGTATGGGTCATCCCAAAAGAAATTTTTCACCTCAACTAGAATTTTGTGTTTATCTTGTGAACTCCACTCAAAATGAAGTAGTTAACAATGTTTGCATACCATAGTAACTTAGTAACAATTCATTGTGGGGAAATCATCATAAATAGGTGGACCATTAGCGGAATTGTTGAATTCCAGTTGGGACAAGTAATTTGCGATGATGTTTTCAACACCTTTCTTATCTTTGATTGTTATATCAAATTCTTGCAAGAGAAGGATTCACCGTATCAAGTGTGCCTTAGCATCCTTTTTGGAAAGGAGGTATTTAAGGGCAGAGTGATCTGTGAAGATCATAATAGGTGACCAAGTCAGATAAACTCAGAATTTTTCAAGAGCGAAGACCACGACAAGCAACTCTTTTTCAGTAGTGAAATAGTTCATTTAAGTACTATTGAGAGTTCGACTTGCATAATGGACAACCAATGGTTTCCCCTCTCTCTGTTCTCCTAAAATAGCTCCCACAACAAAATTACAAGTTTCACACATGATTTCAAAAGGTAAACTCTAATCGGGTGACTGAATGATGGGAGCAGAAGTGAGTGAGGTTACAAGTGTTCGGAATGAATCCTCACACTTGGTGTCCACTCAAATATGACATCTTTGGCTAGGAGTATGCATAATAGACGAGAAATCATTGAAAAGTTCTATATGAATCTCCTAATGTATTTTACATTCTTAGGGGTAGGCAATCTAGATATGAGATCAATCTTAGACTAATCAACCTCAATCCCTCTTTCAGAAATAATGTGGTCTAAGACTATGCCAGAGGATACCATGAAGTGACACTTCTCCCAATTAAGCACAAGACCTTTCTCAATGCACCGTTTTAAAATGGCTTCAACGTATTGGGAATATGGCTATACACAAACTTTGAATGTTACAAATCAAATAAAAAAACCTAAGATGATCAACTTTACAATGGAGGAATTAACTAAAATGAAATAACACAAATAAGAGCAAGTGATAGAATAGATCTATTAAAGAAACAAACCCTTAGTTACATAAAATCATATATTTTATGTGAATCAATGGAGGTGACAAAGGCTTGACACAAATGAATTTGTTGTCCAAAAATCACGATTCCTAGCCTTCCCTTTGAGATTTCTTGAAGCTACTACAAGTGGAGTGAGATTGGGATTTACAAGGCTTGAATCTTCATGCAAGTCAAGCTTTCTTGATGAAGATCTTGGAGAAAACTAGTAATATTGAGAACTAGAGAGAGAGAGAGAGAGAGAGAGAGAGAGAGAGTGGTGAGTGATAAATTCATCAAAGATTCAAATGAACCCCTTAAATAGTATAGGAACCCTCATTTGTCTCAACCAATGAGATTAGAGCATTTTAAATTATGTTTTGGAGCCAAAACATGTAATTGTAAGTCATGTACGAATCACCAAGGCAACACGTCGCCTGTGGGGGTTTCACTTCCAAGCGACGTGTCGCCTCCTATGGGCAACGCAAATCATGTGTGACTAACCTGGTGTCACGGGCTGACATTTTGACAGCGGAAATGCCCGTGCGGCACCTTGACTCCTCTGAGCCAAGGTCAGCCTTCCAGCCTTTCGAATAACAATGGGCACATTTTTCGCGCGACCGTGTGCCTCTGCACACTTCCGTCTCTTGAACAACTCTCGCTGAGTCATGCTCTCAAGCATCTATGAGTGCAATCATGCATCAAGGCTATCTAGCCAAGACACTCACACTGTCCATAGGTTCTCACTATGGCAAGGCAAATCCCAACACCAATGCTCACCCAGACATTCGCAAGTCAAGGTAGCATGTGTGGCCAAGAGCCAACACCAAGCTGACGTGCCAACACCTCTCATCATGCCCCATTCGATACTATCCGATTAGCTCACGTCACAGACCAAGGACTCCCATACGTCCATGGTCCAATCCTCAAGGCACCATACCATCATGCATGTTGGCAGGCCCTCGAGACTGGCTGCCAGACTAGTAGCATACACTGGACCTCTGTCCTACTCAAGCATAGTGCACCCTCCAATGCTTGCATGCTAACAAGTCCCACGAATGACTTCCCATGCCATCTTGTGTCGAGATTCGTGGCCATGGCGCACCACGACATCTCTCGAAGGTTTGGGCCACGTTCCATGCAAGCGGCATCCCGGCAAGCCAAGGGAACCGTACCCTTAAACCTCTGGCAGCACACTTCGACGCACTACCGGGGCGGCCCGGTAATGTCCATGAGTACTCCTACTCATGGAGACATATGAGTCCCCTCGTGGTCCTCATATGCCCGCCCTACTAGTCCTCCCAACTAGTAGTAGCTCACTTGACGCACCTGCGCCAGGGGGTGGTGGAGAGCTGACACCAAGTGCTCCCCCTACAAAGAGCCTTCTGAGCTTTTAGCCTTCTACCAGGAACATATATGATTTTTGCTTGGGAGACATATTTAGCTTCCAGCTCGCCAATTCTCCGAATCTCCCAAATCTAATCATACCATTGCGTTCATTGACCCTTCAATACGAAACCTACCAAATCCCGTCAATTTCCGGGCAATATTGAAGATATTTACGAAAATGCCACTGCCGTACAAACTAGGCATCAGCATGCTCACCAGCCTGCACCCTCGCGTGCGCATCTGACCGAGCGCCATCCTAGCTTGTAACATGCCATCAAGGCAGGCATGTTACACTCTCCCACACTTCAATTTTCGATGCCCTCATCGACAGACCGCTGACCAATCTTCCTGCCTCGACTCCTAAGCTCACTCCATGTCTATTCCGAATCTTGAGTTTGCACTAGTCCCTCTACTACTGTAGAACCACTAACTTGGTGATGATCTCCCACGTCCACCCTTGGACTCGATCAAGGACCCCATGCAACCGTCGCTATTCAGAATCCTCCTATGAAGTAGTGTCGCTGCACTCGAATACTCCTTGCACACATGAACTCCTCTGAGTCCATCACAATGTCCCTCCAGTCAACCAAGCAGCCCTTGCAACACTGACCCCAAAGCCAACACATCTTTTGATTGTTGCTTTCCCGCCAATCTTCCAATGCCTACTCTCTTATTGACAAGGAGGAAATTAAGGTGCACCCCTCAGGGTGAGGTTTGCAAACCAACCGTTCCCAACGACACCTACGAAACATCCTTCCATTGAAGGCATGTCTCTCTTCAACGTGGCACTCATGCCGACTGTAGCCTTTATGAAGTATCTAGTGCATCCTTGCACACAGACTTCGCGAAGTAGTCTCTCAGACTTTTGGCCCTTCGGCCTTACTGCATACCCATGGCTTGATGCGAAATGGCCACTTCTGACCATAAGCATCACTGTTCCTCTTGAGCTTCTACAACGTGGTCAATGATCTGACATCATTCGAAACCACTACAGTGCCTTCTGGCTCGTGCTCATGCTGACTCTCAGCATCATACCTCAAGTTCTGCCCCCAAATCAACCTTGCCTAACTCTAGACGGCCTGTTGAATCTTGACCAACTTGACTGCACTTTACCTCACCCTTGAGGTCTGAAGTTGTCCCAATCTGCTATCTCTCTTCGACATATGTTCTCTGAATCATTCGGCTTGTGTTCCCATAAACACGTGTCCCCATAAAACACTAAGCATGTCCCATAACATGCTGCAAAACTTACCCAATCTTGGTCTCAGCCTACGCCCATGCATACTGTCTATCTGCAGTTTCAATTGGTCACCTGACCAACTCGCATCAATCATGCATGTCTTCGCACTGTACAACCCATCTGTTGTTGTGTTTCTCTCTAGATTCACATACCAAAACTGAACAAGTACCCTGACCCTTCGAACATATGGATTAGTGGGCTCCCCCACTTCAACTTGGGAATAACTTCTCTTCTCGAGGTGTACCTCTCAAGGTATAGCTCGCAAGCTAACCGCTTTCTCTCGTGCGGTCCCTCGTTCCATTTATCACTTTTGAAGATGATGTTGAACTAATGTCTCAGCCATTCTGACTCTTCGCCCCTCGACATCTCTACGTTGCCTTAGTACCTGAGTCTTGTTGACTTTCACCTTAGACGAACGTTGCACTGATGTTACCTTAGTACCTGAGTCCTGATGACTTTCACCCTAGGTAACTGGCTCTGTCTTTGTCTCTGAGTCTCCTTGACTTTACATTCTGAACAACTAACGATCTCCATGATAACTCATCTCGATGCTTTCGTAATGGAACATTGGTCTGCTATTTGGATGTTTGAACCGTGAAGGTCTCTCCCCCACTTCAACTGTTGGCGTCCTCGACAACTTGCCCACACGCAAGAACGTCTGACCGCCCCAAGTTTTCATGCACACAACAAATCTAGAAGTGCCCCCCGTAGGATGTGACTCTCGAGTCAACTACTTCGTGTAGCACCACTGTCGATTCCCCTATGCATGCACCATCCACATAGCTATCCGTCTGCTCTGTACTAGCATCTCGCCCCTCCGGGCAGCTTCTCTCGGCTTCTATGGTCACTAAGTCCCAATAGCAAGGCCCTTCGGCCCACATTTAAACCCAAGCACCATCTCTGCCTCCTTAAGCCTTCTTGTAGTTCTAAGTTTCCTTGACGCGACTCTCCAGCGCTCTCGAAACTCTAGTACTATTCTGACCACTGCGCGCAGTCTACTCGGCCCTGCTGGCCTTTGATGCATATATTCCACAACACAACATCTCCCACGATGCCACAGTGTTACCCACACCAGCTAATCACTGTGAGGCAACACGTTCCACTCAATTTCCTCGGCGCCTCCCTTCCTGAGCGAACTAAGATAACATGCAAACACCTCCAAGTACGACTGCCCTCTGACAATCGCGGCCACGGCCACCTTGGTCTCCCTGTGATACCATTTGGCATACAAGTAGCAACTGAAGTATTTCATGTTCATCAATCTAGTTCCCCAAAGCTATCTACTCTCGACTTCTGTCGTGACTGACAAACGTCTGACGGCCACTATTATGCTCACCCACTCTTGCGTACAAGTTCCCTTTTCAACAACAGCGCTCCACGCGACTTACACTGTCACTCAGGCAAACCTGAACTAGTGAACCAAGCATAAAACCTTGACCTCTCGATCAAACCTTGTCTCATGTCAATGAGTTCCAACTCTTTGGTAGCACCTCTCAACAATTGCACGTGGTTGTTGTCTTTCTAGCATCTCTGAACTTTGATTTGAAGCAACCATACCTTGTCCCCTCTCTAGGATATCCAGTATTCCCACGAAGAAGAGCAACCAAGTCTCATCCCGTCTCAGCTTACTGATCCTTTCTAGGTGACTAAAAGGCTCAACGACATCTGTCCAAGCATCCAGACCCTTATGGTCCTTCAGCACGCCTACATCCTCTCTAGGATGGGCCAACCAGGTTCACCCCAACTTGAGATGAACCTAGCTCTGATACCAACTGTCACGGGCATACATTTTGACAGCGGAAATGCCCGTGCGGCACCTTGACTCCTCTGAGCCAAGGTCAGCCTTCCAGCCTTTCGAATAACAATGGGCACATTTTTCGCGCGACCGTGTGCCTCTGCACACTTCCGTCTCTTGAACAACTCTCGCTGAGTCATGCTCTCAAGCATCTATGAGTGCAATCATGCATCAAGGCTATCTAGCCAAGACACTCACACTGTCCATAGGTTCTCACTATGGCAAGGCAAATCCCAACACCGATGCTCACCCAGACATTCGTAAGTCAAGGTAGCATGTGTGGCCAAGAGCCAACACCAAGCTGACGTGCCAACACCTCTCATCATGCCCCATTCGATACTATCCGATTAGCTCACGTCACAGACCAAGGACTCCCATACGTCCATGGTCCAATCCTCAAGGCACCATACCATCATGCATGTTGGCAGGCCCTCGAGACTGGCTGCCAGACTAGTAGCATACACTGGACCTCTGTCCTACTCAAGCATAGTGCACCCTCCAATGCTTGCATGCTAACAAGTCCCACGAATGACTTCCCATGCCATCTTGTGTCGAGATTCGTGGCCATGGCGCACCACGACATCTCTCGAAGGTTTGGGCCACGTTCCATGCAAGCGGCATCCCGGCAAGCCAAGGGAACCGTACCCTTAAACCTCTGGCAGCACACTTCGACGCACTACCGGGGCGGCCCGGTAATGTCCATGAGTACTCCTACTCATGGAGACATATGAATCCCCTCGTGGTCCTCATATGCCCGCCCTACTAGTCCTCCCAACTAGTAGTAGCTCACTTGACGCACCTGCGCCAGGGGGTGGTGGAGAGCTGACACCAGGTGCTCCCCCTACAAAGAGCCTTCTGAGCTTTTAGCCTTCTACCAGGAACATATATGATTTTCGCTTGGGAGACATATTTAGCTTCCAGCTCGCCAATTCTCCGAATCTCCCAAATCTAATCATACCATTGCGTTCATTGACCCTTCAATACGAAACCTACCAAATCCCGTCCATTTCCGGGCAATATTGAAGATATTTACGAAAATGCCATTGCCGTACAAACTAGGCATCAGCATGCTCACCAGCCTGCACCCTCGCGTGCGCATCTGACCGAGCGCCATCCTAGCTTGTAACATGCCATCAAGGCCGGCATGTTACACCTGGCACCCCCGAAATTTCCCCAAAACATCTCCAAATGCCTCCAAATTTTTTTGGTACTCTTATATACTACGAAGAAACACTTTGGACCCAAAAATATAATTTATGGATGCCTATACCAAAATTCAACCCGCTCATGTTAACTTTAGTGAAATCGTTATGGTTTTACCTCTTTGTGCCTAACCAATTTGTAATGACCCACTACTCTAGACTTTTTGGACCATTAACAAAACTATACATAAAACTTACATTTTTGCGAAAATACCATAATTTATCAGAAACTTGTAGAAACAAAGTTTACTTTCATAAAATAAGTAGGATATGGGTACCCATTGTCTTTAAAACAAAATAACTTAAAAATTAAAAAGAGTTACATAGAAAATGCGGAAAATACATTTAAAACCATAAAAAAAAACATAAACAAGACTACATCCTCGAATCGAATAACGCTCGGCCCCCTTGACTCCATTCACCATCGATACACATCCTCTAAGCATCACGAATCTTACCGCCTCAAAAGCTTATTTCCTGCACATAAACAGAAAGGAATGAGCCTAATGCCCAACAAGGAAAAATCTAACACATAGTCATAAACATAAACATAATTTCATAATAACGTAAAGACATATCATAACACATAATTCACTTATCATAATGGCCATTATTACTTGGGGTCCCATAGACTAAACAAGCTTATGCCCATGAGATTAGTGGGGTCCTACCAGCTAAATAGGCTTATGCCCACAATATTTTTGGGGTCTTGTTAGTCAAATAGGGCATATGCCCAAGCCTACAACATACACATCAATAACATATTCATAACATATGAAAACATAACACATAAGATAACATAAACATAAACATATAGATTCTAGCCTATTTTCCTTACCAAAGTTACCGGGATTATGGACTGAGTTGGGACTTTTGGAACACTCCTAAAACCATAAGAAAGAGTGAGTCTAAGAAAGGAGATGAAATGAAAGAGATGGAAAGACTAAACCATAAAAAAAACATACTTACCGACTTATATGCTTAAGAGCTTGGATTCCCTAACCAAAATAAGAATAAGGTTAGGGGACTGAGTAGAAGGTTTTGAGAAAGGAAAATAACATAAAATACAGAAAGGAACTAGAGTTTTGGGTTTACCTCAAATATTGCAAGATCAATCTAACCTCCACCGAAATACTATAGAACTCACTTCCCAAAGTGTTTGATAAGCTTATGATGTTTAAGCTTATAGTTTTCCCCAAACCAAGTGTTTACACTCTCACACTCACTTAACACTAGCAGCTTCTGAACTTAGAGCAAATGGTGAATAATGGCTGGGTACTAGGTCCTATTTATAGAGTTTGGAGATGAAAAGATCTTGATTTTACTTTAATAAAAATAATGGCTTTTTAGGTGAAAATCATTTGAATAATCGTTCAGCAGAGGCTGAAGACTCGTTCAAAAGATGCTGGATTTATGAAGAAGTTTGAATGGCTGAAAGGAAAAGAATTCAAAAACAATTGAACATATGCTGAAGGAGGCGATATATCGCCCCTGTAGGCGATATATCGCCTGGGCCAGTATGCCCGAGGCGACCGTGCATCGTTTCGTGTTTTCCGTATCTACGTGCTGCGACATATCGCCCCCTATAGCTGCGATATATCGGCACTCGCTGAATATTTAAACACGAAATTACACATTTTTAGCTAAGTTTGAATGGAGTAAACAGCCTTGACTAAGCCCTCAACGTACTCAAAGCTGCTGACTGACCCTATAACATTCAAACTTTACTCCTTATTAGATTTAATCCTCCAAAATACTTAATCCTTAATTACCATTCATAACATGTGCTTCAAATCCTATTGGTTGATGTCTAAACCTTATAATATAATAAATATGATCCTTAATATCAGTCACTTTAATCAAACCTTAGGTTATACTTAATATTCTTAAACTATAGATTAAACTTAGAAAATCTATAAGTACTACTATGAGTGTCCAAATAATTCCCAGTCTGAACCAAAAATCCATAGTAACAAAGATAATGCTATAAATACTATCATACTACTGTCTATCTTAGCTAAGTAAAGTTCTTGGACTCTACACAATTTCACTATGTATTTAACCAATCAAAATAATAGTTTGAGAAGGCAAGTAACAAAGATTTCCCTAGGACAGTTAACTCATCCATGAGTACTTCCATAGATTTTTCAATCATGTCACTAAAGATACTCATCATGCATCTTTGGAAAGTAGCTAGTACATTACACAACCCAAATGGCATGCACTAAAAAGCATAAGTGCCAAAACGACAAGTGAAAGTGATCTTGTCTTGGTCCTTTAACACAATCTCAATATGATAATAGCATGAATAGCCATCAAGAAAGCAATAGAAATGGTGACCAGCCACACACTCTAATATATTGATCAATGAATGGGAGTGAAAAATGATCATTTCGTGAGACCACATTCAATTTTCCATAATCAATGCACATGCACCAACCCGTCACAGTTCTTGTGGGGACAAAAGCCCCTTTCTCATTTCGAACCACAATTACATTTGATTTCTTGGGTACTATATGAGTCAGACTGACCCATTTGCTATCAGCCCCCGGGCAGATGATACCAACAATTAGTAGTTATAGTACTTCATTTTCACAACTTCTTTCATTGTGGGGTTTAGTCTCTTGGTGGGGGATAACCTCTTCTTCCAAATTTATTCGATGGAAGTAAATTTAAGAGCTAACACCTTTCATATCAGCAAGTGTCCAACCTATTGCAAATTTATGTTTTCTCAGTAGCTCAAGTAACTGCAATTCTTAAGAATTTTCAAAGTTGGAAAAGATGATAACAGAAAAGGTTTCACCATGTAACGTCCTGGTTAGCCAAGACCGTTACACTATGTGTTTGAAATGGTGCTTAACCCGCTAAGCGAGTCATTTTGACTTAAATGTGTAATTAAAAATTAAACAAAGGTTAGATTTTAAATTTTTTGTTCAACGAAGTAATCATTTTCCATTAAAAGAGTTTAGTTTATACATGAGATCACAAAAAGTGTTTACAAATTGATAAAAGACAAATAAAATACAAACTAGACGTCCTAAGCAGAAAAACAGGGTTCAACCCTAGTTTCTCCCAAGCAATCCCGGCCGTGGCGGTCGAGCAGGCTACATATGTACACATCTCCCCTGAAGCTCTCCAACTCATGGTCAGTTATCCTTTTCCCTTTCTTGCACCACAAAGCACCCGTGAGCTAAGGTCCAACAAGAAAACTTAATCAAGTAAGACAGATATTCTAACAAGCATTCCTATCAAATACACGATTTATAAATCATAACCATATATACGTGGATAATTCATCAAGTATAACGACTCATGCAGAATAGATGCACACTTCTTCCCTATAATGGTCACATCACTATGGCGTGGCCCCGCCACTACGGCCTACATTACACATGTAGTGCCGATAACGACCTCCAGGTCGATAATGGTCTCCCGACCGAAAAATCAGTACAAACAAGTATATCATCAAAGATTCAAACACACCAGACATTCAACTATAAACAGTTCCATGACACGGTCATTTCCGTGCCCTATAATTGGGGCTCACACCCTACACTTGGTGCAATAGACAGTTTTCTTACCTCAAGTCCAAGCACTGGATGAATAGAAATGACCCTCGAGCACGATCCCCTTCTGAGCCCTAGCAGTACCCTCTGATCAAATTGTTTCCTAGATGCTTCCTCAAGCTTAGAAGCTCCTAGCCCCAACTAAGCTTTAATACCCCAGCAAGCCTTGCCCCAAAACTCAAGGAATCACTGCTTTTCCTCAACTTTCCAAGCCCCCAACAGTGAGAGTGAGGGAGTGAAAAGGAGAGAGAGAGAGGGAGAGAGGATTAAGGTAATGTAAGGCTAGGGAGAATACCAAAATACCCCTAGTCTTTACCTTGGTTCTATAATGTCCTCAAGGGAAAAATCGTCCTTTGCCATCATTTCCCACTAAACCTTAAATAACACTACAAATTCCCAATTAACCCTAACATACCCAAATAATCACCTATTAAATTCCCAATTCCCAGTAAACCACGATAATGTACTAAGTTACTAAAATACCCCTAGGCTCACCCCGAGCCGGGTATTAGACCCCGTTGTGACTTTTATGCTAAATTGCTCAAAATGGTTGTTTCCTGCCGAAAAACTCAAATATATCCACATACTAATGTGGCCAGCATCATAAAGCATATATAATTACAAATATACCCTCATCGGGTCAAAATTACGAAAATGTCCTTTTAACAGAAATGGGCCTATAAGTACATTTAATACACTTAAATATGCATAAGCAGTCATATCATAATATAACTCATATAATTTACATAATTGCACATGTATAATTACAATTAACACATAAAAATCCAATTATGCCCTCCTGGCACAGTCACCAAGGCACTAATCCATATAGCGAATTTGGGACGTTACAACTATCCCCTCCTTATCAAAATATCGTCCTCAAAATTTAATCAAACATCTCCGGGTACTAGTCTCGGATACTCTAACTTCAGAGTCAAGCTCTTTAACTTGTTATTTATTTATATTTCCCCCACTAAGGTTTTATTCTTGTTCCCTTAAGACCTTAGTCTTTCTCTGTAGCTTCTCTACCAACTTCTCCACACATTATACGTCTTACTGTAATTCTAGGGTCTCTTAACCCAAATGGGTATAATAATCGACACATCTTTCCTAAGCATCGATATCTGAATCACCCTATGAACCTCCACCCATACTGGGGTAAGGCCAATCCATAGGCCTTTGGCCTAATTCTTATTAGGAACTCAAAGGCTTAACAAACCTAGATCTCTTTTTTCCCAAATTATCTTATCTATTTAATCAACAATACTCGGAAAAATACAGGGTCTCCAATCCTGGAACTCCATGTTCCTATATTTGAATTTGCGTCGTTTTTATGTCTTTTAAATAAAGTAGATATTTATGTTCTAATGATTTTCAATAACGTCATTGGTCCTTTGAACCATTTCAGGACCAGAATACTTCCTATCTCCCATCTCATTCCTAGAAATGGGTGATTTCCACTCACTATCTCATAATATCTCATGCGGAGCCACTCCAGTTGTTGACTGGAAATTATCGCTGCAACCATTTAACCAAGGGATTGTACTTACTCTAGTGTCCTTAAAACTCATATGCCCGAAGCATAATGTCAAAAACTTGATTTATCCTCTCACATTTCCTATTTGTCAGAGGATAACAAGTATTATTAAATCTAAATCTTGTACCCATCTCCCCTTGCGAGCCTTTCTAAAACTTGGAAATAAATATAGGTTTCAATCTATCACTATCGACTTTGGTGCCCCACTGAGCTGTACGATCTCCCTTCACATATACTAATTCATATTATGATTAGTGCGCACAAACAAGAAGTGTCCTAATTTAGTATATTGAGTCATAACCTCTCATACTAAAATCATTTTACCCACAATCCAAGGTGATCCATCCATAAGGTCCATAATTATATCCACCCATACTAACTCTGGAATGTCCTAGGGTCATAATTGCCCCGCTGGCCTTTGGTACTAAGCTCTTACTTGCTGAAAGGTTAGGAACTTAGCCACCAATATACATATTTTCGGTCTTAACACACATTCAAAATTCATGGATACATCAAGCATGATGGGTGGTAAAGGACTCATCTAGATTCTCCACCTTGATGCTAGCATCCATTGGAACACGTATCCGATCCTCATATCTTAACCTATCCATGTTAAAATAGTAGGGCTCTTACTAATCCTACGAGATTTTCTTTCTGTATTTCATTGTTTGTAGAAGTATATCTGAAAATTATTAATCGCAGATTCTATACCAAACCTCATCATTTCCTCATCTGACTTTGTTGTAATTTGTTGCAAATCATACACCTGGCATGGACCTTTCCAACTCAAGGAGTCAGCCTCCACGTTAGTTTTCCCTGGGTAATAAAGGATTTCACTGTTAATCCTTCACCAGTTCTCACCAATGCCTTCATCTCATATTCAACCCCTATGGGTGACAAAACGCTTTAACTTTTATGCTAGTGTAAGCACTTCTTCCCCATAAGTGTTGTCGCCTCACCCTAACCGCAACTATCTGGCATTACTATCAACTCAAAGTCCTGTGTATAACATCTATGTTCTTATTCCTTTAACCACTGTGAAGCATGAACAATCACCTTTCCAGTCTACACACGGGCACACCCTATCCTTTGACACGCCACACTATGAACTCCTCATTTTTAAACCACACAGACAGTATCCACCATACCACCCTTATATGTTAGTCCACCACATGCTTATACTAATATCATGGCGTGATAATCAACCTTTGAAAATCTGGTACGCAACTATCCATTCAGACCAACTTTAGGTCCTTACGTTACTTCAATCAAGGGTATGGCAGTCCTCAAAGATACTTCAAGTAAAGGTCGATATGTTTCGCTAGTCCCACAGTACTTCTAACCTCTAAAACGTTCCTTTGGCCAATTCCTTATTGCTTCTATCTTAACTAAATCATGCATGATCCCATCACTTCCCATAATGTGACCTTGAACATCACCTGAAGAAATTGGAACTCATTCCTTCCAGAACCTTACCTGTAATCCCTGCTTTCTCAGCCTCTGTAATATCAACGAAAATGTGACTCGTGTTCCGTTTCTAACTAGAAGTAGTACAAAACATTCTCGATCGATCCAAATACAACTTGTCCAAATCATCCATGTACTCTCTATTTGTTGGATTTACACTGCTGGAGCATTGGTCAGTTCAAGAGCCTTAACTGAAAATCCATCACATCATACTTGGTGCAAAAGGTAATTATTGAAATGTCTCTTTCCTTGATCCTCAGCTAGTAATAACCAGATCGAGAGTCAATTCTTACAACCAGACAAATGAATTATCCACCCTTGGCAATGGATAACTATTCTTTACAATTACTTTATTCGACTATCCATATACAACACACGTTCTCAAAGACTTGTCCTTCTCCTTAAGAAATGGTGTTGACATATCCCGTGGTGAGAAGCTACGTCTAATCAATCCCCAAGTCGAGTAACTTCTTCAACTGAACCTTTAATTATTTCCATTTAGCTGGTGCCATTCTGTATGATGTCTCAAATGGCAGTTCTATCCCTGCATTAGTCCCGTAGCACACTCAATCCCGAGACGCGACATAAATCCCAAAAAATCCTCGAAAAACCCTTTTGAAACCTCATTGGCCAATCTAGTTTCCCTCTAGTCTAATTGGTATAACCCTGGTGGTATTCACCTCAATAGCTAGGAATCTCATGAACGTAAACAAGTCCTTTCCTTTTAACGCAGAAGCCACCATCTTTTTTTACGGTCCATGGTTGTCCCTTACTTAGCAAACTAATCTATACTCATATTCATATCAAATTCTCCTATAACTAGCTCAATCAATTTTTTCTGCTACCTCTCTACTAGTAATATTCTGACCCATCTCCTAGAAATTACCAATCCCCCCCCCCCTCGGGTAGGCACTATAATCCCAAGTCTCATAGCGTAATAATCACATAATATGCACAACATATCTATGCCTCTACTAAGAGATACACAATATCAAAATCAATCAATACAGTGTAAGTAAAGCTAGCACTAGAAATCTGACCTGTCACTACCGAGGGACTAGCCTTAGCCTCTGACTGCATCAAAGCGGACACTCGAGCTGGAGTCAAGCTATCGACACTCTTTGTTTCTTCCTTCTTTGATCTCGGGAAATCCTTCTTAAAATGCCCAACTATTCCACAAAGGAAACATGCCTTCGCTCGACATTCTCCCAGATGACGTCTCCTAGATCTGATGCATACTGGATAACCTCTCCAGGCCTCATTGTCTCCCTGGAAACCACCCTGAGTACCACGACCCCTCCTGTCAAGACCACGAGTAGTAGAACTATCAAGGTTTTTTATTTTCTGGGCACTAGGACCTTCACCCCTACCAGATCCTGCAAATGGAAGCATTGTTTAAGCTTTTTTCCCTATGGCGCCTGTGATAGTTAGAATCTCGTGATCCGCAAGGGGAAAGACTAGGAAAAATTGTGCAATCCCACATCGCCTGGGGAAGGTCAAGTGTGGTGATTCTAAGACTGTGTAGGTATGGGACTACACAGTTGAATAACACTTAAATGGATTCATGGGTACTACCTTTGCCAACAAGATGCGTCTTCTTTTTGGTAGCCCATCACTTGAGAACTCCAAATGTAAATGTGGTTGACCTGGAGTAGTCTCATGATGGGTGACCTCCTCGGAAGTTTTCCCAGGAAGCGTGCGAGTGAGGACAAAGCACGCTGGAAAGATTCGTGTTGGTTTGCAGGGCCAGCTGTTAATCCAGGAAGCAACCATAGTGACGTGGAGCATTACAAATGGTTTCAGAGCCTTGACACAGCCAGAAGTGTGGCCGGCGTGGACGTCGAACCCCTGAGGGGGGGGGGGGTGATTGTGACAGTCAGAATCCCATGATCTGCAGGGGAAAGGCCGAGTAAAATCTGTGCAAGCCCACATTGCCTGGGGAAGGTCAAGTGTGGTGATTCTAAGACTATGTAGGTATGAGAATACATAATTGAAGAGGGCTTAAATGGATCATGGGTGCTACCTATGCCAACAATATGCATTTTATTTTCAGTAGCGCATCACTTGAGAACTCCAAAGTTAAGCATGCTTGACTTGAAGAAGTCTCATGATGACCTCCTGAGAAGTTTTCCCAAGAAGTGTGCAAGTGAGGACAAAGCACGCTGGAAAGACTCGTGTTGATTTGCAGGGCCAGTCGTCATTCCAAGATGCAGCCATAGTGACGTGGGGCGTTATAGCGCTCTCACTCCACATTCCATCCCCTGAGTCCTCGATAGCAAGGGCCCTCCGTACCACCTGAGTATAGGTAGAAATCTCATGTACTGTGGCAATCCTGAAGCCTTGGGCCACCCCAGAGTTCAATCCCTGAATGAATCTCTCATTTTGGGTCACATCGGTTGGTACCAAATCAAAAGAGAATTTGGCCAACCCATCAAATTCATTGACATACTCTGTCACTATCATACCACCCTAACCCACCCTTCATAAATTTGTTCATCTTTGCTGCTTGAATTACATCACTATAATATCTCTCATTGAACAACTACCTAAATTCCTCCCAGCCCATCGTAGCGACGTTCCTGATCTGGGATACCACTTCCCACCAACTTCGAGCGTCATCCTATAATATGTACGTGGCACAAACCACTCTATCATTGCCTGCCACCCTCATAAGATCGAGGATGAAGCTAATCGTTTACATCCATTGCTCAGCTCTGAGTGGATCCAGGCCTCCCTCGAAGGCTGAAGGGTAATGTCTTTGGAACCTCTCAACTAGTGGTTCCCACCTATTCCCAACCCTAGGTTGAGGCACAACTGGCAAAAAAAATGAAGTAGTGTTGTAACGCCCTGGTTACCCCAGAACCGTTACGGTGAACGGTGTACCGGAAATTTGACCCGCTACCCGAGTCCTTTGGTTAAAAACGTGTTATAAGGGTTATTAACAAGCTAAGGTGAAAAACAACAAAAAGGAAAGGATATGTTTTATTTAATACATAAAACTGTTCATGGGCCCACAAGAATATTTACAACTCAAAAAGGTCATTACTATTTCAAAATTACAAACCTGCCGACCTAAGCGGCAAAAATAGGGTAAACCCCCTAGTTCCTCTAAGAACTCCTTGGCCGTGGTGGTCAAGTGGCCGCATATGTACACATCACCACCTAAGCTCTCCACTCAAGGCTGGGTGAGCTTTTCTTTCCCCTTACCTGCACCACATAGCACCCATGAGCCAAAGCCCAGCAAGAAAACACAGTATTGAATATAAACATTTTCAAATGATTATCATCATAATCACACAGAACTTGTAGCTCTTAAACAAATGAGTGAATATCACTTGAGGTTCTAGAAAACCATACTGAGTGACTGACAAGCAAGTCACTAATTTAAGTAGAAGAGTGGCTGCTAGGTAAGCCACTAGCCTTAAATAGATGGGAGACTGATAGGTAAGTCTCTAACTTAACAGATGAGTGATTGATGGGTAAGTCACACAAGCGCTTATAATATTCATCAAACTTGAGGTCGGTCCGACATTAATGCTCTTTGAGTCATCCAATGCAGATATCGATTAGATCCGATCTTTATTGGCTTGCGTTGAACACGCTAAGGCCGTCCTGACTAATGAGTCAGCACTAAGTGACCAATGCCCAGTACCACTGCTGAAACTAATGAGTCACAACTTCACAGTTGATACTGACACCTATGCCAATTCTGACTAATGAGTCAGTGCCATGCACAAGTGAGAAAAATTTGCTAAGCATTAAATAATAAATCCATGTCCACATTTACACAGTCAACATGCCTCAAGAAAAATCATGCATGTCACATATGGGGTGCAGTTTTCTTACCTCTGATTCGAGCTAGAATGAATAGAAGAACGACCCTTGAGAATGGTCTAGCTTTTAGTCCTTTAGTGGTCACCTAATCATAACCAAATAAAGGATACCATCAACAAAATTATAATCAAGGGTTCCCAAACAAAGATCTAGCCTCCGGGACATCATTCCCCACTAATTCGGTTAGTAGGAATGATCCCGAGGCCTAAAACCATGTTCCCGGGGCCAAAACACTCAAACAGGCTCAACCCTGCTCAAGGGCTGCGGCCCTGGCACCTTGGGCTGCGGCCCCCAGCCACCACTGAAGCAAGGGCCGCGGTGCCCAGCAGGCACAAACTGTCCCACCTGCTTCTTCAAGCTAGGGCCGCGGCGCCCAACCCAGAACACGCCCAAACTCGTTCTCCAACATCCCAAAGCCTCCAAAATCATGCCTAAACATTACCAAATCATCAAATCAAAGTTCCCAAGCTTCCCAATGCTCCAAAACCATCAAAACCCAAGGTTCAATCAAACCGAAAACTCAACAATTCACAAAAGCCAATCCAAAGCTTAGAAACTCTAAAAACTCAAAACTTTAAACTTAGATTACCTTTGATTGGGTTGTTTCTCGTCAAATCCTTTGGTCAAGAAGCTTCTAATCTTTCCTAGGATCGCTATGCCCCGATCCTCGCTTGATTCTGACTCCTAGAACTCAAGATATCTTCGAAAACGCTTCAAGAGGTGAAAATGAGCTAACGGGGAAGAACGAGAGGTTTTCTAACGTACGTTCTATCTGACAAGCGACTTCAAGCTTAAGTAACCTCAAATAAAACCTTGTGCTCGGGGTCCCAAAAACACCCCCAGGGATATTATAGTCAAAACTTCCAGAATTTCACCCTGATCTCAATAACTCTCACTTTATCATCAAATAAACATTCATATTACCCAATAATTGACCCCGTTATGACAAAACCGCTAATCCATTATATAAGACCGTC
This sequence comes from Humulus lupulus, assembly GCF_963169125.1. Classification (NCBI taxonomy): domain Eukaryota; kingdom Viridiplantae; phylum Streptophyta; class Magnoliopsida; order Rosales; family Cannabaceae; genus Humulus; species Humulus lupulus. Next base: position 130,737,156 of record NC_084794.1, read on the forward strand.
TCATGCCGAATAGCTCGAATATATCTCCATAATAATGGAATCTCATTCACAAATCACATTATGCACCCAAATACACTAATTTTCCCTCAATGGGCCAAATTATCACAACAACATAATATTCAAATGTGGACCCACATGCATGCATATAACATCATATTATAATATAATTCACATAAACATGCATATATTCATTTAATGGCATAATTAAACAGTTATGGCCCTCCCGGCCTACTAATCCATCCACTAAACCGCATTAGGGATTCGGGGCATTACAACTATCCCCTCCTTACTGAAATTTCGTCCTCGAAATTTACCTGAACAGCTCGGGATACTGACTCTGCATATCTGACTCCAGCTCCTAGGTCGCTTCCTCAACCTTGTTGTTCCTCCAAAACACCTTAACTAAAGGTATTGTCTTATTCCTGAGGACCTTATCTTTCCTGTCAAGTATCTGAACTGGCTGCTCCTTAAAGGAGAGATCTGGCTCAAGCTCCAGATCTTCATAACTCAAAATATGATTCGCATCAGCTACATACCTCCGAAGAACTGAAACATGAAACACATTATGCACGGCCGACAATGCCGGAGGCAAAGCCAATCTGTAAGCCACTTGACCAATCCTCTCCAGGATCTTAAATGGACCCACAAATCTAGGGCTTAGCTTGCCCTTCTTCCCAAACCTTCTCACCCCTTTCCATGGCGAGAATCTAAGGAAAACATAGTCTCCCACTTGGAACTCCACATTCCTGCGCTTGGGATCTGCATAGCTCTTTTGTCTACTCTAAGAAGCGAGCATCCGAGCTCTAATATTCTCAATGGCCTCACTGGTCCTTTGAACTGCCTCAGGACCCAGGTATCTCCTTTCACCTGCCTCATCCCAATGAATGGGAGATCTGCACTTCCTACCATACATCATCTCATAAGGTGCAACTCCAATGGTAGACTGATAACTGTTGTTGTAGGAGAACTCTATCAAAGGCAGATACTTACTCCAAGATCCACCAAAGTCCAGCACACATGCTCTCAGCATGTCTTCCAGAATCTGGACCGTCCTCTCAGATTGCCCATTTGTCTGAGGATGATAAGCTGTACTGAACTTCAGTTGTGTCCCCATGGCCTTTTGCAAACTCCCCCAGAACTTGGAAGTAAAAGTAGGATCTCAATCTGACACGATCGACCTAGGTGCTCCATGGAGGCGCACGATCTCTCACACATAGAGATCTGCATACTGGTCAACTGTATATGCAGTCCTCACTGGCAGAAAGTGAGCTGATTTGGTGTAGCGATCCACTATCACCCAAATAGAATCATGCTGACCAACAGTCCTAGGTAAGCCCACCACAAAATCCATTGTGATGTCCTCCCACTTCCACTCTGGGATATCCAGAGGCTGTAATAACCATGTCGGCCTCTGATGCTCAGCCTTGACCTGTTGACAAGTCAAGAACTTAGCCACATACTCTACTACATCTCTCTTCATCCCTGGCCACCAATACAACGATCTCATATCCTGATACATCTTCGTGGTGCCTGGATGCAAAGAGTAAGGTGTAGTATGAGATTCATCCAGAATCTCTCGCCTCAAAGCAGTATCCAATGGAACACATATCCGTCCCTTGTATCTCAACAAGCCTATATCAGACACTGTATAATCTCTGGATGCTCCAGCCAGAACATCCTCTCTGATCTTGATCAGCTGTGGATCACTCAACTGACCCTATTTGATTCTCTCCAACAGTGTAGACTATAGCGTAATAATAGCCAACTGGCCCACCAGCAACTCTATACCAGCTCTGGTCATATCATCTGCTAACTCTATGGCTATTAGCCTCATACCATGAATCTGTCCCGGACCCTTCTGACTTAAAGCATCAGCTACCACGTTGGCTTTTCCTAGATGATACAGAATCTCACTATCATAATCTTTTACTAACTCTAGCCAACGCCTTTGCCTCATATTCAGGTCTTTCTGGGTGAAGAAGTACTTCAGGCTCTTGTGGTCTGTATAGATCTCACACTTCTCTCCATAGAGATAATGCCTCCATATCTTTAAAGCAAAAACCACAGCCGCCAACTCTAAATCATGAGTAGAATATCTCTTTTCATACTCCTTCAACTGATGAGAAGCATAAGCAATTACCTTATTTGATTGCATCAAAACACAGCCTAAACCCTGATGAGAAGCATCACAATAAATCACAAACTTCTCCTGATCTGTTGGAAGACTCAGAATCAGAGCTGTAATCAATCTCTGCTTCAGTTCCTGGAAGCTGTTCTCACACTTATTTGACCACACAAATTTCTGGCTCTTGCGTGTCAGCTCAGTCAATGCTGTAGCAATCTTTGAGAACCCTTCCACGAACCACCTATAATAACCTGCCAATCCAAGAAAATTTTTAACCTCAGAAGCATTCTTTGGCCTGTGCCAACCTCTGACTGCTTCGATCTTTGCTGGATCTACCTTAATCCCCTCCTTACTGAGAATGTGCCCAAGAAAGGACACCTGAGATAACCAGAACTCACATTTCTTGAACTTGGCAAACAATCTGTGTTCCCTCAGTCTCTATAGAACCAACCTCAGATGCTGCTCATGCTCTGACTTAGTCTGAGAGTATACCAGAATATCATCGATGAAGACGATCACAAAATGGTCCAAATAATCCTTGAATACTCTGTTCATCAGATCCATAAAAGCAGCAGGGGCATTAGTCAATCCAAAAGACATGACTAAGAACTCATAATGCCCATACCTGGTACGAAAAGCAGTCTTTGGTATGTCTCCCTCCTTGACCCTCAACTGATGATAACCAGAACGAAGGTCGATCTTAGAGAATACCTTCTTACCTTGCAACTGATCAAACAGATCATCTATCCTTGGCAAAGGATACTTGTTCTTAATTGTCAGTTTATTCAGTTCTCTGTAATCAATACACATCCTCAGAGAACCATCCTTCTTTTTCACAAACAGAACTGGCGCACCCCAAGGTGAGAACCTAGGTCTGATAAAACCCAAATCTAATAGCTCTTGCAACTGTACCTTTAATTCTTTCAGCTTAGCTGGGGCCATTCTGTAAGGCGCTCTAGACACTGGCTCCGTCCCTAGTCCCAGTTTTATAACGAACTCAATTTCTCTGTGTGGTGGCAACCCTGGAAAATCTTCTGGCAACACATCCAGAAACTCACATACAAGTCTAGTATCCTCTGGTCTCACTGGCATGACCTGAGTGGTATCAACCACACTGGCTAAGAATCCAATGCAACCTCTTTGCAATAGATCCCTGGCCCTGAACACAGAAATCATAGGAATGTGAGGTCCACACACAGCACCAACAAACACAAAAGGATCCTCACCTTCAGGCTCAAATATGACCATCTTCCTTCTGCAATCAATGGTTGCCCCATACTTTTCCAACCAGTCCATACCCAATATCATATCAAAGTCAGTCATAACCAACTCTATTAAGTCCACTGATAACTCTCTGCCCTCCACTGTCACTGGCAAAGATCTGACCCATCTCCTGGATACCACTAACTCTCCAGTGGGTAACAAGGTACCAAACCCCATAGCATAAAAATCACAAGGTCTACACAATCTATCAATAATACTACTAGCAACAAAAGAGTGTGTAGCACCAGAATCAATCAAGACATTATAAGGAGTTCCAGCACTAAGAAGCTGACATGTAACAACTGAGGGAGAAGCCTCAGCTTCTGCTTGTGTCAACGCAAACACTCGAGCTGGGGCCGAGCTATCCGCCTTTCTGGGTTCTTCTTTTCTTACCTGAGGGCAATATTTCTTAAAATGACCTACTTCTCCACACAAGTAGCAGGCCTTTGCCCTACACTCTCCCAAATGATGCCTCTTGCATCTAGGGCATTCAAGGCGAGTCTTCCAGGCTTCACTACCCCCTGGACGACCCATTGTAATACCACGGGGCCGCCTGTTAGGACCTGGAATTGGGAAGGTGTCAGGAACCTTCCTCTTCTGATCACTGGGGCCTACACCCCTACTCGAACCCACAAATGGAGGAACTGTCCTCCTAAAATCCTTTCTGGCTGCACTATCATGCCAGATCTTGTTCTCTGTACTCTCCTCTGTGAGTGCCTTCTCAACCACCTGTGCATAGGTAGTAACCCCAGTCACAGTGGTGATACGAACATCACGGGCTAATCTGGGCAGTAGCCCCTGTTAGAATCTCTCTCTCCTGGTCCCATCAGTGGGCACCAGCTCCATGGAAAACTTTTCCAAACGATCAAACTTTAAGGCATACTCAATGACTGACAAACTTCCCTAAAGTAGCCTAATGAATTCCTCAGCTTTAGCTGCCCTGATGGCATCATTGTAGTACTTTTCATTAAACAAGGTCTGAAACTCCTCCCAACTCAGGGCATTCACATTCTTGGTCTGGGTAATCACCTCCCACTAAATCCGGGCATCCTCCCGAAACATATTGGTGGCACAGGCCACCCTCTCATTACCCTCATAAAAGGATAGTGGTAATCATGCTCATCCATTGCTTTGCCTTGGCAGGATCTGCACTGCCCTAAAAAACTGGGGGTTGTTGCTTCCTGAACCTTTCATAAAGAGGTTCCCATTTATTTCCTACCTCAGGCAGCTGCTCTGCTACTAGGACCGACACAGGAGGTACCTCTAATACACTAATCACTGCAGGCACTTGCAGCTGTCTTAGGAGACGAAGCTCCTCTCCTTGTATCAACATTGTTGCCTGCAAATCATTAAACAACTGCTGCCAATTTGCAGGAGCTGGCTGTGGAATCTGAGACTGGTCATTCTCTTAACCATGGCTGTTATTATTATTCTAGCCCTGATCACTTTGGCCAGCTGAAGTATCTGTCTGCCCTGGGTTCATTCTTATTTTTGATACCTTGCTGAAACATTGATCAATATGACCAGTCAGGTAGTAATAACTGAACCTCTTGCCGCCTTACGGTCCAAGAACAAGCAGACAATTATCATATTCCACAGTCATACAATTATTCAAGCAGATACATGTTTATAGCATTCAACACTCAGCATGCATCACATAATAATTCATAATCAATAATACTGATGAATATGTTCCAGCAATTTCAGTACTAATTAGCACATAGTTGCTGAGGATATAATATTTCAGGGCAAAGGTTCAACAAGGTGTCTCATGCATACAGGTAAAGCATATATACTATATTTAAGCAGTTATACACATAACTACATAAATAGTTACCAAACCATGAGTCGAGCTTGACTTTAGTGATGTGTGTACATGCCCAGCCAGTCTATAGGATCCTTAACCTTAGCATGCTCTGATACCAAGTTGGAACGCCCTGGTTACCCCAGAGCCGTTACGGTGAACGGTGAACCAAAAATTTGACCCGCTACTCGAGTCCTTTGGTTAAAAACGTGTTCTAAGTGTTATTAATAGGCTAAGGTGAAAAACAACAAAAAGGAAAGGATATGTTTTATTTAATACATAAAACTGTTCATGGGCCCACAAGAAAATTTATAAGTTATTTACAACTCAAAAAGGTCATTACTGTTTCAAAATTACAAACCCGCCGACCTAAGCGGCAAAAATAGGGTAAACCCCTAGTTTCTCTCAGAACTCCTTGGTCGTGGTGGTCAAGCGGCCGCATATGTACACATCACCACCTAAGCTCTCCATTCAAGGCTGGGTGAGATTTTCTTTCCCTTTACCTGCACCACATAGCACCCATGAGCCAAAGCCCAGCAAGAAAACACAGTATTGAATATAAACATTTTCAAATGATTATCATCATAATCACACAGAACTTGTAGCTCTTAAACAAATGAGTGAATATCACTTGAGGTTCTAGAAAACCATACTGAGTGACTGACAAGTAAGTCACTAATTTAAGTAGAAGAGTGGCTGCTAGGTAAGCCACTAGCCTTAAACAGATGGGAGACTGATAGGTAAGTCTCTAACTTAACAGATGAGTGACTGATGGGTAAGTCACACAAGCGCTTATAATATTCATCGAACTTGAGGTCGGTCCGGCATTAATGCCCTTTGAGTCATCCAATGCAGATATCGATTAGATCTGATCTTTATTGGCTTGCGTTGAACACGCTAAAGCCGTCCTGACTAATGAGTTAGCACTAAGTGACCAGTGCCCAGTACCACTGCCGAACCTGACTAATGAGTCACAGCTTCACAGTTGATACTGACACCTATGCCAATTCTGACTAATGAGTCAGTGCCATGCACAAGTGAGAAAAATTTGTTAAGCATTCAATAATCAATCCATGTCCACATTTACACAGTCAACATGCCTCAAGAATAATCATGCATGTCACATATGGGGTGTAGTTTTCTTACCTCTGATTCGAGCTAGAATTAATAGAAGAACGACCCTTGAGAACGGTCTAGCTTTTAGTCCTTTAGCGGTCACCTAATCATAACCAAATAAAGGATACCATCAATAAAATGATGATCAAGGGTTCCCAAACCAAGATCTAGCCTCCGGGACATCATTCCCCACTAATCTGGGTAGTAGGAATGATCCCGAGGCCTAAAACCATGTTCCCGGGGCCAAAACACTCAAATGAGCTCAACCCTACTCAAGGGTTGCAGCCCTGGAACCTTGGGCTGCGGCGCCCAGCAGGCACAAACTTCCCCACCCGCTTCTTCAAGCTAGGGCCGCGACTCTCCAAGAACAGGGCCGCGGCGCCCAACCCAGAACACGCCCAAACTCGTTCTCTAACATCCCAAAGCCTCCAAAATCATGCCTAAACATTACCAAATCATCAAATCAAAGTTCCCAAGCTTCCCAATGCTCCAAAACCATCAAACCCAAGGTTCAATCAAACCGAAAACTCAACAATTCACAAAAGCCAATCCAAAGCTTAGAAACTCTAAAAACTCAAAAATTTAAATTTAGATTACCTTCGATTGGGTTGTTTCTCGTCAAATCCTTTGGTCAAGAAGCTTCTAATCTTTCCCAGGATCGCTATGCCTCGATCCTCGCTTGATTCTGACTCCTAGAACTCAAGATATCTTCGAAAACGCTTCGAGAGGTGAAAATGAGCTAACGAGGAAGAACGAGAGGTTTTCTAACGTACGTTCTATCTGACAAGCTACTTCAAGCTTAAGTAACCTCAAATAAAACCTAGTGCCCGGGGTCCCAAAAACACCTCTGGGGATATTATAGTCAAAACTTCCAGAATTTCACCCTGATCTCAATAACTCCCACTTTATCATCAAATAAACATTCTTATTTCCCAATAATTGACCCCGTTATGACAAAACCGCTAATCCATTATATTAGACCGTCTCATGCCGAATAGCTCGAATATATATCCATAATAATGGAATCTCATTCACAAATCACATTATGCACCCAAATACACTAATTTGCCCTCAATGGGCCAAATTATCAAAAAAACATAATATTCAAATGTGGACCCACATGCATGCATATAACATCATATTATAATATAATTCACATAAACATGCATATATTCATTTAATGGAATAATTAAACAGTTATGGCCCTCCCGACCTACTAATCCAGCCACTAAACTGCATTAGGGATTCGGGGCATTACAAGTGTTCCCTGGCCGAACCTGCTGCCTCAACCACCCAATCTCTTCCTCTTGCTTCTGCAATCTTTCTTGCATACTAGTAAACATTTTCTGCCAATTCCAGGGGAGATGGAGGGTTGTGGCCCTGATTATCATCTGTAGCCTCAATATTAACACTGCCTGATCCAATTGACTGCCTTGGGTACATAACCTCTGAATTCTTCTCTGTCAATGACTTAACCTATAAGGCATGATAATCGTATGCAGAACTATCCCACGAGCAAAACCAAACAACACAACAACCACATACAATAATAATACCATAACACAAGTCTATAACATTCATGCCTAAATTATTAGGCCTTGCTCCCACAAGGTATATATATATATGTGTGTGTGCCATGCTCTCTATTCTAGCATGCAGATAAGGCACATATTTTCAAATAAGCAATTAAGCACATAACCACATTATTGGACATCGAACCATGAGTCGAGCTTATCTTTAGTAGCGAGTGTACATGCCCAGGTAGTCTTTAGGAATCCTTAAACCTAGACCCCTCTGATACCAAGTTGTAACGCCCTGGTTAGCCAAGACTGTTGCACTGTGTGTTTGAAATGGTGCTTAACCTGCTAAGTGAGTCATTTGGACTTAAATGTGTAATTAAAAGCTAAGCAAAGGTTAGGTATTAAACATTTTGGTCAAAAAAGTAATCATTTTCCAATAAAAGAGTTTAGTTTATACACGAGATCCCAAAAAGTGTTTATAGATTGATAAAAGAAAAATAAAATACAAACTAGTCATCCTAAGCGGCAAAACAGGGTTCAACCCTAGTACCTCCCAAGCAATCCCGGTCGTGGCGGTCGAGTAGGCTGCATATGTACACACCGCGCCTGAAGCTCTCCAACTCATGGCTGGTCAATTATCCTTTGCCCTTACCTGCACCACAAAGAACTCGTGAGCCAAGCCCCAGTAAGAAAACTTAATCAAGTAAGACAAATATTTGGATAAGCATTCTTATCAAATACATGCTTTATCAATCATAACCATATATACGTGGATAATTCATCAAGTATAACGACTTATATTTAATAGATGCACACCTCTTCCCTATAATGGTCCCACCACTACGGCTTGGCCCCACCACTATGGCCTACATTACCCATGTAGTGTCGATAATGACCCCAAGGACAATAAGGCCCCGCCACTACGACCTACATTATGCATGTAGTGCCGATAACGACCTCCAAGCTGATAACGGTCTCCCGACCGAAAAATCAGTACAAACAAGTATATCAACATAGATTCAAACACACCGGACATTCAATTATAAACAGTTTCATGACACGGCCATTTCAGTGCAGTATAATTGGGGTGCATGCCCTACACTTGGTGCAAGAGACGATTTTCTTACCTCAGGTCCAAGCACTGGATGAATAGAAACGACCCTCGAGCACGATCCCCTTCCGAGCCCTAGCGGTACCCTCTGATCAAATTTTTTCCTAGCTGCTCCCTCAAGCTTAGAAGCTCCCTTCCCCAACTAAGCTTCAATTCCCCAACAAACCTTGCCCCAAAACTCAAGGAATCTCTGCTTTTCCTTCAACTTTCCAAGGCCCCAACAATGAGAGTGAGAAAGAGAAAACGAGAGAGAGAGAGAGAGAGAGAGAGAGAGAGAGAGAGACTGAGTGTTGTGTTTTTTTCTTCTAATTTTCCAAAGGCTTCTAAGGGATTAAGGTAATCTAAGGCTAGGGAAAAGGACCAAAATACCCCTAGTCTTTACCTTGGTTCTATAATGTCCTCAAGGGAAAAATATCATTTGCCATCATTTCCCACTAAACCTCAAATAACAGTACAAATTCTCAATTAACCCTGACATACCCAAATAATCACCAAATAAATTCCCAATTACTGGTAAACCTCGGTAATGTACTAAGTTACTAAAATACCCATATGCTCACCCCGAGTAGGGTATTAAACCCCGTTGTGAATTTTATGCTAAATTGCTCAAAATGGTTGTTTCCTACCGAACAACTCAAATATATCCACATACTAATGTGGTCTGCATCATAAAGCATATATAATTACAAATATACCCTCAGCGAGTCAAAATTATGAAAATGTTCCTTGTAACAGAAACGAGCCTATAAGCACATTTAATACACTTAAACATGCATAAGCAGTCATATCATAATACAACTCACATAATTCACATAATCACACATGTATAATCACAATTAACACATAAAAATCCAATTATGCCCTCTTGGCACAGTAACCAAGGCACTAAGCCTTATTAACGAATTTGAGACGTTACACACCATTTCCCATAAATACATGTTTTAAACCCTTAGGTAGCTTGGTCAATTTAACAGTTGGAACTTCTTCAGCGAAAGTTTTTTGTTGTGCTTTCTCACAAGGTAGCACTTCAAAGCAAGGATTTCAAAACTTTGTCCCACTATTTTTTGAGTCTTTATGATCAGAAATTGTAAGAGAGGACTCAACAACGCTGAGACTTTCATACTCAAATAGATGGAGTTCGACCTGACTATCAAAATCGCTTCGCAATTGAATCTCCTCAAGAATTAGAGTGTCAATCGTAAATTTTTTATAACACCCGTCTTCCTCTCGGAATTGTTTTCCAAAGTGGAAAATATTAACCTCTAGTGCCATATTGATGAATGATATCTTAATTAGACCATTCCTATAATTGATTAAATCATTGGTATTGGGAAGGAAAGGTCTTCTGAGGATAATAGGAATTTTTTATTCAACATATAACACAAAAGGAGTATCAAAAACAAGAAATTCCACGAGGCAATATAAATTTTCAATTTGAACTAGGACATCCTCAATGATACCCTGAGGCTCTTTGATGGAGCGGTCAACAAATTGTAGCACATCAAATGTTGGCTTCATTTCTCCAAGACCGAGTTGTGAATACACATAATAAGGCATCAGATTTACACTTGTGCCAAGGTCAAGTAAAGCTTGGCTAACTTCATGTGTCCTAATATAGAAAGAAATGGTGGGACAATTGGGATCTTTGTATTTTGGCAGTGTCTTTTCTTTAATCACTACACTCACTTGTTCAGTCAAGAAAGTTGTCTTCTTGACATGATGCTTCTTTTTTGTAGTGCATAGATCCTTGATGATTTTGGCAAAATTCAGCACTTGTTTCATGATGTGAAGCAAAGGAAGATTAATCTTCACTTGTGTCAAGGGCTTAAAGATTTCAGATTGATTCTAAAATTTTTCCCAACAGGTCTTAGAGTCTGGGGAAATGGCACTTTTGCAGTTTCATTGAGTGGTGCACTCTCGGAGACAATATTTTGAGTGCTTGAAGTAGTTGTTTTTATTGGTGGATCTTCCAAAGTTTTATTACTTCTAGTTCTGATGGGAATGACCTCCTTAATATTTTGATCATTTACATTGGGAGATTGGGCCATATGTTGCCATTGTGCATTGAATTGAGGCTAAGAATGAATTTTCCTTTTATAAAAAATAGTCAGGGATCCAGTCAGTATTAAAAATTGACTTTTCATTTCTTTGATTTCTGCCATCATTTGGCGATTTGTTTTAGCTTGTTCCTCTATGAATGCATGAAGGGTATTCTCAAGAGAATTCCTTTATGGTTGAGCATTGTATTGAGGCACAAAATATGCCTTTGGTGGTTTATATTGATGCTCATTTCTTAATAGCCCTCTGCACGATTGAGCTTGGTTTGAATCTCTCCAACTGAAATTTGGGTGGTTTCATCAACTAGGGTTGTACATATGGGAGAATGACTTATTAAATGCCCCCAAGGCACTACATTACTCTTCATAAACCCCCCTTATTTCATTATAAGCTAAGCAATCCTTAGCTAAAATTTTCATCCCTTCACATACCAAACATGGTTTTTGTGGCTCTACTTGTGCAATTATATGAAATTTTTTGCCACTTAAGACCTCAGTCTGCTTTTTTGAAACTTCGAGTTAGGCCTTAACATTGTCCTCCTCTCAAAGTTGGTAAATCCCATATGGTTTATGCTATTAGTGCTTTTAGTAGCACTTGGACCAATCCATGTGTGAGATTTTTTTGCAGTTTCTTGAAGAATTCACCATGGCTTAATATTTCTATGAATTGGCATTCACAACTTGTTAGGCCTTCATAGAAATAACTGACCAAATGCCAAATTTCATAGGCATGGTGGGGCCACTGATTTAACTTATCTTTGAATCTTTCCCAAACTTGATAGAACGTTTCATTGTCTTTTTGGAAAAATGTTGAAATATGTATTTTTAGACTGTTGGTCTTAGAAAGAAAGATTTGGTCATTTCATCTCATGTTCCAATAGACCTAGGTCACAAAAATTATAACCATATTTTAGCTTTATCCTTCAACGAGAAAGGGAAAAACTTCAATCGCACAGAATTTGTGTTTTCAGCTCGGTTATAGAATGTGGCTACCACCTCCTCAAATTTTCTAATATGCACATATGGACTTTTGTTTTCCATTCTATGAAATGTTGGCAAGAGTTGAATCATGTCAAGTTTAAATTTCAATGCGGGAATATTAGGAAGGAATATAATGCATGAATGAGTAGAACTGCAAGTAGGATGAAAGTAGTCATTGAGAGTTCTTGGTTGGATTTCATCATTCTGGGCCATTGCGAATGGATTATTACCAATTAAGGTGTGTGGAGAAGAATGAATGGTAGAAGGAGTTACGAAAAGAGTAGTGGATGTATTGGAAGAAGTTTCACTAAAAGTTTCGTAAGGATTCATCCATTCTCAAAAATGATTTTTTTTATTTTTCTTTTTGGATTTTTTTTCAAACTTATTCCCAAATAGATTTTGAGGTTTTAGAGTGATTTCCAACGCCTTACTAGAACTCCCTGAGGTTACTGAGTAAGTATGAAAGATCATAATTCAAACTTTTTTTACCAAATAACCTTTAAGCAAAGTAAGATTGCTTATTTTGACAAAACAAGCTTGATTTTCTTAAAGTAATAAGTTCATAAAATGTAATAATGCGAATGTATACACACAAAATGTTCCCATATCTATTAGAAAAGTTTCCAAGGTAGTGCTTTAGACCCACACTTGCCTAGACAGAACTCCTCGAGGTGCCCAGGTAAGTGTGGGGGTAGTGCTATCACAAGCCTTATTCAATAACTAATATTTCTAAACAGAACAAATTTGGTTTTTACCATTTATAATATTACACAAAATATCCCAATACTAAACATTTTATGATAAATTTTATGCAAGTTTTTTTTCAAGGAAGTCATAAATTCTAAGGAGAATTGAGGCAAAGAAAAAAGAAAAGCCTAAACTAAGAAACCTAAAGCAATAAAACAATCACAATAAATCAATACAAGAATAAACAAATAAATAATAATAACAATAATAAAAAGAGAAATCAAACTACTTAACCATTATTTATCAAGGAATTTTACTAAATAAAAGAAAATGATTTTTTTTACTTTTTTTGTTTTAAGTTTTAACATTAAATATATATGTATATATGTTTTTTTTATATGACAAAAATATATGTATAGATTTAATATATATATATATAAACTACTTTTTTTAAATAACAAAAAAGAAAAAATAATCGAATAAAAGAAGAAGAAAGAAAAAACTATGCTTATGAAACTAAATGAAAGAAGGATTCATTTTTTTGAGCAATAAAATTAAAAATTAACAATAACTAACAATAGAAGAAAAGTACAACACAAAAGAGAAGGAACATCTTAAAAAATAAAAATAAATAAAGTTACTAACATCTTAGTGTAAATTTTACTCAAATTTTGAAAAACTACCTCCACAACAATTGTGCCAAAATTTGTTAATGTTCAAACGTGACATACACAAAACGGTGGTTGTAGTATAGATCGAATGATCGATTTCACAAAGAGGTAAAATGAACAAAATGATTAGTACAAAAATAAACACAAAATGTTAGAGAAAATATAGACAATAGTTTGTGATTTTTGTTTCCAATGACTTGATAATAAAATGAAGCAAATAAAAATAAGATGTAACCAAATGTGAGAGTAGAAAGGTATCAAGAATCACCCATAAACATTGTTTAGTTATTTAGATTTTTTATTCACAAAATTACACACATCCCAACTATTCATTTGGAAGATTTAACATTGAAGTACATGTATATTTCGAAAAATATATTTGATTAGTTATGTTCTTATTTTAGAAGCAATATATTAATCTTATGAAAAATCTAAGAATGACAAGTGTGCTATTTGGCCATAATGCAAGATTGAACATAAAACAAGTCATCTTATTTATGCTAATTTTAAATATATAGAAAACATGATTTTTTTTATATATATATATAATATAAGCTAAAATAAATAAAGATATAGAAGATGATAGAATAATATAAATTACACAAAATGTATAAACTTTAAAAGTATATAATATATTTAATCAAAAATATAAATAACACAACTTTGCACATGGGATCATCTTTAACCTTCCCAAGAAGATTAGGTCATTATGCTCATCATTCTCTTAACAATTTTATAAAGAAATAATAGAGGAAATTTTACTAGAGTTTTGCTACACAATAAATTACATACCAAACTAATAAATGAGCTCCTATTTATAAAATCTAAAAAATGATTGAAATACAAAACAAACTAACTTTGGGGTATACAAATAAATATTACTAATAAATTTGATATTATAAAACATCTTTATAATCAATATTGTTATTGTTATCATTGTTATTTTGGTCTATTTCTTTGCATGTAGGTGGTGGAGTGTGGAGAAAATAGAGTTGATGGGATTTAGGGTGATCTGACGCATTGACTGATGTGCTGGCTAACATGTGTGTAGGTGTGGCAGCTAAGCAAGCGGGGGAAAATGGAATGGTGCCATGTGGTGCGCGTGCAAGTGGCTTCAGGCCAGGCATGCGACTCGGGTGGAGCGCAGGCAACTAGAGGCATTGTGTGGTGAGCGAAGGATGCGCCACTTCGCAGTGGGACCCGCTGGAGAGAGAGAAGGGAGTTGGACTGAGGAGAAGTGGGCTTGTTCAATTGGGCTTGGACAACTCAAAAAGTGGGTTTTGAACTTCATAAATGCCAACTTTTCATTCTTTTTCAATTTTCAATTCTTTTTTTCTCTTTCTTTTTGCTAATGCCCAAAATTCATTTTATTTTTTGAAAAATAAATACAAATTAAATTAAAAGTAACAATTTGAATTATAAAATATATTATATTAATTACATGAAAATATTAATTAAAACATAGTTTATTTTAAAAATTAAAATTAATAAAATGACATTTTTGAGCACTAATAAGCATGGAGAATAGACATTTGCCATCTCCTTCTCGAGAGAGATTGCTTCCAATTACTTGTCTTTCAAACTATATCTTGCACAATACAATAAGGATGAGTGGTCTCCTTTTTTAATGGTGATTTTCTATACACACTTTGGTGTCTCAACTTATGAGAGTGTGTATCTTTTGTGTTTTATAGAATTCAAGCACACAAAGGTGATGCTACACATTGGGGTTGGCGTGAGCACTAAGGAGAGAGGCAAATAGAGTGTTTTTTTTTCTTCTAAGGAACATACAATCTTATTAACAATAAAATTTGTCCACTAAAAATTTAGCTGCACTCTGAGATCATACAATCTTATTTTATTAGAAGTTGTAACTTATATAGTTTTTCATTGATATGGTCATTGCATGAGTTATGACCCTCAACTAATTATTGATAATTAGACCTAGGTCAATGTCTGACAACCTCTCTAAGTATATATTCATCAATTAGTGTCCTTGATACATTAATGAACATTTATATAACTTGTTTACAAATAATATATATATATATATATGTTATTAACAGGAATTTAGCGCTCTATGTTCAAGTATCGCTATCAAGACTTAAATGAATTATTAATCTACTTCCAATAATGAAAGAAATGGATTCCAAATCTGTAGAGTATGTTCCCAGCTACCTGCATTCCCATGACTTCAAGATATTAGGAACTAGGTCTATGTTTTCTTTCATAAAATGTACATGATAAGTCAAAAGTCATAGGACTACAAATATGTGTCCATTACTTACTTCAAGATTAAGGTTAAGTCTCAAACGACCACTAAGTGATGAATGATAAGAGTAGATTATTAGTAATTGTCCTGTCTACATTTTAATAAAGATTACTATAAAATATTTCTTTCATCTTGTCCCAGTCCTATACAATCTATATTGTATAAAGCACCTCTATCTCCACGTGTCAACTACACGCAACAATCTGAATAGATTGTCATGTCTAAGATAGAAGATAGATTGTGCTCATAATCTTTATTAATAGAAAGATCCCACTTTTATATTAGTGATTATGAACAATTTTATGCTATTATTATGAATTAAATCTTCTTGTATATACATATATATATACTTGATTCAAGATTACATGTAATAACATTAGATCTTTATAGATAACTGGCATGTAAATGAAATATAAATATGAGTAAAAACATTATATTTATTAAATACTCAATAAATATTTTACAGAAATACACTTTAAGCGCACATATCCCAACACATATGTTATTAGCAAACTTAGTAGGTTTACTAGTAATCTAAGTATCAAAAATTGGAAGGAAATAAAGAGAGTTCTAGGGTATCTAAAGAAAACCAAAAAACTTAGCCTCTAATACTCAAAGTTTCCTAAAATACTTGAAGAATATTCTAATCCAAGTGTGATATCGAGTGTGGGAGAAAATCTCTCCACCACTTGTTGGGTTTTACACTTGGTGGGGGTGTCATTTCTTGGGGATCTAAGAAAAAAACTAGTACTTCTCACTCAACCATGGAGGTCGAGTTTATAGCTCTAACAACAACTAGAAAAGAGGTTGAGTGACTTAGGGATCTCGTGTTGGATATCCCCATAATCGTGGTTGAGGTATTGATAATTTCAATACATTGTGATAATCGAGCTACATTGCCCAGAGCATATAATAGTGTTTACAATGGGAAGTCTAGACATATAAGTCTAAGACATGACTATGTGTGACAATTGATTCAAGATGGAATCATATCGATCTCATATGTGAGAATTTAGAAGATTCGTTCAGAAAACCTCTTAAAATAGATTTGGTAAGTTCTACATCTATAGGGACGAGATTGAAGCTTCTTGAACAATAGATTCACCAATGATAGCAACTCAACTCTCAAAGCTTGTTAACATTGAGTGTAGAGTTCAATGAGTAAACACTATTGGGGAGAGTGAGATTAATCCACCACTTTAGATAGATTCTAAATAAGAAATATAATCCAATGAACCCATAATTAATCAAAATAACAAAGTAGAAACCACAAACCGAATACCAAATAACTCTATGTTGTAGAACACTGAATTTTGAGGGAGAACGCCAAAAGGCTTATACAAGAGGATTATTGTTGTCCAAATTCTCTATTTCCTAGCCCACCATAAATGCTTAAGACTTTTTCTAAGAGTAAAGGAAATTGGAATTGAACAAGCCGGAAATTCACAATACAAGTACTTTTTTGATGAATTTCTTGGAGAAAACTTATGATTTTTGAGAGCTAGAGAGAGTTGAGATGTATGATCAAGGCTTCAACACTCTAAAATAATTCTTTTATAGTGTAGATACCATCATTAAGTCTAACCAATAGGATTAGAGCTTATAAACAAATCATTTGGAGCTTAAAACGGACATGTACGGAACAAGACAAGCGACACATCACTTGTTGCCTGCCAGTTGACATATTGCCTACTAACAGGTGAAATGTCACCTATTGTGATTCCTCATGGTTTAAAAAGGTATGCAACACATCACCTTTGGGCCAGTTTTAGTTCTCCGAAATTGACCTAAAACACCTCCCAATATTCCCAAACTTTTGGGGCATGCTTAGATACCATAATGAATCACTTTAGAGCCAAAAATATTATTTTTAAATGCCTACAACTCAAACTCAAATTTCACACCTCCATTATGTGAAATTGTTTAAGGTTTTACACCAACTTTTGTAATACAATTTAGGCTTTGTATTTAAAATAATCCTAACAAAAACAAGTCATTGATAAATGGATAGTTTACAACACTAAAATTTATGAGTCCTATCTAAGATGGTTAGTTTTGGTTGCTACCGAGTGAGGGTTAAACCTAAGACTTTTAATGAAGTTCAATTGAGAGCAACAAGCATCTTTAAAAGTAGAAAATATGTTGTTGGGGTTTTATGCCCTATGTAAAACCAAATTTTCAATGTAACCTCGTTTCATATCAATAGAGAATAGAAAACAATTTTGACTTGTCAATCACATTGCTCACTTGTTTAATTACATGATTATTTATTTAATATAAACATTATTAAATCCTAAACATATGGATAATCACAATTATAGTGACTTGGTCACAGTGGATTATAATTATGGTTATATGTTCTAAAAGAATTAGTCCTAAGAGTAAGTTAGTGCACATAATTTACACTGACTTGTTAATCTATGATATGATCTACTTACACAATCTGGTGTGATGTCATATGTAGGACATTGACCAAGTAGATAAGATCAGATGTATTTTGTTACATCAGACTAGGCCGATATTGATTATAGATAGATAAGTAAAGTATCGCTATTATCTAATCCACTCATATCATCAAGTTGATCATAGGTCAATTCAATCCCAATTCTGAGTGATTAATATTCTACTGATTATATTATTCAAGTCCTTAGATTTGTTCGTTACCAGCTTACCCTATGAACTAGCCCATACTTATATACTGGGGACTTAGTAGTATAATTGACTGAAAATATTTATCATCGATATGAAATCTATAGCTTATGTCTAAGAAGTGAAATGATGATTTCCTTATAGCATATTTCAAGCATTAGATGATAGAGATATCATTTTTGTAGTTAAGTTTATGGAAATATCATTTACAAGGAACTTAGCGATATTTAAGGATAAAATATAAATGAGGGGTACAACAGTAATTAACACCTGTCTCATTAGTAGATCATCTATAGAGGGCTGAATGACAGTTATGGTTGTAATAAAAGATAATGTATTTACATTTCGTGAAAAACGTTCTATGAATTCAATAGAGCAATTCTAAGTCTATAGTGGAGTCACGAGGAATCAATAAGGTAGTGAAACTATTAGTAAATAAATTCACGGTAACTTATTGGAGCTTAATTTCATGAATCCATGGTCCCCACATCACCTTTGAATAAATCATCTAGAATGTCTCAATTAATTGATTTAATTATCAATTAGGATTTTTAAAGGTAACTAGGCCAGTTTTAAATTTTTTGCAGAGATATGTGATTTAGAGAATAAAAGAGAATATTGGGCAAATGAATTTATTATGACAAATTGGTGTTAAATTAATTAAATTTTTTAAATCAAGGTTCAAATTATAAATATTTAATTTGAATGAGGATTTAAATGTTTAAATATTCAATTAAATATGGTAAAATTAAAAGATATTTGAATTTAAGTCCAATGGGCTTGAATTTTGTTGTACCATAAAAATACGAGCTCAATCATCTTGTTCGAGGTACAACTGGCAAGCAATAAATGAAGGGTTACTGTACTCTAAAGATATTTCATCAATTCCAGTTCAAATAGGTCAAGGTTGTGTCACCAAGTCTAGATAGTGTGAGATCATGTAGATCGCTCCAAAGGCATGTGACATGACTTCCAGATCGTCTTAATCAGGTTTCGAGCATCAGTTGAGTCAGATCGCCCTTCACGTATAACCTCCAGTCTAAGGACCACATTGAGCTCCTAGTGGTTCTGTGATGCGCATAAGGAATAATTCCCATACACTCGGAGGTTCATTATACACTATAAATGCTTGTAATCGTTATATAGTAAGTGCCTGATATAACGACATTTAGCATATTTAAGGAATTATGTATTTGGGAAGTTACCAATTCTTGTAAGTTACAAAATATGGTACGGTTACCCAAAATTGTCCATCAACCCCTATAAATACAGAGGGAATTGACAATAAAAGGGAACCCAAATTTTGAATGCAAAAACTCTACAGACTCGTGGACTAGGTGGATTTTAACCACTAAACCACGTAAAATTTCCCATGTTCTTATTTTACGGTTTACAATAGCTTAATCATCTTTCTTTTTTTCTTTAGATTTCTTAACCTACTGTTGACAAAAAACTGCATCAACAGATTGATGCTATCATTGAGAGATAGGTTAGGCTTACTGATATTTTTCACAAATTTTTCATCCCAATATTAGTATGGTGGTAGCACATTCAATTCGTGACAATGAGTCTAAGAGACCTGGAGATCAAGGAGATTTTTGAACAGTTGACCCTACTAGAGAGGGAACCTTCGTAGCTCATTGTATTGGAAAACAACCTCAAAACCAGAACAACAACCATGGCGATACTGGAAGCTCAACTTTACGCCCCCATAATCCTAACCCATGATATCTCATCGCCATAGAGATAGAGAATGCTCAGTTGAGAAACCATCTTGCCAAGGATAATAGGCGAATTAACGAAATCATGGCACGGTTACCCTCTTATGTAACCAATGTTAATGTCGGATGGAGAGAAACTAGGCCCCACAGGTCTAGATCCCACAGCCATAACCATGCTAATGTGAGTTGTTCTGTTCGGACAACAACCCCGAGCTTCGTGCCATCTGAATGGAATCGCCAAAACAACCAGCCTTTCCACAATTGCAGGACTGAACAAACAGCCCACGTCGCCAGAAACTAGCCCAGTCCGACGGGGCGAGCAGGGACCTCATCAAGGAGAGCGAAAATCCTTGTAAATCCTTTAACACCAGCCTGACCAGCTAGTCAGGTACAAAGAAATGAAGAAATTTTACCACTAACTCGAGACATCATAATGGATAATGAGTGAGCTAGCTTAGTGCGCCCTGATGGAAGGCGAATTGTCTCACCAATAAGGGACCCTCCATCGCCTATACGTCACCAACCCCCTCGCGACCACAATTGAATGTTCTAGCTGGCAGGAACAACTGATGAAATTTTGTACCCAGAGAAGACATATATTTTTTGTGATCTCGAGACACTGGAGTCCGAGTTCACGCGAGTAATTAGGCCCCAAGATCTCAGCTGCAAATGGTAAGCTTCGCGGAAGGAAGCTATTGGATGGAAAGCCATCGTGAGGGAAGGTCAGGGAGTATTTGCAATGTGCACTCCTAAAGACAAAAAGGCGATCTGAGAAATCAGTTTATATTGGCTTAAAGTTTGCGTTATAATCCTCAGTCCGACCTGTGTGATCACTTAAACACTCAGAGAGGACAGCCAGCCCGCAACAACGATCTGATACTTAGACAATGGGAGACCCTTCCATAGTGTGTGACAATGAGAACATCCCAATTAACCGAGCTCAAGCTTGGAGGAACCATAACCCAAATAATGTGTAGAATAGGAAGTGAGCTAGTAATCAGCTCCCAAATAACCTGGAAGTAAATGATCCAACCCTTGAGCGACTGGATCTAATGGAAGAACATATGAAATGACTCATGTCTGGAAAAAAAAATCTGGACGACTGTGATTATGACAAGGAGCTCAAACCTTTTACAAATCACATTGCAACAACTCCATATCCCATTGGGTTCAAAATTTCGTACATGACCACTTATGATGGAACTCCTGATCCGTCGAACCACATTGGGACCTTCAACACTTTCATGAGAGCCAACAACGACATACATTGTGTCCTATTCCCTGCAACATTGACAGGACTAGCCAAATTGTGGTTCAACAAGTTTAAAAGGCCAATTATCGACCAAATTTAAAAGTAGTTTCGAGCTGCAAAAGAAGTTCGAGTAGAGGCCAACTCCCTGGCTAATATAAACAACAACTAGGTGAATCCCTTAAGGCGTACATCAACTAGTTTACAAATATAGAAGCTTGAGCTAAGGACACTGATGATAGTGCCAAGCTCATGGCCATGCGACCAGGAATCATCGTGGGAGGTGAATTGTGGAAAGAGCTCCAGAGGAAAGGAGTAAAAATACAAATGACTTCTTGGCTCAAGCTCAAGAATGGATAAACCTCGAGGAGGCAGAGTCTACAATGGCCGAAACTAACCAAATTCCCACTCGGCTCGCTGGAGTGGTTGCGAACACTGCAGCTGCGACTCAACTCGCTACCCATAACAACCAGACAGGGAATAATAAGAGAAAGGGAAACGGCGAAGACGACCAAAAAGGGTCCAAAAAGAATAATCCTGGAGAGAAGTACACCTCTATATTAACCGCATATACCAACCTAACAGAAATGTAGGAACACTTTTACTTAGCCAATTCTTCCCACCTTCCTTGGAAGAAACCAGAGCCTCTGAGAAATCAGCGAGCAAAGAGGGATCCGGCCATGTTTTGTCGTTATCACAACGACATCGGCCACAACACTAATAGTTTTCATCAATTAAAGGATGAGATCGAGACACTCATCCAAGTTGGACCGTTAGCATAGTATGGTCGAAACTGGGTAGCTCCTAATCCGCCGGTTGTGCTGAACCCACAATCGCCTCAGGGACATCAAGCTAATTTGCCACCAACTCTCCCAGCTTCAGAAAATCAAATCATACCTCCTTCTTTCAAAGGAGGAGATATAGATGCCATTGCAGACAGACTCCATTTTGCAGACACAAGCAATGGGGCTTAGAAAAGATACATCTAAGAGTTAAAAACTCATGAGGGCATGATATTCACCCTGGAACAGCGACTATCAAAACAACAACAAATGGATAAACAACCAACCATTTTTATGGAAGAAGACACTAGCCATATCCAATTCCCTCATGATCCGCTTGTAATAACCATCCAGCTTGCCAACCGGAGGGTTAAAAGAATCTTGATCGATAAGGGGAGCTCAGTAAATGTGTTATTCAGTTCCACTATAGAAAAGATGGGGCTGTTAGTAGCCGATCTGAAGGCGACCTCCATGACTCTTTACGGGGTCTCAAGAGAAGGAATGATAGCTATTGGGATAATCCAGCTCGTTGTAAATATGGGAGATGAAGATCAAGCTATTGCTAAGATACTTGAGTTCGTAGTAATAGACTGCCTGGCTACCTATAAAGTAATTTTGGGAAGACCAATGTTAATGATGTTTGAAGTCGTAACTTCTGTTCGCCACCTGACCATGAAGTTCCCCTCGCCCTCAGGGATTGCACTGTAAGGGGGGACCAGATTGCTACCAAGGAATGCTATTTCCATGAAGGAAAAATCACAACCCGAGTAGCAAACCATGGTGGTAATGGAAGAAAATGATGAGCCTCAGGCGATGATAGTTGTTGAAGAAGCGGAAGAATATCAGGTGGCAGTAAATGAGGTCGCTCAGCCAAAAGAAATAGATCCAAGAGTAGGTGAAGATCGATCTGAGCTCCATGCTTTAAAAGAGCTAGAAGAGATAATCCTCGATCCAGAAACAACTTCAAAAGTTGTCAAGATTGGTAAGAACCTCAGTGCTGAACATAAGAAGGATCTGATCGATTTTATAGGAAAAAAACCTTGACATCTTCGCCTGGTTACATGCTGATATGGTAGGAATCAGTCTGAGTGTGATCGTGTACACACTGAATTTGAATAAGAATCTACCTGCAAAGCAGCAGAAAAGAAGGCAATTGGGGAAGGAACGAGGAGAAGCCTTGGAGGAAGAGGTAGCTCAACTCTTAAAATAAGGATTTGTCAGGGAGGAAAAATATTCGACTTGGATAGCCAACCCCATCCTGGTTCCAAAACCAAACAGAAAGTGGAGGACCTACATCGACTTCTTCGACCTGAATAAGGCCTATCCAAAGGACTATTTTCCTTTACCTAGAATTGATCAGTTATTCGATGCCACAGCGGGTCACGAGCTCATGTCCTTCATGGACACGTATTCTGGATATAACCAGATCGTTATGAACCCTTCAAACCAAGAGCATACCATCTTTATGGACGAGCACAACGTGTACTGTTAAAATGTCATGTTGATCAGGTAGAAGAATGCTGGAGCAATTTACCATAGATTGGTAAACAAGATGTTCATTAACCAGATCAGGAAAAACATAGAAGTGTATGTTGGTGACATACTTGTCAAGTAAAAAACTACTAATAACCTTGTATATGACCTGGAAGAATGTTTTGGCATGTTATGAAAGTACGATATGAAGCTCAATCCCAAGAAGTGTACCTTTAGAGTCTTGTCGGGGAAGTTTGTGGGCTTCATTGTCAATCAAAAAGGGATTGAAGCTAATCCTGAGAAAATAAAATCACTATTAGAAATGGCCTCACCTAGGTCGCGGAAAGAAGTCCAAAGCCTAACTAGAAAATTTGTGGCACTAAATCGGTTCATATCTAAATCCACAAACAAATTTCTATCCTTCTACAATTTTCTCAGGGGAAATAGACAATTCGAATAGACTGAAGAGTGCGAACAGGCGTTTCAAGATTTGAAAAGGCATCTAGCTGCCCCCCGTTTTGTTAAGACCAATTGTTGGGGATGCTTATACGTTTACCTAACGATGATGGAGAACGCAATTAGCGTTGTATTCGTTCGAGAGGAGAACTAGGCACAAAAACTAGTGTATTATATAAGCAAGAGCCTTTTTGGAGCTGAGTCTCGATAGCCCTTGATTTAGAAACTTGCGATTTGCCTTATTTTGGCCTCAAGAAAGCTTAGGCCATAAATCCAATCCCAAACCATACACGTCTTAACCGATCAACCTTTAAGGCAGGTCTTGCAAAAGCTTGAAGCATCGGGACGTCTGTTGCAAAGGGCTATCAAACTCAGTCAGATCGTGATATTATACAAACCACAAACAATAATAAGGGTCAGGCTCTCGCTGATTTCATGGTCGAGTGCACCGGATTCCAAGAAAAGCCTGAGGGAACTAGTGCGGGAATTATGGAAACTCTTCGTTGACAGATTGTCAAACGAGCATGAGTCTGAAGCTGGGATAATCTTGATCACACTCGAAGTCCATTGCTTTCATACGGTTCTCAGATTCGAGTTTGATGCATCCAAAACGAGGCAGAGTACGAGGCTTTGTTGGCTAGAGTTTGGGTCGCCAAAGAGCTAAAAGCAAAAGCAATCCAATGTTTCAGTGATTCTCAACTCGTAGTGAATCAAGTGTTAGGAGAATACTAAGCTCGGGGAATCAAAATGGCAGCTTATCTAGCTAAAGTAAAAAAATGAATTGTAAAAATTTGAATTCTATTCCATCGAGCAAGTTCCACACGAGCATAATACCAATGCAGATGCTGAGGCCCAACTCGCCACCGCCAAAGAGGTGGACACATTGAATGTAGTCCTAGTCGAGTTTTTAGACAAGCCAAGCATAGAGGAAGAGTCAAGAGAGATCGATATGATCCGCGAAGGCCCAACCTAGATGACACCAGTAATAGACTACCTCAGGTCCAGAAAACTACCTGACGATCGCAAAGACGCTCAAAAGTTGTTGTGCCAAGTCCCTAAGAATATTCTGGTCGAGGGGATGCTTTGCAAACGAGGTCATTACATCCTCTTCTAAGGTGTGTTTTGCCCAAGGAAGCACATGCTATCCTCAAAGAAATCCATGAAGGATTTTGTGGAGACCACGCTGGGGGACAAAGCTTGGCTTTGAAGGTGTTGAGGCTGGGTTACTTTTGGCCTACACTGAAGAAGGACTCAGCATCATATTTCAAAAAATGTGACAAGTGCCAGCATTTTGCCACAATTGTGTGAGTTGCGCCCATGGAGTTGACTATGATCTCCTCACCCTGGCCATTTGCCATCTGAGGGATTGACCTAATCGATTCATTTCCAACTGGAAAAGGAGGAGTTTGTTATGCAGTTGTCGCAATTGACTACTTTACAAATTGAGTTGAGGCTGAACCATTGACAACAATAACCTCGAAGAGAGTGTTGGACTTTGTGGTAAAAATCATAATATGCCATTTTGGACTTCCAAAGAAGATTGTGTCTGATAATGGAACTCAATTCGATAGCAGTCTATTCATAAATTTTTGTGAGAATTACTGCGTCATCAATTGTTTCTCCTCAGTGGCATAACCTCAGGCTAATGGACAGGTCGAGGCAATGAACAAAACTCTCAAGACGAGCTAAAAAAGCGACTAGAGGATGCTAAAGGGCTATGGACTGAACAACTCCCACAACTGCTTTGGGCCTACAAAACCTCACATTGTACCTCTACTGGGCATACTCCTTTCTCACTAACCTATGGAAGAGAAACCATGCTCCCAGTTGAGACCTTACTAACGTCACATAGGAAAAAATCATTTGACCAGGAGTAGAATCACGATATGCTTAATGCATCCCTGGACCTAATTGAAGAAGGGTGAGAAGAATCACAAATACAACTTGTTCATTATAAGCAAAGGGTGATACGTTACTTCAACTCAAAGGTCAAGGAGAAAAGTCTTGAACATGGAGATTTGGTGCTTAGAAGGGTATTCTTAGCCAAAAAAGACCCTAAGGATGGTGTCTTAGGACCGAACTAGGAAAGACCATATCAGATCATGTAGATTTTGCGAAAGGGTGCCTTCAGACTAGCTCGGTTAAATGGAGAGCCAATTCTGCGAACTTGGAATGCCTTACATTTGAAAAAGTACTATCATTAATAGGGTCTATTTGTTAGGGTCAATTTATGTTATCATTTCTGTAAGGCTTGATAATAAAGGCCTATATTTTTATTTATCTTTGAATGAATAAAAGGTTGTTGTGTAGTTTAAACGCACTACCAGAATGTTTTTTCATTAAATCTTGTTTAGTACATTATGTAAAAGCGATCTAGAATATTTATAAATTATGATCACCTGTGGGCATATAACCCTCAGTACAGTCTTTGAAATATTCTGCAAATTTAAAATATTTGCAACTTAGAATTCAGAAATTTGGAAATCTTGTGGCTTTTTAAGCCTCGAGTTTTCAAAGCAATTCCGAATAGGAACTAAGTTAAGAAAATTCAAAGAAAAAAGAAAAATATTGGAATTTAACTATGACCAATGAACCTTGGAACTAAACTAGGTCCAAGGCCTGAATATTAACAAGCATACGCGAACAAGCAATTAAACTCCTGGATACAACCAGACTCACGACCTGAAATTAACTGGTCAAATCAGGCATATGCCTCGATCTAAAAAAGTGCTCCCTACATCTATGCAAGTGTTTAAAACCTTTGAAAGTTTAAAAACACGATAATAATTAATAGAATGGAGATAGCAAAAAGATTGTGAATAATATAAACATATAAAAATATATGTAAATTGAAAACGAGGATAATTAACCTCGGATAGCACCTTAAGGCAATTATCTCGGACTAAAAATCCCCAATTACAAGGGATGGAGGTATCCCCAGAAAACAACAAGTATAAAAAAAAATAAAGAAGAGCCTCCCAACCCTGAGCTCTGAAAACATGCCCTTGGGATGAGACCTCAGCTTCTCCACCATCTCCACCAGCTATGGATGCCATGTCAACCATTTCCGTGGGCTCCTTCGCCAACTGCATATGGAATTTGGCAAGGTAACACCCCCAGAGATCAGCGTCAAGAAAAGAGAAGTCCCCATCCTAGTTGAAACACTAGACTCGGTAAAACATCTTTTCCAATGTGTCCTCCAGCTCCGAGTCAACCCCATTCACTTTCAGTCTTATTTCCTTAAACTAGGCAGCGTTCTTCTTAGCCTCTAGTTGGAGCCTCTTGACCTCATTCTGAAGTTGATCGCAACTTTGGATCACTTCTAGAGCCTGCGCTTTGGAAATCTTTTCGTTATTTCGAGAGGTCTCCAGGTTCTCCTTAACCTTTTCAAGCTCCTTGGCGGCTTGTTCCCCCATAACGAGGGCGGAGAGAATCCTCTCTCCTGCCCAGATCTGGGTGAAGCAAGACTGCATTGAAATTCAAATAAGGAATTAGATCACAAAAAAATGAATATATATATGGGGAATTTAAAAGATAATAAGAGAACTCACGGTCAAAGACATCTCTAGGGTGGAGTCGAGGACCGCTGTGGAAGGATTTTTTTTAATAGCCTCCAGCTCCCTCGAAATGAGCTAGCTAATATGCCTGACCACGTGACTGGTGATACCTTGGAGTAGAGCCCACAAGTGCTCTGGGTGCTTGTCAGCCTCAATGGGAGAACCTGACATTGCAAGAGGAGTTGAATAAACAACCTGAGGAACTAAGGAGATGTCTCGAGGAGCTGGAGGAGGATCTTCCTTGGTTGTGATCATGGAAGATCGGGGTTTTTGGGAAGATGCGGTCTCCTTAGCCTTCATTGGAGTTCCTGTTGAACTCCAGCCCCATATGTGTTCTTCTTGAAGACCTGTTGTCTCTTAATGATAGGGCCGGAGTTGGTGAAGGTATTATTCAGATTCATATGGTGTCATGCAAAATGATCAAATGAGTTAGATAAATTCTAATTATGTAAACAACAAAGAGTAAAAATACAACAGTCCTACCCTCTGAACTAGAGGAGGAAACTACAATGATTAGCTTCGGATTGAGGACCGGGCTAGCTACAATGGGGACCTCTAACTCTTGGATTATTGGGGGTAGGGGAGACTCTAACAAAGTTAAATCGGGAACCCTTTCAGGCCTAATCTCTTCATCCAGGCTAGGCTCTTATTTGGCTTGCCTAAAGTCTGGGGTAAAGGTGTCGCAGTCTAAGGTATACCTAAGTCGGATTTTTGTACCATATTGCTCAAAAATTGTGGACCTAAACTGGAAGGTGTTATCTAGAACTACTATTTATTTAGGGTAGGCAAGATTATGGCAGAGGACCAGCAGGTCGACACATTGTTGCAACATGACGTCCATGTCTGGATCCTCAAGGTGCCTAGTCACGATCTTCCTCAGATCGTGTTAGGTTAATACAAAACTAGCAACAACTCAGTTAATTTCTCTATAAGGGTTTCCTTGGCCAAAGGTTCCTGCTGCTGTCCCCCAATCTACATGACCTTGGTTATTATTCTGGCCACCTTGGACTTCCTCCTACGCACCAAAGGCACAACCTCTTCTTCTTCCTCGATCTCCTCAACAACTGCTAGAGGTCTCTTAAGACCTCAAGGTTTATTTGCCAAGGTTTGACCCTACTTGATCAAGCCACATGACAACATGGTTGAATCAATCACTACTACTCGATACCCATTTTTCATCAAGAGGAACAAAAGTGAGAGTCTGGTACTGACCCAAGTGGACCTGAGAAGTCGTGGAGCTTTTGTAAATAGCTGCACAAGGAAATAACTCGATTAGATTAAGTAAACACTTAGTAATAAAAACTCAAATAAGGGTTAAAGCAAGGATACTTACGAGGTCGGTTGAAGTAGTGGTGTTTGCAAGTCCTGAACCCATTCGACAAGAAGAACTGGTCCTTGGAATCATTTGGATGGCTCGGGAGGTCAATGATGCCAGAAAATTTTGGGGAACCGGGTGAGGTAATAAAAATCATCACCTCCATTTCTTGTGTCCAGGTTGGCCTTTAGGTAGAAAAAATAAAGGATATCCTCTGGAGTGGGGTCCTCCCACTCGTTCTTGAGGAAGAAATATTTTAGCCTCACAAGGAGGCGATATGTGTTTAGTGGGAGCTGAAATGGGGCGAGGTTCACAAAATTAAGAAAGTCTGTGAAGTATGAGCTCAAGGGAAGGAATGCACCTGCCTTCAGGTGCACATCACTCCAGGCCCCGAAATTATCCTCCAGGGGGCTACAACTTTACTCACCGTCCATCACGGGACGGGCGTAAATTCTGAAGTTTGTCTCGATCCCATGTCTCGAGGTTATATGAGACACAATCATCTCGGCCTCAAAAAAGCTATCATACCTAACCTTTACCTCCCATTCCACTACCATTCCAAAGTGGGGAATAACGGTCTCGGTGACCTACCCTGTTCTGGGAAGAAGAGCCTACGATAGCCTTGTCTTTCTTGTTGCTCATTTTTTAATGTTTTAGTTCGTCTGGTTACAAAACAAATGTTATAGGCAACCTAGGGATGTAACCTAATTTCAAGATCATGGGAGAATGCGGCCTAAAGATCACGAGCTTCACTACCTGAACTAAAGCTTCTACGAGCTGAAAATGTATCTAAAAACCTAATACATGTATCCACTGGTGCCCCTAATTCACGCATCCTAATCTCAAGAAATGTTGTCACCTTGGAAATCGTGTATCAGAGTAATGGTTTTAAAAGGCAGTTTTAATGCAAAATCCACCCCAGAACTATGTCACTTAAGCTACCTAGTTTTAGACTTGACACCCTTAAACTTTTAGCCTAAATTACTATCCAATCAACCTCTGGCCTAAAACCCAAGAAAAACCCATAAATTTTCATATTTTGTGCCTTACGTTCTATCATTTTTTGTCCTACAAGATGGCTTATCTACCTTGGCGAACCAAAACCTAAACTGAACCACATACAGAACCAAAATAAAAAAGAAAGAACTGGAAAACATGTACACAAATGTGTAAAAGAAGTTTAAAGTAGAAAAATATATATACCTACTCACAATTTGGTTCTTGATCGAGGTGTGGCAGAAACAAAGAACGTTGAAAATTGCAGAAAGCCTGTGGGAAACAATCGCCAAAGAAAACTCTTAATACTCAAGAGTTTATGGGAAGAGAGATGAAAAGGAAATTTGAATGAAAAAGTGGTGAAAATCAGGTCCTGCTCTCCTATATATACACAAATTTTGGGGAAAGATTTGAGCCACACGATTAAAGCAGTTCGAGATCCGAGGGCTAAGATTAAATAAACCAAACGCTGGCAAAAAGTTGACAAGACAACTGTCACAGTACTCGAAACCCGAACAGGCGTCTATAGAAAGAAGACACGTGTCTTACAGTCGAGTGGGTAGGTGTGCACGTTTTCCCACAACAACAGTAGAAAATCCCTTACTGTGCATGTTAGAAGTGACATCATGCACGAGCATGGACTTGTGGGGCAAATGTTATACCCTAAGAATACGAGCTCAATCTTCTTGTTTGAGGTACAACTGGAAAGCAATAAATGAAGGGTTATTGTACTCTGAAGACATTTCATCAATTCCAATTCAAACAGCTTGAGGTTGCATCATCAAGTCTAGATAGCGTGAGATCCTGTAGATTGCCCCTCATGTATAACCTCCAGTTCGGGGATCACATTCAGCTCGCGTTGGTATTGTGACACGAATAAGGAATAATTCCCATAGACTTAGAGGTTCATTTTACACCATAAATGCTTGTAATTGTTATATAGTATATGCATGATATAACGACATTTAACATATTTAAGGAATTATATATTTTGGAAGTTACCAATTCTTGTAAGTTACCAAATAGATAACTTCCCAAATATGGTACGATTACCCAAAATTTTCCATCAACCCCCTATAAATACAAAGGGAATTTACAGTAAAAGGGAACTCGAATTTTATATGCAAAAGATCTGTAAATTGTCTTAAACAATTTCTCCAAGAGTTCATAAACAAAATAATATAGACTCATGCACTATGTGGATTTTAGCAACTGAACCATGTAAAATTTCCTATGCTCTTATTTTATAGTTTACAAAAGCCTAATCATCTTTTTTCAAATTTTTTAAACTATTGGCGAAAAACTGCGCCAAAAAATTTAAATTGCAAAAATCCAAGGCCCTATGCTCATAGAGTATCTCGGCCATTATATGGATTTTCCATTTTATTTTAATTAGTTAATTATTTAAATAAAGACTAAGAGAATTCTATAAAAGGATACTTAACTTTATGGTTTTCTGAGACATACTAGAATTGATTTTGGGTAAGTTCTATTCAGAAAATAATTCCCAAGTGATCCTCTCATAGCCGCCCACTTCTTCTTCTCTTCTTCGCTTCTTCTCTAATTTTCTTCATCTCATGTGTTGAGAACAAGCCCACACTAGTTTTAGGTTGATCAAAGACTTGGTGAGGAAGATTGTGTTGCTGATCTAGTTTAGATTCTTAACTATACCCTGCTACTACCAGGATTCAAGGGTTGGAGAATCTAAAAGAAGAAGTTGTTCCAGTTCCGTTGTGCAATGTATGTTTATAATAAGTTTACTCTATTTTTATGTCTATTTCATAGGAGCATGTTCTAGGAATTTTCATGTTTGTTTTATAATATGTGAATTTCAAGAAAATAAACAAGATCCTATTAAAATGTATATCTGACATATGTTGCAAGAACTTCACCTATGTGAGCTTAGAGTTGGTGCCCCCTCTCATGCGAGTTGGAGTTTCTCCAAGAAAAGTGCATGAATGGATAAGCACAGTGCCATATTAGTGATAAGCGTGTAAAACAGGAAAAATGGGTGGTCAAGTGGTTGTGTGTGAAGTGTTATCGATTTTATCACTAGGAATAGTTTGGTCAAGATTTAAGCAACCAGTGATTTTGATAAAGTTTTGTAATACTTTATCTAAGGTAAAGTTCAAATTGAAAGGTACTTTGCTTTATGCACCAATATTGTTTGAGTTAGAGATAGAGTTTTGTATTAAATCAAGTGGGGGAATGTTAGGAATGGTTACCTAAAATGATCTTATGCATTGAGGTGTAAAACCCTTAACAAAGTACATAATGGAGGTGTTTAATTTATGTTAGAGTTGTAGGCATTTAAAAATTGTCTTTTAGGGTCTAAAGTAGTACAATGAGGTATTTAAGCATGTCCAAAAATTTTGGGAGCATTTATAGGTATTTAAGGTCAATTTTGGAGAATTTGATAGAGCCTTAAGGTGACATGCTGTCTCTGAGGAAAAATGTGTCATAATTCTCTATTTCCTAGTCCTTCATGGATGTTTGAGACATTTCTTAGAGGACATGGGAATTTGGATTTAACAAGCCTTTAAACTCACAAAGACAAGCACTTTCTTTATGAGTTTCTTGGAGAAAACTTGAGATATTGAAAGCTAGAGAGAGACGTTTAGAGAGAGAATTGAAAGAGTGATCAAGTCATTCAAACTCCATTAGGAACCTTTAATAGAGTAGGCACTGTCATTAGGTCTAACTAATAGATTAGAGTCTTTGGACACATCATTTGGAACTTAAATTACGTATTTGTACAGACACGTCAGGCGATGCCTATTGGACATCGCCAAAACCCTAAGTTTTAGGCGATGCAACACCAGTAAGGCGGCAACGCAACACCACCTAAGCTGGTCAAAACTCTCGAAATTGACCTTAAACACCTCCAAATGCTTCCAAAAATTTTGAGCATCCTTATATACCTCATTGTTTCACTTTGGACCCAAAAACATCAATTTTAAGTTCCTACAATAGAAACTCAAATTTCACATCTTCACTATGTGAAATTATTAAGTGTTTTACACCTAGCTTGTGTAACACATAGTCTTTGTATTTTAACCAATCATAACATTTCCCCCACTTAGTTAAATACAAACTTCTACCTCTAGCTCAAACAGTATTGGTGCCTAAAGTGCCTTTTGACTTGAACTTTACCTTAGTGAAAATACCACAAAATCTTATCGAAATCATTGATTTCTTAAAAGGTTGAACCAAGTATTCCTTATGATAAAACTGGTGATACCTCTCACACCTCCACTAGATATTTTGTTTTTCCGTTTTTCTCTCTTAGAACTAATATGGCCATGTGCTCATCCATTCATGAACTTTTTGGGGAGAAACTCCAATTCCCATGAGAGGGAACACCACCTATAAGTTCACACAAGTGAAGTTCTTAAAGCATCTTTGCTACCTTTTAGATGCTTGTTGCACTCAACTGAACTTCATTGAAAGTCCTAGGCTTAACTCTCACTCGGTAACAACCAACACTAACCAACTTGGTTGGAACTCCCAAAAGTGAGCTTGCTGGAATCTAACACAACCTTGATCCCGGTTTACCAAGAAAATTGCCACTTATAAAATTTCTACTCATTTTTGGAACATATAAAACATTAGTAAGTAAAATCTTCTTGCCAGATGTGAAGAATAATTCAATAGTTCCTTTCCCTTCAACCTTGGACCTTTCCTCATTGCCCATTTGGATTCCATTCCCTTCCTTTAAAGATTCAAAGGTTTTGAAAAAAAAAATTATTATAGGTAACATGGATGGTAGCACAAGTATCATACCACCACCCATTTACCTTTCCATGTATGGAGTTTATCTCACTTAGTGTTGACATTAGCTCTTCTTCTATTAAATTGGCGATTACTTCATTATTTTGGTTCCTCTTGAACCTACAATCTCTTGAAAAATGGCCATTCTTGCAACTTATAAAGCAAGGCCCTTTGGAACTTTTGAATTGTCCTGCATTCTTCTTAGGTCCCTGGGGTTTTTGACCCATGCCTTTATTCTTTCCAATTCATTTGCCTTTGTTTGGAGGATTAGCTACTGCATTGGCCTTAGATGTCTAACCATTAGACTTTTCCTTGTTCTTATCTCTAGAACAAGATTCCTTCTCAATCCTCAAATGTTTGAGAATTTCCTCCAATGAAATCTCCTCATTCTTGTGAAGGATTTTCTTTATATATCTCCTCCAAGATGGAGGCAATTTGGCTATTATGTCACCAACAAGGAATTGCTCCAGCAATACAATATTTAGGGTGGATAAGTTATTTACAATAATTTGTAACTAATCTATTTGAGTAAGAAGGAGCTTCATATTATAAAACTTAAACTCCATGTATTGAGTAATAAGGGATTTCTTTATACCTTATTCTTTATATTTGTTCTTGTTCTCTAACACTTCCCGAATCTCCTTTGTAGTCTTTGTGTTGGTGTAGAGATCATACAATTTGTTCGATAGCGCATTGAGAATATGGCCTCTATAAATTAGTTCATCTTATTCGAGTTTCTTCCTTTTTTGAAGACTTCTTGAGTGTCCTCCTCCTTAGTTGGTTCTATAGATTTTAGATCCTTATCTAAGACATAGAACACTTTGAGAGTGGTTAGAAAAAACCTAATCTTATCTTGCCAACGAACAAAGTTAGTCCCATCGAATCTATCCAATCTAACGAAATCTTGAGTCATGAATTTTAAGGCTGAAATCGAAGAGGATTCTTCCATGACGATGTATCTCAAATAATAGAGAATTAAATTGTTTGGGGAGAGTGAGATTACACCACCACAATATTAAGAATCCACAAAATAAAATCCTTGACAAAGTACAAAAAAAGAATGAGTTAGAGGATGCAAACCCTATTTTATGTATCAAACTACTTGAACCTTCTATGATCTTCAAAACTTTGCTGAATGTAATGCCCCGACTAATTCTAGACCTCGAACCATTAAAAACTACTAAACATGACGACTATTTTGGAATACATATATACATAAAATATTAAAACTTCATTAAAAATCCAAAATACGGTACGAAATACAAAGTAAGGTATGGGTACCCATTGTTTAGTACATAAAACATAAAATCATAAACTTTAATCAATTGTTTAAATACTACGTGCGGAAATACATAAAATATAAATTAAAGATTATAAACAATGTCATCCTCGATCTTCCCGCAGTTCATTCAATCCATCCATCCCCAATACACATGCCAAGCTGCCACGAATCTGTCCTACCTTCCAAATTCATTTTCCTGCACCATTTAAAATAAAAGGAATGAGCCTAATGCCCATCAAGGAAAATCTACCAAAAACATATATCATAAATCATAAGACTATATCATAAAACATATAGTATAAAACATAAGATGTAAAAACGTATATCATATAGGACTATAATATTAATGGTCATTAACTCATTACCGTAGCATATGATAAAACCATCTAGGTCCTCAGTCTACTAATCGAGGTAGGTTAGATCACAAAATAGTATATGATAACCCATCTAGGTCCTCTGTCTACTAATCGAGGTAGGGTAAATCATAACTCTAATCCACGATAATGATAAAAATCTTGGGGTTTACTGTCTAAGCAACTATAAGCCCCAAGTGACTACAAAACATATTCATACATATAACATATCAACATATCAACATATCATATCATATCACATAAACATATCATAATATATATATATCTAGCCTATTTTCCTTACCGAAAACTGGGTTATGGAGACAAGAACGGGATTGGAACACTCCTAAAACCAACAGTAAAAACCATGATTTTATAAAGAAAAGGAGATGAGAAAGAGAACTAAACCATCAAAGTAGAAACTTACCAAAATCCTTAATGTTTCAAGGAACTTAAACACCTAACCAAAAGTCATAACAATGAGTTAGGATCTGAAAGAAAATTGAAGAAAATAAAAGAATTATGATGGATTAAACTTGAGGATAAGAATACCTTGAATGGACTATGACTTTGATCTACACCTCGATACTGAAATAACACTCTATCTTACTTCCCAAGTGTTTAGAAAAGCTTAGATTGGAAAAGCTTTTATCCCAAAATCCAAGTGTTTTCTCTCTAGAGTAATCTTAGCAGCTTGGATGCTCTAATGAATGCTTGAATGATGAGTGAAATGGCTAAGTACTAGGTCCTATTTATAGAGTTCGAGTGAAACTAGCCCCTATTAAAATGAATAAATAAATGAATATAAATTGAAAATATTTGAATTTTCATTTCAACAGATGCCCAAACCTCGGTCAAAAATGTTCAAGAGCAAGTCTAAGTGGTTAAGGGCTGTTTCTAGCTCGGATTCCATGGACTTTCAAAATATGAGTGTGGAGCCAATATATCGCCTCCCCATATTCCCGAGCCTTTGTGGTTTCGTTCGTGCAAAGTCGGCGTGTTTTCCGTATCTTCCGTAGGCGACATATTGGCCCCTATAGCTACGATATATCGGCATACGTTGATATATCAAACACGTTTTTGCACTCTTTTAGCATATTTGAAAATGATTAAACAACTTTGACTTAGTAAAATGTGATCATAACAGTTGCTGGAAGGTTCTAGAGCTTCTAGATCTTTCTTTTATTAAATTATTCATCTAAAATGCTTAAATCCTTAATAAACATGCTTGTAACAAGTGTCACGTTCTTATTAGTTTTTTCTAAACCTTAGGTTATAATAATTAATATTTCTAGGACCAGCTATATTAATCAAACCTTATGTTATAATTAATATTTCTAAACTATAGGTTATACTTATAAAATCTATAATTGTTGCTATGAGTTTCCAACTAAATCCCGGGTTGAACCAACATCTACGAAAACTAACTACTGTTGCTAATACTGCTTCTGCTGCTGCTAATACTGCTTCTGCTTCTACTGCTGCTAATACTGCTTCTGCTGCTACTACTGCTACTGCTTCTACTTCTACTTCTGCTACTACTACTACTACTACTACTACTACTACTGCTGCTAATACTGCTTCTGCTGCTACTACTGCTACTGCTTCTACTACTGCTGCTACTACTACTGCTACTACTACTACTACTACTGCTACTACTACTGCTACTGCTGCTACTGCTACTACTGCTACTACTGCTACTACTGCTACTACTGCTACTGCTACTACTGCTGCTACTGCTACTACTGCTGCTACTGCTGCTACTGCTACTACTGCTGCTACTGCTACTACTGCTACTGCTACTGCTACTGCTACTGCTACTGCTACTGCTACTGCTACTGCTACTGCTACTGCTACTGCTACTGCTACTGCTACTACTACTACTGCTACTCCTACTGCTACTGCTACTGCTACTGCTACTACTACTACTACTACTACTACTACTACTACTACTACTACTACTACTACTACTACTACTACTACTACTACTGCTGCTGCTACTACTGCTACTACTGCTACTACTGCTACTACTGCTACTACTGCTACTACTGCTACTACTGCTACTACTGCTACTACTGCTACTACTGCTACTACTGCTACTACTGCTACTACTGCTGCTGCTGCTGCTGCTACTGCTACTGCTGCTGCTACTGCTACTGCTACTGCTGCTGCTACTACTACGTGACATGGAGTGCTATCGTATCATACTTGATGACGTGACATGGGTCTGACACATATCTACGCAACATTGAGATGTGAAAAACACATTGTGACTATCTGCTAGAGCTGGCGGTAGGGCTAATCTATATGCAACTG
Source organism: Humulus lupulus (assembly GCF_963169125.1). NCBI lineage: Eukaryota > Viridiplantae > Streptophyta > Magnoliopsida > Rosales > Cannabaceae > Humulus > Humulus lupulus. Next base: position 130,774,683 of record NC_084794.1, read on the forward strand.
TTCCCACCTTGTCCAATATCTCAAAAGGACCTATAAACTGGGGACTAAGTTTTCCTTTCTTCCCAAACCGCTTCACTCCTTTCATAGGAGATATCTTTAAGAAGACTTGATCTCCAACTTTGAATTCCACATCTCGTCGCTTGGCATCCGCATAACTTTTCTGCAGCTTTGCGTAGCTAGCATACGCTTTCTAATCAGCGCCACTGCATCATGAGCCTCTCTAATAGCTTCAGGTCCAAGAAGTTGTCTTTCTCCTACCTCGTCCCAATGTAATGGCGATCGACACTTCCTTCCATAAAGTAACTTATAGGGTGCCAAATCGATTGTTGACTGGTAGCTATTGTTGTAGGAGAACTGGTAGCTATTGTTGTAGGAGAACTCTAGAAGTGGCAAATACTTACTCCACGATCCTCTGAAGTCTAGTACACAAGTGTGCAACATATCTTCTAAAATCTGTATGGTACGCTCAGACTGATTGTTGGTCTAAGGATGAAATGTCATACTAAGGCTTAGCTTAGTACCCATGGCTTGCGGCAAGCTTCCCCTAAATCTTGATGTAAACACAGATCCTCTATCTGATACTATGGTCTTAGGGATTCCATGCAGTCGTACAATTTCTTAAACATAAATGTCTGCGTACTAGTCTACTGTGTACGTAGTCTTGACAGGCAGGAAGTGAGCTGACTTGGTTAGTCTATCTACTACTACCCAAGCCGAGTTGTGCTGCTTATTTGTTCGTGGTAATCATGTCACGAAGTCCATGGCTATGTCTTCCCACTTCCATTCTGGAATACTAAGCGGTTGCAATAAGCCTGCAGGTCGCTGATGTTCTGCTTTTACTTGCTGGCATACTAGGCATTTGGACACATATTATGCTGTGTCTTTCTTCATTCCCGGCCACCAATATAGTGCCTTAAGGTCGTGAGTCATCTTGGTCGACCCTGGGAGAACTGAGTGTGGGGTATTGTGTGCCTCTTCTAAAATATTCATCTTAATTCCATGGTCATTCAGTACGCATACCCGTCCCTTATATCTTAAGAACCCCTGTCCTGATATGGAGAAATCCGTAGCTTTTCCTTCTTTGACTGCAACCATATGTGTTACTAATGTGTTATCATGCCCTTGCCCAATCCGTATATCTTCTAACAGATTTGAGTGGATGGACAAGTTATCCAGTTTACCAATAACTACTTATATTCAATAATTAATCAACTCTTGCTGTAGCGGCTTTCCTATTCCAGATAATGCTGCTAGATTTCCATAACTTTTCCGGCTTAGCACATCTGCAGCTATGTTTGCTTTCCCTGGGTGGTATAAGATTTCGCAGTCATAATCCTTTACTAGTTCTAACCACCTGCGCTGCTTTAGGTTGAGCTCTTTCTATGTGAAGAAATAATTTAAGCTCTTGTGGTCCGTATAAATCTCACACTGTTCTCCATAAAGATAGTGGCACCAGATTTTCAATGCGAAGATCACCGCCAACTCCATATCAAGTGTTGGATAGTGTTGCTCGTATTCCTTCAGCTGCCTTGAAGCATAGGCTATCACTTTATCATTTTGCATCAGCACACAACCCAAACCTTGCTTCGACACATCACAATATACTATAAACTTGTCGTTGGGTGTCGGTACACAAAGTACTGGTGCTGAGCATAGCTTATCCTTGAGCAACTGGAAGCTCTCTTCACATTTATCCGTCCAGTTGAACTTTTGTTGTTTCTGGTTCAGGTTGGTAAGCGGAGTGGCTATCTTAGACAAGCCTTCTATAAATCTCTGATAATAGCTTGCTAGCTCGAGAAAACTTCTCACCTCTGACACATTCTTAGGTCTTGGCCAATCTTCACAACCTCTACCTTAGCTGAGTCCACAGCAACTCCGTCTTTGGATACTATTGTTAGGAAAACTTATACAATATCTTTATTTATTTTCATGTAGATCTAATATTAAACAAATTAATATGAGATAACCTAGAACAATTTTCTAAAAATTTAATTCAAAGAGAAACAAATATAAGAATACTTACAGTATACGCAGTGGAATGAAAGAGTCCTTCCTTCAGTTTCTCTAACTCTTGTATCCTTTCTGTCGCAGAGTATTATCAAGAAACTGAACTGTTCTTTTAATTTCTTCACAGTCTTCCAATGTATCCTTAGAATCACCTAGACTAGTGTGGGCAATTCTTAACACATGAGATAGATACATAGAGAAGAAGAGAAAATAACAAAGAGGCTTAGAAAAGGACTTATGTTTAGAGAGAATCTAAAACCTATCAGAAAATCTGACTTGTGACTTGTCAAACTTGTGTTTTGACTTCTCTCTAAGCACTTATTTTATAGACTCAATTAGGCCATTTAATTTAATTAAAAAATCAATAAAATAATAGCAAATTTGAAGCCTTAGGTAGAAATTATCATGGGCTTTAGGCCCATGAAATTTCTCATTTGATTATAAACCCATTGGACTTAAAATCAAGGTTTGTATTATTTTCTATTGATTTAATTAATTAAATAATTATTTAAATCCTTTATCAAATTAATTATTTATAATTTGAACCTTGATTTAAACTTATCTATTAATTTAAATACCAATTTATCTTAATTAATAAATCAGCCCTAATTTCTCATTTCTTCTCTAAATTACATAACTATGTGAAACTATCCAAATTGACCTGGTCAACTTTGATAATTCTAATTGATAATTGTTAGAATATTAGCTGTAAATTAGCTAGAAATTAGGATCAATTGTAATTATTTAATTTCCTATTTTCTCTCCTACCTTCCTAATTTAGTTTCTCTAGTGTTCTATAAATATATGTGATTTACATGAATAAAATACACAATTCATTCACCATTTTGTACATGGTATCAAAGCAAATTTGATTAGGGTTCGAATATTGAGATTCAAAATTAGGTTTTGTGTTTTTGGATGTGGTTCTTCTTTGTTTTAGGGTTCCTTGTTCGGAAACCCTATTTGGAGTGTGCCTTAGTTCTCATCGCCCACATAGACAGATTGCCCAGCCGCCGATCGTCAAAACCCTGGAGTCCGGCCGTCAGAATCGTCGCGCGTGGTCCCCATGCGCCGCCACTTATCGCTGCATTCTTCCCCATGCGTCAGTACATGTAGGCGCGTCCGAGCGTGTTTCCGGCAACGGTCAGCTTTCGCTCCCTTTTCGACCCTACTCTGTCCCTCTTGCATTTTTCTCCGGTGGTTCTTCTCGGTTTGTGGTTTAATACTTTTGACTTCTTCGTGTTTGGGTGTTCTTTCTTTGCTGTTTGCTTTCTACCTTTTCCTTTTCAATTTTTTGCTTTCGAGATTATGGCAGAGACAAAATCAGACTCAAAATTAGCGGTCGTATCTGAAGTGGTTCTCGTGATGTCTAAAATCACGAACCATAAATTGACTGGTTCAAATTATTTGGAATGGAGTAAGATGGTTCGACTTTATCTTAGAAGTATTGACAAAGATGATCATTTGAGTGATGATCCTCCAAACGAAAAAGATAATTCAAGAAAGATGTGGCTATGGGAGGATGCTCGCTTGTTTCTCCAAATTCAGAATTCTATTGACAATGAGGTAATTAGTTTGATTAATCACTGTGAATTAGTTAAAGAACTAATGGATTACTTGGAGTTTTCGTATTCTGGAAAAGACAATCTGTCTCGGATGTATGATGTTTGGAAAGCCTTTTACCGTGCGGAGAAACAAGATCAATCTCTTATGAATTACTTTATGTCATTTAAGAAAACCTATGAAGAGCTTAATGTGTTGCTGCCATTTAGTCCTGATGTGAAGGTTCAACAGCGCCAACGAGAGCAAATGGCTATTATGAGCTTTCTAGCAGGACTTTCATATGATTTTGACTCTACAAAGTCGCAGGTTCTTTCTAGTTCTGATGTCTCCTCTTTACAAGATGTGTTTACCCGTGTTCTTCGCACTGAAACAACCTCTTTAGTTCCTCTTAATAGCGCCTTGGTGAGTCGTAACAATTCTGCACCATGGAAAAACTCTACTGCAAGTGGATACCGAGGAGGAAATTCACAAGGACCTAACAATCAAAAACCGGATTCCGGGAGCATTATGTGCAACTATTGTAAGAAACCAGGCCACACCAAGTTTGAGTGTAGGAAGTTACAGTTCAAAAATCAACAAAAACATTATGCTAATATTGCATGCACTACTAATGCATATGATAAATCAGTCCTTATTTCTGCTGATGAATTTGCCAAGTTCTTGAGGTATCAAGAATCACTTAAGTCTTCATCTCCTTCTATCACTGTGATTGTTGATTCAGGTAAATCTAATGCATGCCTTCTTTCCACATCCTCAAAATGGTTCATTGATTCTGGTGCCACAGATCACATGACAGGTAATTTCAGTCTCTTTTCCACTTTTCAGTCTCATAGTCCCACTTCTACTGTTACCTTAGCTGATGGGTCACCATCTTCTGTTCTTGGATCTAGCACTGTTTCTCCTACACCTTTGCTCACTTTTTCATCAGTCTTACATTTACCTAATTTATCCTTTAATTTGTTTTTTGTTAGTCAACTCACTTGTACTCAAGATTGTTGCATCTCATTCTTTCTCGATCATTGTTAATTTTAGGATCTTATGACAAAGAAGACTATTGGTAAAAGACATGAATCTGGCGGCCTGTATGTTCTTGATCCACTGCCACCAACCTCTGTTGCTTGTCCAAGTGTCGCTTCTGCTTTTGAAGCTCATTGTCGTTTGGGCCATCCATCCCTTCCTTTGCTCAAGATTCTTTGTCCCCGATATAGTAAGGTTTCTTCATTAGATTGTGAGTCGTGTCAGTTTTCCAAACATCATCGTGTTAGTTTGATTCCTCGAGTCAATAAACGTGCTAGTGTTCTTTTTTAGTTAGTTCATTCTGATGTTTGGGGTCATTCTCCTATTTTGTCTAAACCTGGATTAAGGTATTTTGTTACTTTTGTGGATGATTATTCTCGTGTAACTTGGTTATATTTAATGAAAAATCATTCTAAGTTGTTTTCTATATTTTTTGCTTTTTGTGCTGAGATTCAAAATCAATTTAATGTTTATATTCGTACTTTGCAAAGTGATAATGCCAAAGAATATACATCTGCTCAATTTCAATCTTATATGATCTCTCATGGCATTCTTCATGAAACTTCTTGTTTTGATACTACATCCCAAAATGGTGTAGTAGAACGTAAAAACAGACACCTTCTTGAAACTGCACGAGCCCTCTTGTTCCACATGCAAGTTCCTAAACCTTTTTGGGCCAATTTCGTTTCCACAGCATGTTTTCTTATCAATCGCATGCCATCCTCTGTCCTTAATGGTGAGATCCCATATAAAATTCTTTTTCCTGGTAAGTCATTGTTTCCAGTGGCTCCTCGAATATTTGGCAGTGTTTGTTTTGCTCGAGATGTTCGTCCACATGTCACCAAATTAGATCCTAAGTCATTGAAGTGTGTCTTTCTTGGTTATTCTCGTCTTCAGAAAAGATATAGGTGTTATTGTCCTGATCTTAACAAATATCTTGTTTCTATTGATGTTACTTTTGTGGAAAATACACCTTATTTTTGTCTTACCCTACTCCTACTCGTCAGGGGGAGGATGATGATTTGTTAGTATATTCTATCACATTTCTGTGCCTGACACATGTTCTGACGAGTCTCTTGTTCCTCCACCTGCCTCATTCATCGCTCCCGATATGCCTACACCTCCTCCGCCTCCTATTAAAGTGTACTTCAGGCGTCCACCTCCTGTTTCATGTCCTACACCTGCTTCTTCGTCATCATATCTGGACCACAGCGATGATCTTCCCATTGCCCTACGTAAAGGTACACGCCAATGTACTTATCCTATTCTTCTTTTGTTTCTTATAATCATTTGTCCTCTTCTTCTTGCTCCTTCATTGCTTCTCTTGATTCTATTTCGATTCCTAAAACTGTTCATGAAGCCATATCTCATCCTAGTTGGCATGATGCAATGATAGAAGAGATGAATGCTTTAGATGCGAATGGTACTTGGGACTTGGTTGATTTACCTTCAGGAAAACGGGCTATCGGGTGCAAATGGGTATTCACAGTTAAAGTTCATCCAGATGGAACAATTGCTCAATTAAAGGCCTGTCTTGTTGCCAAGGGTTATGCTCAAACATATGGAGTAAACTATTGTGATAATTTCTCTCATGTTGCTAAACTAACATCTGTTCGGCTGTTCATTTCAATGGCAGCTACTCATCATTGGCCTTTGCATCAACTCGATATCAAAAATGCTTTTCTTCATGGAGATCTTCCGGAAGAGGTGTATATGGAGCAACCTCCTGGGTTTGTTGCTCAGGGGGAGTTAGGGTGAGTCTATCGTCTTCGCAAATCTTTATATGGTTTGAAACAAAGTCCTCATGCTTGGTTTGGTAAATTTAGTCAGTCTGTTGAGAAATTTGGTATGTTGAAAACTAAGTCTGACCATTATGTGTTCTATAAACGATCAGATGCCGGTATTATTTTGTTGGTTGTGTATGTGGATGACATTGTTATTACTGGAAATGATACTAGAGGCATCGCATCCCTTAAATCGTTCATTCATACCCAGTTTAACACAAAGGATTTGGGGGCGCTCAAGTATTTCTTGGGAGTTGAAGTCACTCGGAGTAAACAAGGTATTTTTCTATCTCAAAGGAAGTATGTACTTGATTTGTTAACTGAGACAGGAAAATTGGGAGCAAAACCTTGTAGTACTCCAATGAATCCTACTGTTCACCTAACGAGTGATGGAGAACCATTTGAAGCTTGAGAAGTATCGCAGATTAGTTGGAAAGTTGAATTATCTTACTGTGACTTGTCTAGACATTGCATTCTTAGTTAGTGTTGTCAGTCAGTTTATGTCATCTCCAACAATTCATCATTGGGCAGCATTAGAGCAAATTTTGTGTTACTTGAAAGGAGCACCCGGACGAGGTATTATTTACACGGATCATGGGCACACCCCGATTGAGTGTTTCTCAGATGCAGATTGGGCTGGTTCCAAGGTGAATAGAAGATCCACTTCAAGTTATTGTGTCTTTGTTGGGGGAAATTTGGTCTCTTGGAAGAGTAAGAAGCAAAATGTTGTGTCTAGATCCAATGCAGAATCAGAATATAGAGCTATGGCATAGTCTGTGTGAGATAATATGGATATATCAACTTTTGACTAAAGTAGGATTTAGAACTTTAGTACCAGCAAGATTGTGGTGTGATAATCAAGCATCTCTTCATATTGCTTCAAATCCTGTGTTCCATGAGCGAACTAAGCACATTGAGATTGATTGTCATTTTGTTCGTGAGAAAATTCAACAAGGCTTGATCTCCACTGAATATGTGAAGACTGGAGAACAATTAGGGGACATTTTCACAAAGGTTTTGAATGGGGTGCGGGTTGATTATCTTTGTAACAAGCTAGGCATGATTAACATCTATGCTCCAGCTTGAGGGGGAGTGTTAGAATATTAGTTGTAAATTAGCTAGAAATTAGGATCAATTGTAATTATTTAATTTCCTATTTTCTCTCCTACCTTCCTAATTTAGTTTCTCTAGTGTTGTATAAATATATGTGATTTACATGAATAAAATACACAATTCATTCACCATTTTGTACAATAAATAAATCAATTAATTGAGACTATCTAGATGACTTTATCCAAGGTACAATGGGGACCATGGGCCTATGAAATCAAGATCCAATAAGTTATCATAAATCTAACAAATAAATTTACTAACTTATTAATTCCTCGTGACTCCACTATAGACTTGGAATTGCACTCGTAAATTCATAGAACGCTCTATAACAAATATAGATACGCTACTAATTATCCATTGTTACAACCATAATTGTCATTCAATCCTCTATAGACGGTCTACAATGAGATAGGACTAAAATACCGTTTTACCCCTCATTGTATTTTATCCTTAAAACACTTAGTTCCATGTAAATGATATTTCAGTAAACTATTTTAATTACTGAAATGAGATCTCTATCATTTAACACCTTGAACCAAACTAAAAGGAAACCATCGTTTCACTTCTTCATCAGAAGCTATAGATGTTCATATCTATGATTAACACTCCCACTCAATTATACTACCGAGTTCCCAATATGTAAGTATGGGCTAGTCCTTAGGGTAAGCTGGTAACGAACAAGTCAAAGAACTCAAATAATACAATCAGTTAGAATACTAACCACTTAGAATTGAGATTGAATTGACCTATGGTCAACTATATGATATGACAAGAATAGATAATAACGGTACGTTTACTTATCTTATCAACTGTCAATATCGGTCATGTCCGATGTAACAAATACATCCAATCTTATCTACTTTGCTAATGTTTTGGAAAGAACATAACACTGTGATGTGTAAGTAGATCATATCGTAGATTGGCAAGTCAGTGTAAATCCTGGGCACTGACTAATCTTAGGACTAACTTATTTTGAACATATAATCATATTTATATTCCACTGTGATTATGTCACTATAAATACGATTAGCTATATGCTCGGTATTTAATAGAAGTTTATACTAAACAAATAATCATGAAAATAAAACATGTGAGCAAAGTGGTTGACCAAGTCAAAAAATGATTTATATTCTCTTATTGATAATAAATGAGATTACAAAGAATTTGGGTTTTAATTAGGGCATAAAACCCCAACAAACTCCCACTTGCACTAATTGAAACTAATGCCTTAATTCTACTAATCCCATTTCCTTGATATGCTTAACAAATGTAGCTTCTGGTGGTGTCTTTGTAAACGAATCCACAAGATTGTCTTCAGTTGCAATCTTCATAACCTTCACATCTCCCCTGGCCACATACTCTCGAATAATGTGATACTTCATTTCTATATGCTTACTCCTCTTGTGACTTCGAGGTTCTTTAGAGTTGGCTATCGCTCCTGTATTGTCACAAAACAACACAAGCAATTTATCCATTTCCAGAATAACACCAAGATCTTAATAGAACTTCTTTAGCCAGACTATTTCCTTAGCTGCTTCTGACGCGGCTATGTACTCAGCCTTCATGGTGAAATCTGAGATTGCAGACAGCTTTACGCTTCTCCAAATCACAGCTCCACCCCCAAGAGTAAACACCATTCCGGAAGTAGACTTCCTGTCATCAACATCAGTCTGAAAATCTAAATCGGTGTAGCCTACAGGGTTCAGCACACCATCCTTGTAGAGTAACATATAACCCCTAGTCCGTCTCAAATACTTCAGGATATGCTTAACTTCTATCCAATGTTCCAGTCCTGGGTTTGACTGATACCTGCTCACTACTCCCACTGCATAGCAAATATCTAGTCTAATACATAACATGGCATACATCAGACTTCCAACTACAGATGCGTAAGGAACTTTTCTCATTGCATCTTCCTCTTCAGGAGTCTGGGGAGACTGCTTCTTTGAAAGATGAATTCCATGGCGGGATGGTAGACGCCCTTTCTTGGAATTTGTCATTGAGAAACGTTCAAGCACTTTATCAATGTATGCTGCTTAAGATAGAGCTAAGAATCTGTTCTTTCTATCCCTAAATGATCTGGATACCTAGAACATAACTTGCTTCACCCAAATCCTTCATCTGGAATTGAGTGCTCAACCAATTCTTCACATATGATAAGTTCTTAACATTGTTTCAAATGAGTAAGATATCATCTACATAAAGAACCAACAATACCACTATTTGATTTGCCTTCAGTTGGTAAACACAGGGCTCATCAATATTTTGTTCAAAGCCATAGGTTTTGATTATTTCATCAAACCTAAGATTCCAGGAACGAGATGCTTGCTTAAGTCCATAAATGGACCCGAAACATGGCTTGCACCAAAACTAAGGCCCAGAAAAGAAAAACCTCCAACACTTCTCATCAGCCTACTGCTGATGCTCCCTCGACCAGTGGTTGAGACGAAAAATGCTCTCGATCCAAATATCCAAAGACATGCCCGCCCTCGACATGTTATTCAGCCGGATGTTGAGTGGCATGTAGTCTCTGAGAGTAGGGTGACGGCCAAAATGATCGCCAACTACTTAAGAAAATACAATCTAACAGGGGTGACCCTACTCAAGCCCAACCCAGACCAAAGGGCTAATCTGCCTGGAGGCGCTGTAGGCGCTTGGTCGCGTTTTCATGTTGAGGCAAGGGCCACCTTGCCTCTTCATCCATTCTTTCAAGGGGTGGCCAACTATTTTGGAGTTGCCCCCTTCCAAATTACCCCAAACGGATATAGGATGCTTGCTGCACTCTATATCCTGTACAGCCAGAAAAAATGGCCCGTGTCGTCGCCACATGAGGTCAACTATCTGTTCGACCTCAAATCTAACCCCAACCATGAAGGCACGGGGTTCTTCCATCTTTGCCATCAGGAAAATGGGCACACTTTCCTGACTGGCACGACCCACATCTCCAACGTGGAGAGGTACTACCAAGAGTATTTCCTTACGCCTGACCTGGTCGCGGACAACCTGGATTTCGCACGAGGAGGTAAAACTTTCGTATCGCTGGCTGGCCTCTTCACTTAGTGTTTTCCTCCACAATGTCTTAAACTTTTAATGTCTTTCAGGCCTGTGGCTGCGACCAAACCCAACTCCGGGAATGGAGTCAAGATCAGCACTCTTAGCCAGCATGTCAGATGCTGAGAAGAGTGTCAAGAATCTAGTTATAGAGACTAACCTTAGGTTGGTTGGTCTCTGGGCCCCTCAGTCAGATACGAGGGGGCCTTCAGCAGGGAGTGTTCGCACCGAAGAGGAACCCGAGCAGCAACCTCAAGCATCTCCTCCGCAGAGGAAACTGACTAGGGTCACGATCAGGGAACCTGTTAGCACTCCTCGAGCAGAGAGGCCCTTGGCCCCCAAGGGGAAAGGAAAGCAGAAGGCCACCGAGCCTGCCGAACTCTCTAACGACTCGTCGGATGACAACGGTATAGTAATTTCTCTTTTAAACAATTTGCCAATTCCTTGTCATCTGTTCGACGAGGACGGCAATTTTAAATATGCTCCATACTTAGGGCCAGACTTCTTCATGTCAAAGAATGAGTGTAAGACTAGTAGAGTCTGTAGTGTAGCGACCAGTAATAATAGCTCGGGTATTGGACTTTGCAATCCTTTTTTTGTTTCTTTTTCTGATGTAATGTGTTTGGCTATTCATGCTATCTCATGGTTCGACTTTGTTCTTGCTTTTCAAGTATGGACTCCACCAACATATTTGACCTTTACAGCACCCCAGAGGATGTTGCTGCCCCTCAGAGCAAAAAGAAAGCCAGCAAAAGACATGCTGGGGAGAGCAGCGAGGCGCCTTAGCCAAAGAAGGTCTAGAATGCAGGCCCTTCGAAGGACGGGCCCTCTGCCACCGCGACTCCGGATTTCCCCCGCAAGCAGCATACTCCATCTGCTGCGGCCGGGTCAACTCCATCTCCTGCCACCCCATCTGACCAAACCCAACATGAAGGTCCTACTTCAACCGTGAACCTGATGATTGGCCGCTCCTTTAGATTGATCAAGGAGAGGTTTACCAAAATTTCCAAGCACAATCGCTGCCGAGCGGCAATGGCGGCTATGAAGACGATGGGCATTGACCCAATTCTGAACCGAGCCCTGAATGAGTTCACCAGCGTAAGTTGTCTCCTTTGTGAAATCAGGTCTTTGGTAATTTACTGTATGTTTAATATTTGTTCTGAATGCAGGCCATGCTAACCCTTACTGCCGGCCGCATCTGCTTGGGTGCTGTCACCGAGGAGGCCATGACCTCGAATCAATGGCACAAGGACGAACTCAAAGCTACCGAGGCCAGACATGTTGATCAGCTGGCGTTGGTGACTGTGGAAAAGGCCCAACTGGCCAAGGAGTTGGAGGATAAGCAGAAGTCTCTGGAAAAAGTCCGCGAGCAGAGGGACCAATACAAGGAGTCCAACCGTTCTAACTTCAAAGTGGCTAAGCAGCTCAAGCTAGACTTGATTGCGAGCAGGCAAGAAACCAGAGACTTGGAGGGTCGGGTTGAGGAATTGGAGAAGACCAATGCCGCCAACTTGGAGAGGTACAAAAATGCCACCTTGAGGTGCTTGTACGATTTCTGGAAGCACAATTAGGGTGCCAACTTTGATTACCTTCCTGAGAATGCGAGGGAGGCTGAGTTGGCTCACTGCGCAGCTCAACTGGCTGAAGAAGAGGGATCGAGGGTCCCTACTTCCCCCGAAATCTCGCAGGCCGTCGGGATGAAGGGTGCAGATAATGAAGCCGTCGACCAGAACCCTCCCCAGGATCCTCCAGCTCCTCAAGCTCCATAATTTTTTCTTTTTATATTTCTTTTTTAATTACACGACCTATGGGTCGTGATGTAAAGACAATATAATTTTTTGGTTTGCTGCAAGGGCAGCTTTTACTTTTATTTTAAACAATTACATCCAAGAAGTCACTGCTTGCGGTGTAAAAGGATCGTTTTGATATTACAATATATTTGCATATTATTATAACATCTAATTGTTCACATGACCGAACTTAGCATAACACTTTGGTTTGATTCAACAAAATATCAAAATTTTGAAAAATACTCTAAGTGCCCTAGCATGCTTTCACTTATTTTTATCATGTGTTTACATACCTTTTAACGATATGCTTTTCCTTACTTGTACGTTGTATGCCCCCCAAGTGATCGGGGAACTTTAGGTCCTTGGTCACTTGCTTTGACTAAAACTTGCCCGAACGTTACTACTCGTAGCAATGCGATTAGAATTATAATACAGCAAAACAACACACGTAATGAGCAAATACTTGTCATAAATACAATAGTTGGCAAGAAATGACTGGCTGAGCATAGTCCCTTTTATTCTCGTAGTAAATGGACTAAACATGTCTTTACGAGTGATCAATAAGATCTTACACAAAACTTGTAAAAAGTAAAATTTATACAAGCCAATTCTTTAAGAAGAATTGTTAATTGATAACACTTGTGCAGGTGTTCTCCATTCCAATATCGAGGAACGAGATCTCCGTTTAAGCGGGCAAGTTTATAAGTGCCTGGGTGAAGGACTTCATCAATCTGGTAAGGCCCTTCCAAATTTGGCCCGAGTACTCCAGCAGCTTGGTCGCGGGTGTTAAGAAAAAATCTTCGGAGCACAAGGTCCCCAACATTGAACTTTCTTTCTTGAACTTTGGAGTTGAAATACCGAGCGAACTTTTGCTGGTACGCAGCTACTCGGAGTTGGGCTTGTTCTCGCCTTTTATCAGAGAGGTTTCTGCTGTTTGGATGCTGGGTGCAGGCAGTCGCTCGACTGGCACTATGTTTAGAGTATCAGCATCTTTTGCACTTGCCAACTTTGCCAAAGCATCTGCATTGGAATTCTGATCATGAGGCACTTGCTGTAGAGTGTAACTGTCGAACTGGGCTAACAGATCCTTTGCTTTGTTCAGATAGGCAACCATTTTTAATCCTCGCGCTTGATACTCTCCTAAGATTTGATTCACGACTAGCTGAGAATCACTGTAAATGTCGAACGCTTTTATGTTCATATCATTGGCTAACCGCAGTCCAGTGAGCAGTGCTTCGTATTCAGTTTCATTGTTAGAGGCAATGAAGTCAAATCTTATTGCACAGTGAAATCGATGCCCTTCCAGCGTTATCAATATCACTCCTACTCCTGCGTGGGATTTGTTACATGATTCATCGGTGAACAATTTCCACGAGGGTGCTTGGGTTTGACATTCAGGCTCCCTAGGCTCCTCAGTTTGCTTGCTACCTACGGGCTCTGTGAACTCGGCGATGAAGTCAGCTAAGGCTTGTCCCTTTATCGCTACTTGCGGCAGGTAAGATATGTCGAACTGCCCGAGCTTAACTGCCCACTTTAGTAATCTTCCGGAAGCCTCTGGCTTTTGCAGAACTTGCCGAAGAGGCTGGTCGGTTAATACCGTAATCAGATGGCCTTGGAAATAAGACCGCAGCTTCCTAGAGGCCAATACTAAGCAGTAGGCTAACCTTTGAATGGGGGGATATCTTAATTATGCTCCGATCAGCCTTTTGCTTATGTAATAGACAACCTTCTGCACACCTTCTTCTTCTCTCACCAGAATAGCACTAGCAGCATAATCTGTGATTGCCAGGTAGACGAGCAGAGTCTCTTTACCTACTGGCTTTGACAGGATGGGCGGTTGTGCCATATGCGCTTTCAGTGCTTGAAAGGCTTGTTCGCACTCATCTGTCCATTCAAATTTATTGCTGCCTCTGAGTCGATTGAAAAATGGGACACACTTGTCCGTTGATTTTGAAAAAAATCTACTAAGAGCGGAAATTCTCCCAGTCAGACTTTGGACATCCTTAATCTTCACTGGCGACTTCATCTCAATCAGGGCTTTTATCTTCTCGGGATTAGCTTCAATTCCTCTTGAGTTAACTATGAATCCCAAGAACTTCCCTGATCCAACTCCGAGGGAACATTTGAGGGGATTCAGCTTCATCCTATATTTATTAAGGACGTTGAAGCATTCCTGCAAATCCCTTACATGTCCTTCTACCTTCTCCGACTTAACCAGCATGTCATTGACGTAAACCTCCATGTTTGCCCCGATCAGCTCCTTAAACATGTGGTTGACGAGTCTCTGGTAAGTCGCACCAGCGTTTTTCAAACCAAAGGGCATCACCTTGTAACAGTAGAGCCCTATATCAGTTCGAAAGCTAGTGTGATCCTCATCAATGGGATGCATACTAATTTGGTTATACCCAGAGTATGCATCCATATATGAGAGGATCTCGTGTCCTGCAATGGCATCGACCAGCTGGTCGATCCTCAGGAGTGGGAAGCAGTCTTTAGGGCAGGCTTTATTAAGGTCTGTAAAATCCACGCATGTACGCCACTTTCCATTCAACTTGGGCACGAGTATGGGATTGGAGACCCATGATGGATAAAATGCCACCCTGATGAACCCACTCTCCTTCAACTTCTCGACTTCTTCCTTCAAAGCTTTCGATCGGTCTTTGTCGAGTAGCCTCCTTTTCTGCTGCACAGGTGGAAAGCTTTTATCAATGTTCAGGACATGGCTGGTGATTGCAGGATCTATCCCAACCATGTCTTTATGCGACCAGGCAAAGACGTCCTGGTTCCTTTTTAAGAACTCCACCAGTGCTTATTTTGTTGTTGTTTCTAAGTTTTTACCAACTTTCACAACTCTGGTCGGATTCCCCTCATCGAGTTGGACTTCTTCAAGGTCCTTGATGGGGCCTACTTCTTCTTCGAAATCCCTAAAGCGAGGATCTAAGTCTCTATCCTCACTTTGGGCAACGCCCTATTTGGTGAGATTATCACCTAAGCGGGCTTGAACATCAGATGCCATTTGCAACTCTTTTCCGGCGGCATCCCTCGATACACCCTTTTTTTCCTTGGTGATCGAGGCGTTGTAGCATTCTCTCACCTCTCGCTGGTTTCCCAGTACGCATCCTACTCCCGCGTCTGTTGGGAATTTATGGCGAGGTGCCATACAGAAGTGACAGCTCGAAGGTCAACCAGAATAGGTCTCCCTATCACGGCATTATATGCCGAAGGACAATCAACCACTATAAAAGCGGTGAGTAATGTCCTGTTAGCAGGCGCAGTACCTGCTGTGACTGGGAGTCTAATTGACCTTACTGGGGCGAGCCCTTCTCCAGAAAAACCATAAATGGTTTGGTTGCATGGCTCTAAGTCCTTGATGGAAAGTTTCATCCTTTCCAGCAAGGACTCATATAGGATGTTAACCGAACTTCTTGTATCGACCAACACCCTTTTCACCATCATATTTGTGATTTGAACATCCACGACCAGCGAATCGGAGTGTGGGAATCGCACATGCTGGGCGTCGTCATCAGAGAAGGTGATTGGTTCCTCCTCTGTTCGAGCCTTTTTGGGTACACGATCCTCGACACTCATCATCTCGATATCCTGGTCGTGGCATAGGGTTCGAGCGTATTGTTCCCTCGCTTTTCCACTATCTCCTAGAAGATGTGGGCCTCCGCAGATGGTGAGTAGGGTACCTGCCACGGGAGCTGGCTGTAAAGGTGGTGAGCGCTGGCGCCGACTCATTCCCACCTTGAGCCTCTCGCTGAGAACCTCCTGTGGCTCATACATATCTTCTTAAGTGTCCCTGTCTTATCAGGAACTCAATCTCGTCCTTCAGCTGGTTACACTCATTGGTGTCGTGCCCATAGTCGTTATGATAATGACAGAACTTTGTCGAATCTCTCTTGGAGATATCCTTTCTTATAGGCGCGGGTCGTCTGTAGGGCATGCTCGAGCTGGTCGCTTGGAACACCTCGGCTCGGCTTTCAACAAGGGCAGTGCAATTGGTGAATTTCAGTTCATGTCGATTATTTTTTGGGTGTTTACTCTCGGAGGTCGAGGGTTCGTCATTCACCCGCTTTCCACCATTTTTACCGTTGCCATTGGGCTTAGACCCGTTGGCAGCTTTGGCGGGTTCTTCCTTGGGCCCCTTGTCCTTTGCTAGTGATTTTCCTTCGTTGGCAATCACATCTTCGAGCTTGATGTATCGATCAGCTCGATCTAAAAACTCCTGGGTAGTATCAACCTCGTGCTTCCTGAGGCTACTCTAGAGAGGAGAATGGCGCCTAACCCTAGCAGTTAGGGCCATCATCTTGCCTTCATCGCCCATAATCTTGGCTCCTGCTGCGGCTTGCATGAAGTGCTGAACATACTCCTTCAAAGGCTCCCCTTCTTTCTGGCGTATCTCGACCAGTTGGTTTGCCTCAGTGGGGTGCACACGACCTGCATAAAACTGTCTGTAAAACTCCTTCACGAACATTTCCCAGGATATTATACTTGCAGGAGGGAACTTAAAGAACCACTCCTGAGCGGCATCAGAAAGGGTCGCTGGGAAGATCCTACAACGAGCGTCTTCAGAGACTTTCTTAATGTCCATTTGTATCTCAAATTTATTTACATGAGATACCGGGTCTCCGTACCCGTCAAAGTTTGGCAGGGTTGGCATCTTGAACTTACTGGGGATTTCTGCCACAGTAATCCTTTGGATGAAAGGGGTACCTCTCCTCAAATCGTACTCGATATGTGATGTCCGCCCCCCGACCAACTGCTGTACAACTTGGTTCAGGGCATCGATTTGAGCTTGAACGGCTTCAGGAATTGCTGGGGCCTCTGGTGCCAGGGGAATGTACTCATCGTGCCTTTCTCGGCGGTCGTTGAGTACATCCCTCAAGTCCTCGTCTCTTCACCACTGCTCGCTGGCTCCGAGCCGGCTAAAGACATTTTTTTGTCTGGGCTGACCCCCAGCATTATGTCATGCTTGTCGGTCTTCTCTAGGTGGTGGGCTTCTACCTCCACCTCTCTCCTTGTTTCTCCGACCAGCATTCCCTCTGCCTGAGTTAGCCTCATTATAGCCATGGCCATCTCTGAACCTTGACTGGCTATGGTGGGACCAACTGTTTCCTCTATTGCCTCCTTGGGCTGAAACTTCCCGAGCGTTAGGGGGAGGCCTGCGCTGGTCGGTGGGTCCCCGTGCATTATCATGTCATGGAGGTCCCCTGACTACAGAGCCTGTCTCTGAATTCCTTCTGTTGGAAGAAGGATGCTGCCCCCTGCTCGGTGGGTGCGGCTCTTCACCCATGGGCGTCTAGGGCTTCGGGGTTGTCGCCCGGCCCTATTCTGCCTGGGACGCGGGGATTGCCTCGGCCAGCCTGGGATGGAGGTTGCGTCTCAGGGTCCCTAGGTGGGACATCATCCTGAGGCATTGGTGGCTGCTCCGGCCTTTGAGAGCTTGTCGGCTGGAGCGGAGGGCTAGGATTGGGACCTCTTTGAGGTGGTCCACTTGAGGGTTTATCTGGCTGCGAGGAAGGTGCAGCCTGATTCCTAGCCAATTGGAGGGCTGCCATGGCATCGCTCTGACGACGGTCCATCTCTGCCTGTCTCTCGCTCAGCTCTTGGTGCTGGCGCTTAATCTCGGCGGCACTCTCTTGATTGGCCCTCAGAGCGGCCAGCTCGTCTTGCAACACCCCCAGTGTTGTCTTTAGGGCCTCAAAGTCTACTTCCTCATCATCGAACTCCAAATGAGGTTTGTCTTCAGCCATGTTTGGTGGAGGAGGCTGGGATGGAGCAGCAGCAACCTGTCTAGTTTTCTTGGTAGTCTTTGCCATTAAACTTTCTCGGATTCAAGTCTCTCAATGAAAGCACCAGAATGTTGACCCTGATTTTGGTCAACGACACGGAGTCTAGGAAACGATAATAAAATGATATAGAGCTTGAAAATAATCTAATGGAAAGATAAAGAACACATGGATTTATAGTGGTTCGGCCCCATTAATTGGTAATGACCTACGTCCACTTGATACTATTATTAATATTGAACTCCCAAGGTGTGATCAAAGAACAAGGGTTCCTAAGTTTCACGGTCCTCAAAAGAAGAAATCAATACAATGACAGATAATAGTAATGTAATTCTCTAAGAAAAAAAGATCGACCCCTTCCTTGAGCTATCTCTTGTGTATTTATAGGCTCAGGAAGGGTTACATGAATTAGGAAATAATATCTATCCTTAATGATCGGATCTGCAAGTCATAATGAAGAGATATTCTCGGATATCATCACAACTGTACAGATTTTTACATAAATGAACGAATATACGACCAGGCTGGTCGTACATAGAACTTGATCTCGTCGTCCAGAAATAATGCTGGTCGATAGGTGAGCCGTATCTCTGCTACGTGTCCACCACGTGTCAAAAATCCTTGCCATGTTATCAGCAACTGATTTATGGATAAACACTAACCACTCAGAATTGAGATTAAATTGACCTATAATCTACTATATGATATGACTAGAATAGACAATAATGGTATGTTTACTTATATTATGAACTGTCAATATTGGTCCTGTCCGATGTAACAAATACATCTGATCTTATTTACTTTGGTAATGTTTTGGAAAGAACATAACACTGTGATGTGTAAGTAGATCATATCGTAGATTGGCAAGTCAGTGTAAATCCTGTGCACTGACTAATCTTAGGACTAACTTATTTTGAACATATAATCATATTTATATTCCACTGTGATTACATCACTATAAATACGATTAGCTATATGCTTGGGATTTAATTGAAGTTTATATTAAACAAATAATCATGAAAATAAAACACGTGAGCAAAGTGATTGACCAAGTCAAAAAATGATTTCTATTCTTTTATTGATAATAAATGATATTACAAAGAATTTGGGTTTTCATTAGGGCATAAAACCCCCAACAACTATATGGTCGAGGAACGCTACTTGCGAAAGCCAAAGTTTGCACTTCTTGAACTTGGCGTAAAGTTG
Organism: Humulus lupulus; assembly: GCF_963169125.1. Classification (NCBI taxonomy): domain Eukaryota; kingdom Viridiplantae; phylum Streptophyta; class Magnoliopsida; order Rosales; family Cannabaceae; genus Humulus; species Humulus lupulus. The sequence continues at coordinate 130,794,006 of NC_084794.1, forward strand.
ATGCTCCTTCAATCGCAACATGGTCAGTCTTAAATGTTCCTCGTGCTCGACTTCATCCTTGGAGTACACCTAAATATTGTCAATGAACACTACGACGAATTTGTCCAAGTAATCCTTGAAGACCAGATTCATTAAATCCATAAATGTGGTTGGAGCATTGGTAAGACCAAAAGACATAACTAAAAACTCATAATGTCCATATCGAGTTCTAAAAGTTATCTTTGGTATATCCTTTTCCCTTACCTTGAGCTGGTGATAACCGGACTGTAGATCAATCTTTGAAAATACAGTCACTCCTCGGAGTTGATCAAATAAGTCGTCGATCTGAGGTAGCGGGTACTTATTCTTAATTGTCACCTTGTTTAGCTTGCGATAATATATACACATCTGCATACTTCCATCCTTCTTCTTCACAAATAGAACCTGTGCTCCCCATGTAAAATGGCTTGGTCTAATGAAACCCAAGTCTAAGAGTTCTTGTAAGTGTGTTTTCAACTCCTTGAGTTTGGTAGGTGCCATCCGGTATGGTGCCTTTGAGATACGCTCGGTTCCCGGTACTAGTTTGATTGTGAAGTCAATTTCCCGAGTAGGCGGCAACCCTGGTAAGTCGTCATGAAATATCTCTGGAAATTCCTTTATAATGTGGACGTCTCCAACCTTCAGTGGTGTTTCCTGTACTACATCCATAACGCTGGCTAAGAATGCATGACATCCTTTCTCTATCATCCTTTGAGCTTTGAGCGATGAGATAACTGGTGTTCGTAGTCCTGAAACCTTTCCCATAAAGCATAGCTTCTGATCGTTAGGAGTTTCGAACATCACTTGCTTGCGTCTACAATCGATGGTTGCGCCATGCCTTGCTAGCCAATCCATGCCCAGTATTACATTGAAATCCTTGATTTCTAGCTCTATCAGGTCTCCTTCTAGTTCTATGTCCTCGATTTTTATCGTTACTCCTCGTACTATCCGTGATGATAGGACTACTTCGCCCAAAGGCAAATCTGTCACAAACCTAGTTCTAAATCTTTCACAAGGCTTGTCTAAGTTCTCTATCATTTCTAACAAGATATACGAGTGTGTTGCTCCCAAATCAAACTATATTGAACATATATTATCAAGGATAGGAATCTAACCTGTGACCACTTTGTTACTAGCTTCGGCTTCTCCCTGGGTCAAGGCAAAGACTCTAGCTGGAACCATCTTGTTGTCCCTCTTTTCTTCTTATTTGAGCTGTGGACATTCCTTCTTTTGATGACCTTCCTAGCCACAACTGTAACATCCCTTGGTGTTTGCACGACACTCCCCAAGATGTCTTTTCTGGCACTTGGAACACTACGGGTATTCTACATAACCTGATCTATTATTACTGTTGTTATTTTGTGCTCTTGTACCACCACCGGCTTGCTTATTGTCATGATGCTTTCTTTTCTACCCATTATTGTTGCTATGATGATGGTTGTTGTTGTGGTTCCGACCATTATGTGTCTAACTCTGCTGCTTGGGTTCAAACTTACTGGCCTCTTCCTTACTAACATTTTCCTGGAGCCTCTCCACCTCTATAGCCGTTTCTAGAGCATCAGCATATGAAGTGGTTCCAGGATTTGCTAACTTGACTCCTAGCTCAATCTTGGGTCTGAGTCCCCTAGTGAACTTGGTGACCCTCAAGAAGACGGTTGGAACCAATTCTGGCATGAACTTGGCTAGTCGATCGAATTGTCGAGCATACTCAACTACCATTAAGTTGCCCTGCTTCAGACTGGTGAACTCTTCTACCCTCGTAGCAATGATTGTCGAGTTGTAATACTTCTTGTGAAAGAGCTGCACAAATCTAGTCCATGTCATGGTGGCGACATCGTGGGTTTGATGTACTAAATCCCACCAGATTCTAGCATCCTTCTTCAAAAGAGATGAAACACAGGATATGCGATCTGCGTTGCCGAGGTTCATGTGTGCTAGGATCAGCTCTACATTCCTGAGCCATTCTTCCGCCTCGAAGGGGTCAGTTGTCCCTTCAAAGTTTGGAGCGTGCTGCTTCCGGAAATGTTCATAGACTGACTCTATGTACTGAGCTGGATAAGGTGCAAAGTTCGCTATCGGTCAACCCCCATATGGACCTACTTGTTGGGGTGCTTGAGCCACTTGCTGAAGCTGCAGTTGCGGCTGAGGCTGGGGCTGAGTCTGTTTTCATTGTTGTTGCAGCAATTCTTCCACTTATTGACGTAGCCTGACAATCTCAGTGGTGTTGTCAACTGGAGGTGGTGGTGCATTTCTGTTGGCAGCAGCATTGGTAGCACGCGTTCCCCTTCTTCAGACTGGAGGGGCTTCGTTAGTCTCGTTGGCGGTGCTGGAGGCATTTCCAGCTGTGCGTGCAGACCTTCTGAGTGACATCTTCAGCAAAGTTCTAACAGTCGAGAAAAACATGTTAGAACTTACCCTAATGGGTTCTAAGGCAAAACTTAGTCTAAGCAAACATAACTCGGACCTATCAGTTATGATTTCTTATGGAAAAAAAAAATTAGGTAAGCCTTCTTTATAGTTAGGGTGTGTTTCTATACTTAGAAAATCATCCATCTTTATTATTTTCTAAGTTTGTTTCTAATCATCCTATATGACTTAATTCTCAGGCTCAAAACTCGTTGTTGTTCCAAAGTTAACCATATTGAGGGAGGGCTGGGATCAGTAAAATCATTCCCACTACTATGGCCCCCTAAACTCTCAATATAGAACCCGGTCAATTGATTTGTATCCACCCTCACTGAACTCAGTCATTATTTATTGAATTTATTATTTATTGTGATTGTAAAAAAAATCAAACTCATACATGACATTCAAAAATAACAATTTTATTCATTTGGAAAAGATTTTCACTAAGTACAATCATAAATGCAAAATAAATAAATAAATAAACTAAAAATAACTAGGGTAAATATAAAAATAAGGATTTTCTACATCTAACCCTTCATCTAACATATCATCATCTATTTCTTCATAATCATTATTATCTTGAGCCTCAAAACTACTTCGAGGAATATTCATGAAGATGCTATGCTTTTTTTCATTAGTGAATTGAAATTCAAACTTAGAGGTGAACCTTAGTATAAGGAAATAATATCTCATGGCTATCGATAAATCATCTTCATCATCTATTGTCTCCCATAATTCTTCTAATGTTAAACTTACATAAGGAAAATCATTAAAAAGCCTAATTACTAGGATATATTGTTCCATATCTCTCATCATAATTTGCTTAGTAGTTTGAAAGTGAACTATCTCCTTGTGAAATAAGATCAATCTCTGAGTGATTCTTTCTAGCACTCCTATTGTATTCCTTGGCTCTCTAATCCTTTTCAATGCCTTAATGGCTCGGATATCATGATAAGTCAAGGCTCCATCCATTCTTAACTAAAAATATACTGACTAAAACATTAGCTATTAACATAAACATAATAATCATAACATAAACACTTACATTGGCAGTTAGATCTGGAGCTTGTGCGTGTGTATCAAGGAGAACTTCATGCATTTGAACTGTGGTCTCTAATACCAACTGTAATGCCCCGACTAATTCTAGACCTCGGACCATTAAAAACTACTAAACATAATGACTATTTTGGAATACATATATACATAAAATAAAACTTCATTAAAAATCCAAAATACAGTACGAAATACAAAATAAAGTACGGGTACCCATTGTTTAGTACATAATACATAAAATCATAAACTTTAATCAATTGTTTTAATACTAAGTTCAGAATTACATAAAATATAAATTAAAAGACTTTAAACAACATCATCCTCGATCTTCTCGCAGTCCATTCTATCCATCCATCCTCAATACACATGCCAAGCTGCCACGAATCTGTCCCGCCTTCCAAGTTCATTTTCCTGCACCATCTAAAATAAAAGGAATGAGCCTAATGCCCAGCAAGGAAAATCTACTAAAAACATATATCATAAATCATAATACTATATCATAAAACATATACTATAAAACATAAGACATAAAACTGTATATCATATAGGACTACAATATTAATGGCCATTAACTAATTATCGTAGCATGTGATAAAACCATCTAGGTCCTCAGTCTACTAATCAAGGTAGGTTAGATCACAAAATAGTATATGATAACCCATCATGGTCCTTTGCCTACTAATCGAGGTAGGGTAAATCATAACTCTAATCCACGATAATGGTAAAAATCTTGAGGTTTGCTATCTAAGCAACTATAAGCCCCTAGTGACTACAAAACATATTCATACATATAACATATCAACATATCATATCATATCACATAAACATATCATAACATATATATTTAGCCTATTTTCCTTACCGAAAACTATCCATAGACATTAATCCTTAATAAAACTTACAAGTGAAATGATCATAACTTTATTAAAAACTTGTAAAAATAAATGTTAAACTTACATAAAATTTAAAGTAGGATATGGGATCCCATTGTTTTAAAATCAAAACATAACATAATTGTAATTAAAAGGGATTACATAATAAAGTGCGGAAAAATACACATAAAACCATAAGTAAAGAAACTTCATCCTCGAATCGAACTCTCGGCCCTTCGATTCCATTTCGTCTCAATACACATGCCCAAACTACCAAGAACCTTTCCCGCCATCAAAGCTATTTTCCTGCACATATAAACATAAAAGGAGTGAGCCTAATGCCCAGCAAGGAAAATCTAACACATAAACCATATACATAAATTTGGTAATGTAACATAAAACCTATCATAACACATATGTCACATACATACTATAATGGCCATTATTACTTGGGGTCCCATAAACTAAACAAGCCATATGCCCATTAGATTAGTGGGGCTTGCTAGCTAAGCAAGTCATATGCCCATAATTTATTGGGGCTTGTTAGTTGTACGAGTCATATGCCCAAGTCTACAATTATACATATTATAGCATATTACATAACACATAATCATAAGATAACATTAATCATAACATATAAATCATATAACACATAAATCCTATCCTATTTTCCTTACCAAAAATACCGGGATATGAGAACAGTTTTGGGACTTTGGAACACTCCTAAAAACCATAAATGGAAGGGTGAGTATACTAAAGAGAATGAGATGAAAAGAATGGAAGAACTATACCATTAAGAATATACTTACCAAAATCCTTATGTTCAAGATCTTAGATTTCCTATCCAAGAATAAAGAATAGAGTTAGGGTGTTGAATAGAAAACTACAAGAACTTAAAGAGAAATAATACCAAATGAGCTAGAGTTTGGAATACCTTGAATGCTTCTATGACCAATATAAACCTTGAACCGAAATGTGCTATAAACCTTACTTCCCAAGTGTTTGGTAAGCTTATAATGATCAAGCTTATAATCCCCAACCCAAGTGTTTACACTCTCACAATAACCTAGCAACTTGCAGCCTCTGAACTTAGTTTGATGAATGAATAAATGGCTGGTTACTAGGTCCTATTTATAGAGTTTATGAATGACAAGATCTTCATTTAACTTGAATAAAAATAATGGCTTTTAAGTGAAAAATATTTGAATTATCGTTCAGCAGAGGCTGAAGACTCGTTCAGAAAGATGCTGGACTTATCAAGAGGTTAAAGATTTGAATTGAGAACATTTTCAAAAACTTTCAAAATGCACTGAAGGAGGCGATATATCGCCCTTGTAGGCGATATATCACCTGGGCCAGCATGCCCGAGGCAATCGTGCGAAGTTTCGTGTTTTTTGTATCCCCGTACTGCGATATATCGCCATACACTGAATATTTAAACACGAAATTACACAATTTTAGCTTAATTTGAATTGAGTAAACAACATTGACTAAGTCCCCTAACGTTTTCAAAGCTGCTGATAGACCCTAGGATATTCAAATATTACTCTTAATAAACTTATTCCTCAAAAATACTTAATTATCACTAAACATACACATGACAAGTGTTACTTTCTTATTGGGTCTATCTAAACCTTATAATATAATATTTATCACCACCAATATCAGTCATATTAATCAGACCTTAGGTTAAAATTAATATTCTTAAACTATAGGTTAAACTTAGAAAATTTACAAGTGTTACTATGAGTGTCCAAATAAATCCTGGTCTGAACCAAAGTCCACAGTCATAAAAATACTACTACTATTACTATTATACTACTATCTAACTAGCTAAGTAAAGTTCTTGGACTCTACAACGCGTCACCTACTGGAGGTGATGCATCGCCTGCTGGGCATTGCTGGAACCATAGGTTTCTCATGATGCAACGCCACTATGGTGGCGACGCAACGCCACCCAAGCTGGTTAAAACTCTTGAAATTGACCTTAAACACCTCCAAATGCTTCCAAATTGTTTGGGCATCCTTAGATAACTAATTGTATCACTTTGTACCAAAAAAAAATATCAATTTTAAGTGCCTAAAATAGAAACTCAAATTTCACATCTTCACTGTGTGAAATTATTAAGTGTTTTACACCTAGCTTGTGTAACACTTAGTTTCTGTATTTTAACCAATCATAACATAATATAGCTGGCAACATGTCACTTGCTATTAGGTGACATATCAATTGCTCTAAACGATGTGTTTAAAAGATCTAATTCGATTGGTTAGACTTAATGATAACGCCTACACTATAAAAAGGGTCATTTAGAGTTGTGAGGCTTTGTTCACGCTTTACAACGCTCTCCACCTTTCTCTCTTGCTAACTCTCATGAACACTCATTTCTCCAAGAAAATCACCAAGAATTACTTTACATGTGTGATTTTCAAGGCTTTTTGTATCCCACTTCTCATTCCATCATAGTTGAGGCTTCAAGCAACATAAGGAAGGCTTGGAATAGAGCTTTTAGACAACAATTCTCATCGTGGCAATTGTTACTTCTACAATTTCAGTTTTCACAACATAGAGTCATTTTGGTTTAATTTTTAAGTTTCCTATCATCCTTTGTGTTTTCTCTATTGATATTTCTTTTGTGTTTACTGTTTAGAGTTGTAATTTTAGGTTGTTGCAGTCTCACTTTCTCTACATAAATATATGTGGCCAACATATTGGCAGTTAAGAAATACTTGTGCATGTATGAACTGGTTTTTGATTTTATGTTGATTAGGTATGTATTCTTGTCATGATGGACCAGATAGAAGAAACCATATCTCACTTGGTTCGCTTTGAGATTAAAAAAATAATGGAGCTTGACTGGACTTGGGGAACTTTAATTCTTCTGGTGATAAAGAATGTTTAGCGTGACTAGCGCTCAGTACCCAATATAGATAAGTTGAAAAGGTGCAATTCCAAAATAATTGCAAAAATCTTAAAATAAATGTGGAGTGGAAGGATAGCCTTGACTTTGTATTGATACGTCAACCAAGCGTTATAAGCTCCTCCTAGGGTGTTTGCTTATTGGTTGGGCCTTGAGAGTGTTAAATATAAATCACCCTTAAGATTGTGCCTTAGGGTGATTTTATTAAGTACTCGCCAGGATAGAGATGAAAGTACAACAATGTAATTTTCCTCTTCAGCGGGCAGAGGTAAAGAGTCGGCCCTGGGATGTGCCTCAAAAAATTCAAGCACACGTGACGATCAAGTTTTCGAGTCTTCATGTTCGTTTTGTGGATGTTGGTCGTGTCTTCTGGTGTTCTTATGTGCAACATATTTGATTCTTAGCATGGTTGGTAGAATGGCAATGTTGATGAGAATGGTGGCTTTTGAAACATTAGTTTGGCTACTGAAGGAAACAAGAAAACCAGTGAGGATGCTAGTCGAGGTGCCCTGGTTGCAGACAGTAAAGGTTTAATCGGCAGGAAGGAAATGTTTATGGCTCTGCCTAAGCTCATCAATATGTCTTCTATAAGCAGAATAGGTGATGGCTTCTTCATATTCTTCTCATTGTTGTTGAATTCTGGTCATGAATTCTGTTGAAGGAGCTAACTACTTAGGCTTTTCATCGAAGAATAATTGTAAGAGGTCCTCTGTTTCTCGTTGTTTACCTCCTTAGTAGTCGACACGGTTGAAGGGTATCTAAGAAGGAAAAATGATAATGTGAGGATGTGTGCGAGCAAGAAGTGTGTGCATATGTGTATGCTCAAGCAAAAATAAATAATAATGTGACCAATACATTATTTAGATAAAAAATTGCGTTTTTAAAGGCTTCCTCAAGAAGCTTTGGTGTTTTTCATGTTCTTGGAAAATAAGAACATTTCTAGGTTTTCCAAAAGGTAAAAGGTGTTGGGATTTGTGCCCTTAAGGCGTATTTCTATATGAACGGATACTGTTAATTAAAAAAAGTTAATATTTTGCACTCATATTTGTATTTAATTATACTTGCCATTTTTCATGAAGATCAAATATTATTGATATGGTCTTGAATTAAGTATATGTATAATGATATATATACAAAAGGATTTGATTCAAGATAATAATATAAAAAAAAAATTCATAATCACTAAATAAAGTGGGAGCTTTATTTAATAAAGATTATGAGTACAGCATCACGACCCGAGCTCTAGGCTGTGCCAGATTTGTAATATCCATAACTTGGGTGGTCAAAGGTCAAACTTTGACCCTTGTTGAAAAATAACCATTATAAATTATCCCTTTGTTTATAATAAATAGTACCATAATTATAAGTAAAAAAAAAAATAATGGAATAACTCCTATAATTATATATAAAAATATTAGTGATAAAAGCACGATCATCAATCATTATACTTAGAACAATAATATTCTCACAGTTATGTAGTCACCAAATAGTTAAATTTAATAAGTCATAAATCACCAAAATAATAATTAGAATCCATCATTCCTCATTCCTAACTATTACATAGTTAAATAAGCGATACAAACCAAAATATTCCAAATCAAAGACATAAGTAGTGCTCGAAGGATAGGACTAAGGCAAAATAAAACTAGGCTAAACACCTTGGCTCCACTAATAATTCACCTTCCACACTCACATCACTGGGTTCCTAGAATGGGAGAGATATAGGGGGTGAGCTTATAAAGCTTAGTAGGAAAGCAACTAATATCATAGGACCCAAAAATTAAAAAAAAAAACTCTTGCATGGTTAGCTTTGAAAACAAAACATATATCATCGTGTATAGACCAAAATAGAGAGAAACCACAAATAATCATAAGAGCATAGCTACAAGTGCACATTACACCGTCCACTAGATCCATAGTTCTCGTTACCCACCATAGAAAAACCGACATCCTAAACCGGGTAGCCGGACCTGATAACCACCACAAGGGGGAGGCTCAGAACACTTCCTATATATAGATGCTAGGTCTTTACACCTACAGGTGAGTGGACACCTGATCTACCTATGATGACACAGAGACTAGGTCGTGAAACAACAACATGCACAAATCATGATCACTATGGCTCTCATCGGTATAACCAAATGCAGGTAAACATGAAAAGAAAGAAACATATTCCCTTTATATTTTATAAAATTGGGCAGCATAACAGCTGCATTTGAATAAAACCCAAAAATCATAATCTGCATAAATAAGTGAACAAAAATATATTTGGCACTCAGTGCCCTTAGAACAGAATAGAAAACATGTAGATTAAGTTTTCAATTTTTCAAGTACAAATATCAAAATTGGAATATATTTAATGCAATTCAATATGAGTAAAATAATTCCAATAGTCAAGTTGAGTCCCTACCTCCTTAGAATTTTCAATCCGAGCCCAAAGCGATGCTCCCAAGCTTAACGATGATCCTAGAGTGATTTAATCCGATTTTTATATCACGCTTTTCCTACGTCCACTAAATGAGCAAACGATTATCATCATTGCATTCCTTATTCAAAATCGTGTCTAACAACATATAATATGACCATAATTAAAATTTCAAGTTCTGGAACCTCACCCAAGCGGTGCCCAGCAGTGGTTGGTGGCGGTAGTGAGCAATGTATCGTAAACGTTGACGAAGGTAGGCGTGGCATATATCAAAATGACCACGTCGGTGAGTAGATCATGTTCATTCCAACCATCGGTCCAAAATGTGCTCAGGCTCGCCGGAAATTCGCTGGAAAGTGGTGGAGATACCCAAAATTTCGCCGAAGAAAAACGATGAGTTGACCAAAATGACTTAGTGGGCGACGTTCCTCCCTTCACGTTGGTTCCAACGGTGCCACCCACTCACCGAACGGTGGTCTAAGTTGGCTGGAAAGCGTAGTCAAAGTTTTGACGACGAAACTTTGACACCTCCGTTCATGTGCGTCTTAACTCGGATGGCCCTGAGATTTTGGGGATGGGGTTGTCGTCAGCTACTAGTGCTCCGGCTCCGGTGCATGGTAGAAAAGGAAACCGCGGCAGTGGCTGCCTGGTATCCTGTCGTGGGTTGTTGCAGAGAGAAAAGTAAGGAAATAAAAGAAGAAGAAGAAGAAGAAGAAGAAGAAGAAGAAGAAGGAGGAAGGAAGGAAGAAGAAGGGTCGGGGAAGGAGAAGAAAAAGGGAAAAAACTGACTATTAATAAAAAAAATAAGTGGGTCCCACCACTTAAAAGAAAAACTTAAATAATTTTTTTTTGAGTCTTCACATACAATCTATCTTCTGTTTTAAGATATAGCATTTTATTTGGACTGTTAAGTGTATCGATACAAAAGGATAGAAGTATCGTATACAATATAGATTGTATTGGATGGGGAAATGATGAAAGAAAGAACTTTTGATAATTTCCGTTAAAATATAGGAGTTCAACATTCATTAATTGATGGGCGTTTGAGACTTGACTTCAATCCTGAAGTGAGTATTGAACTCCTATTTGTGTTTTTATTACTTTTGACTTATCAAGTAAGGTTCAATATTCCTACGGTCGAATTCTCGATATCTTGGATTCATAGAAATACAAGTAGCTAGGAACATACTTCACAGATATGGAATCTACTCCTTACTTAAATTATATCAGTTTAGTTGTTCATTTTAGTGTTGATTCGAGGCTTGAACATAGAGCGCTCAATTTCTATTAGAGAAAAATAAAATTTGTAATTAAATTAATAGAATAGTGTTCATTAGATAATCAATGGAACTAACTCATAAAAACATAATTAGAGAGGCTAACAGACATTAAAACCTAGCTCTAATTATGAACAACTAGCAGAGGGTCATAACTCATGTAATGACTAAATCCATAGACAGCTTTATAGTTATATAGTTATAAATTATAATAATATAAGACTCTAGTGTCGATAGTTCAACTATGAATTTCTAGTGTAATAATTCATAGTTAATAAATTAATTAATGGAACTACGGATCCATATCGTCCCCGTACTAGCTTGATAACACAGTGGTAGGATTTTGGTATTAAAAGGAAATAATTAAAAATAATAAAGTATTATTTGTAATCTCACAAATTAATATTATTTGTGAAATAATATTTAATAGCAAATAAATTATATTGATAATTTTGTGAAATTTTTTTTATTGAAAATTAATTTAATCATATTTAATTTTGTGGTATAATTGTATACTACATAATATAATAAGCCCCTAGTATAATATGATAAAGACCCAACAAATAACATTGTATAGAGATAAAATACCACAAGGCCTAAAGCCCTGTAGTTGGCGCCAACCACAATCCAAATGGATTGTGGTCCACACATAGGCTCAATGAGATTAGGGCTAGGTCTTCTTTTGATTGTTATGTAAATAGAACATAACATTAAGAAAGAAATAAGACAACAGATGCAATTTCACGTTATTTTCCAAGAGATAAAAATAGAGAACTTTGTTCTCTCTGATTGTGAGTAGAACACTCTCTCATGTGTTGAGATTCAAAAGTGTGGTCTTGTGTATCCTACCAAATAGCATAGACATCTACCTGTCTCCTTATCTTTGTGCGAGTCATATTATGGAAGATGGTTGGTTAGGAGACTAAGACACTATTTGATCTACATGTGTTCTACATCTAGAAAAGGTATTTGTAATTTTCTATTTTACTCAGATTCATGTTGCATGAAAAAGACCACATTCTAGTTATGGTTCCTAGAGTGATTTGATCTCGTGCTTTAATAATTGTTATTATTGTATTTAAAAAAAGCATGATCAAAAACCAACAAAAAGAGCTTTTTATGTTTTCTTCAGAAAAAGCAAGCAAAATAGCAAAATCAAAGTACGTAGAGCCTAAAATTCACATTTTAGTCATTTAAACAACCTGCAACATGTAGAATTACGAATATAATTTAAGAAATTCAAGGTCTTCATACTCGGCGGTTACAAACTATATATAGCCAACCTTGATACTTCATTAATCTAAAATGAAATTAAATGGAGGATTTTGATCTGGGAAATTACGCAAAATCTGAATGTAATGAAATTTTTTGGAATTGTTGATCAAGATTGATTTTTGTGTAGATTGAATCTTTGATTCATTGAGAGCTTAATATTTTCCTTTTTGTGTGAAATGTGTAAAGGTAAATTTTATACATAAGGGATATGTGGCTATTTATAAGCCACCATCTCAGAAAATGTGTAAAGTCAGTACAATATTCAATGATAATTATTGCTACTTTTTCTACAGCAAAAAAAAAAGAGGGAGAATCCCAAAGGTTTTTGGGTTTTTTGTGCTTTCATAAAAATGTGTTTTTTTCTCCGAGACAATGGGGAGCAGCCACATGTCATTTTTAGCCAAAGAATGGGAGTACTGCTTGAGTATGTTTCTACTCGTTGAAGTCCACCATAGTGTAAGCACTAGATGGACTTGGGGGGGAAATGTTATCTCTTTCATCTGATAATGTAGAAAATTATGAAGTTGAACTGGAAACACATGTTAAACAAAGACAATGGTGTAGAGATAAAGTTTGGTCTGTGCAATGATCAAAAAGTGTGCTTGGTTGTTCAACGTGGGAGGCTATTGTTCTATTCGTTGTGTTTGAGTGAACGGTTAGGCTAATGTAGTGTTTGGTGTCTGGTCCGGTTGTATGTGTTGTGTAACGTCCCGAATTTGTTATTAAGGCTGAGTGCCTTGATTGTTGTGCTTGGAGGGCCTAAATAGAATTATATGTGCGATTAATGGGTTATACGTGTGATTATGTGATATAAATGATTTGTGTGATAATGTGACTAGATATGCATGTTTATGTGAATTAAATATACATGTGGGCCCATTTCGGTAAATTGGGGAATGTTTGTATTTTTGGCTCGTTGAGGGCACAAATGTAATGATGTATGTGTTATGAGTGAGACCCCAGTGTTATGGGGATATATTTGAGATGTGTGGTCTGAGGCGATCCTAGTGAGCGGATTAGCGGAATAGTCACAACGAGGTCTAATACCCGGCTCGGAGTGAGCCAAGGGGTATTTTGGGAATGCAATATGCATTCGAGGTTTAGCGGGAAATGTGGCAAATGACAATTTTGCCCTTGGGCCATTAAATGATAAGGTTGTGACTAAGGGGCATTATGGTCTTTTTATCAAAGGATAGACTTAGCCTTCGTCCTGGACTTTTGTAGAAGCTGAGGGAAACCAAAACTAGAAGGAACACTTAGCTCAACAACTTTCTTCCTCTCTCACTGTTCTATTCTCTCTCTCTCCCTTGGTGTGCAAATAGGGCTAGAGAAACTCGTGGAGAATTGGTGCAAAAATGGAAGATTTTAAGCTTGGGGACTAGGGAATCAAGCTAGGACTACTTGAGGATTAGCTCAGGACCAGAATTACAATCAAGGTAAGGTTTAGTACAGGTTTTCTTATGAATTTTCTCTAGTTTAGTTGAGGTTTAGCTATAGACCAGTTTTGAATTTTTGGAAGTATTATAGAATAGTTTTTTAGCAAATTATTGTAATTATGTTGTACTGATGCAAGCTCTAGACAAAATTCTAGGTTTGGGTATTGTTTAGGGTAGATTTTGGTAAGTTTGGTTAGAGAAAAACACAGGAAAATCTGGGTTTTGGGCTCGAGTCGCGACCCTGTTCTTCAGGCGTCGGGGCCCGTGTGAGCGAAGAGGTTGAGAGCCTCCAAATTTTGCCTAGGCACCGCAGTGAAGGTTGAGGCGCGTCACGGCCTGTGTCCCCAGAACAGAGCCTCGAGGCCCTCTGACTTGTAGCGCACCGCAGCCCTAAGGGGTTGGGCCGCAGCTCAAATAGGGGATATTGGCCAATTAAGGGTTTTAGGCTTGAGAACTCAAATCTTAAGGCTCAGGAAGGATTCTACTACCCGATTTAGTAGAATTCAAGGTCCTGGGGGCTAGTATGTTATTCTTAAGGCTTTTAATATCTTTAGATTGTGATGGCTATTTATCATTACGTTGTGACTACGTTCTACCGCTCAGGCTTGGGATTAGGGATCGTGCTCGAGATCGCTTTGGGTTGTCAGCTCGTGACACAAGATAAGAATATTGTCTATGCCCATGGAGCTAGATTATGCTTAGTATTGCGTGTATGGTTTGTAACTATTACGTCATACGTATGTTTGTGACGGAACGGCAAAGGCCGGAATTGCCAGAGTTCAGAAACGGAAAAGGCCGAAAACGGCAAAGGTCGGGAGCGGCAATCGCTGGGATCGCAAGGGCCAGGAGCAATAAAGGCTGGGATCGGCATTAAGCATGTTGAATCCAGGCCGCCAAGGCGAGACCCTCAAAGGGTGTTGTACTCACCCGCTCGGTTAAGACCGTGGACTTGGTGCTTGGTAACGCACCCTGATCGGTAGAGGCTGCTATTGTACTTATGTGTTGTGGTGTTGCTATGCAGTTGTGCTGTTGTGAATTCATATAGGAACTTGTAGATTATTTGACGCGTTTGATTAATTATGCATTTGTTAAAACAAATTATTATATCCAGTGTTGTGAAGTTTTCTTATTGGGTCTCAGCTCACGAGTGCTCTGTGGTGCAGGTTAGGGAAAGGAAATAGTCGATCAACCATGAGTTGGAGGGCATGAAGCGGTGCGTACATGTTTGACCTACCTGGCCGCCACGGCTGGGGTTGTTTTGAGGGGTACATTGTAAACGTTCGATTTTGTCGCTTAGGTCGACTGTACCCACATCTTTGGTTTGTAAATATATTTCAAAATAGTATTTTGGGATCCCAATGTAACACTTTTATGATTTTAATGATTGTCCAACCCTTTATACTTAAGTTTCATTAAACGAGACATTATTTTGATTTAATCACACTTTTTAGCTTAATACCTCGATTAGCTAGCTAATGGCACCTTTAAAATCACATGGTAACTGTTCTAGGGTAGTAGGGCGTTACAACTTGGAATCAGAACGTGCCAAGGTTTATGGTTCCTTGAGATTAACCAAACATGTACGCTCGCTACCAGAGACAAGCTCGACTCAGGGTTGGTTGGTATTAAATGCAATATTTGTTTAACTGCTTATCTGAATTGCCTTATCTGCTAGAATAACGAGCATGATGGATATGTATGTGTTTTGTGGGAATGAGGTTTGATGATTGATGCATGACCATTATGGACTTGCGTCTTGGTATGTGTTTGTATATGGCTATTGTGTTGTTTGGCCTTGCTAAGGGTATAGTTCTGGATAAGAATATCAGGGCTGGTAGGTTAGGTTAATGGCTGCAGATAGATTTGGAAGTTTTGTATCCAAGGCAGTCAACTGGATCAGGCAGTGTTAATGGTGGGGTTGCGGAAGACAGTTGAGGCCAGAATCATCCATCGGCCCTGGGATTGGCAGCAGATGTTTGTTGGCATGCAAGCAAGATCGCAAAAGCAAGAGGAAGAGATTAGTTAGTTGAGACAGCGAGTCTCGTCAGGGAACGTTGCCTTGTGTGTGTTGGAAATAATGGCACTAGTTACGATTCAACCTGAGGGTGGAAACAGATGGGAATTACTATATGAAAGATTCCAGAAGTGTCATCCTCCAGTTTCTGAGGGAGGTTTGGACCTGTTCAGATTTGAACAGTGGATGGACATGGTTAGCTCCGTCCTTGGCTATATAGGAGCGAAAGGCAATGATAGAGTGGCTTGTGCCATGTACATGTTGCGAGAGGATTCCCAAACATGGTGGGAAGTTGTATCACAGGCCCGAAATGTTGTCATGATGGGTTGGGAGGAATTCAGACAACGTTTCAACAAGAGGCATTATTGTGGCACGGTTTGAATTGCGAAGACCAATGAGTTTATGAACTCGGTTCAGGGTAGTAAGACAGTGACAAAGTATGATAGTGAGTTTCATATATCATCCAAATTCACGTTTGATTTGGTACCAACGAATGTGGCCCGAAAAGAGCGATTCACTCGAGGATTGAACCCTGGGGTGGCCCATAGTGTTAGGATTGCTCCAGTATATGAGATTGTTACCTACGCTTGGGCAGTAGGGAGGGCCCTTGTTATAGAGGACGCAGGAGATGAGACATAGAGTATGAGTACCGTTGAGCCGGAAGCTTAGGCAATGGCATCCCCATTTGTGGGATCAGGTAGGGGTGGAGACCCATTAACAAGGAAAGAAAGACCCCTAATAGTTCTACTACTCCTGGTCCTGACAAGAGGGGTCATAGTATTCAGGGCGACGATGAGGTCTGGAGAAGTTATCTAGTATACAACGGGTGTAGGAGACGCCATCTGGGTGAATTCCAAGGGAAGGCATGTTCTCTATGTGGAATAGTAGGGCACATCAAGAGGAATTTCCCAAAGTCAAAGATAGAAGAACTAAAGAGTACATATAGCTCTACCCCAGCTCGAGTGTCTGTCTCGATGCGGTCTGAGCCTGAGGCTGGTCCCTCAAAGGCGACAGGTCAGCTTTCCAGTTCTTGTATTTTTATATTGGGCTGACTGATTTTTGTGCTACATATCTCTTAGTGGGAACATAGATACGTGGTACATACCCTATGGTTATTACGCTATGGGGCTTGAGATCTTCTGTCTGCTAAGGAAAGTTGGTAATTTCCAGGAAATGGGTGAGAGTATTATGGGTGGAAAGTTAATAGTAATAATTGATTGGGATTGTTATATGATGACCGCGGTATGAACCTAAGTATAAATTAGTTTGCCAATAAGGGATGGCCATGGACTAAAGAGAGGGTGGTGACTTCTGGGTTTAAAAGAAAGGACCCGGTTGCGGTTACGGGATGCCTAGCTACTGTGAAGGGTACCACTAGGGATATATCAATTCGACCAGATGAAGACTGGATCAACCAGTAAGGTTTCAAATGGGTTCACAAGGATTCATTGGAATTGTTGTCGCGTCAAGGATTCGAGTATGCTACGGGATTAAGGAAGGGATATAACCAGTATCGGGGACATCATGAAGAATGACACTAGTTGAGAAAAAAGAATTAAAGGCTTAGTTGAAGAAGAATTTATTTGACTTAAGGGTTGATTAGACGGAGCACCTCATCATGGAACACGTCAACACCGTTTGTCAAGAAGAAGGCCAAGTCTGCAAGAATGTGTACTGCATATGGATAGCCAAATAAAATAATTGCTAATAATAAGTATTCATTGACAGGAATGAAGGATTCATTACCCAGTTGCGAGGGTAGGATAGTGCTCTTAAGAATTGACCCTCGATCCGGTTATTACCAGTTGAGGATTGAGGAAAGAGACATTTCAGGAATTGCCGCTCGCACCAAGTTTGATGTGTTGGATTATTAGTGAAAGCTCTCAAACCGATCAATAATCCAACAGCCCACAAAAAATTAACAAGTGGAGAATACAGGGATGATTTGGACAGGTCATATCTAGCCCGATTGAGAATGTTTTGGACTAGTTCTGGTTAAGAGCATAAAACAAGTAATACATGTGTTGATACTACTGAGGTTGAGGAAGTGGGGATTACAGGTAAGGCTCTAGAATGGATAAGTTCCGACTTCTCCAGTTGATACTTAAGGTCACATTATGGGAGGTGATAGGATTGCATATGGTTCAGTTAAGATAGAAGTCGCAAGACAATTAGTAAAGGAACACCTTAGGGGGATAGAAGCACGAAGAGATTGGTGACACCTTGACTTTTACTTGAAGCATCTCTGGGGATTGTTATACCCTTAATTAAAGTAACATAGAAACCTAAGGTTTGTTTCAATGGCTAGTCGCGTGTCGGATTCTTAAAGGTGGAAATGGGATTGACTTACACACCATGGGATTAGGATATGCACTTGATGGACTGGTACAGGAGGACGGGGCAGTGGACACTGTCCTTGCATAAAACATGGAGTATTAGTGTGGTGCATCAAGGATTAGGGTGAGTGCATATATACATTGAAAGAGTAATCGTTTGTACTTCACAGTGGATGAAGGGATAAGGACTTAGATTTTCAACATTGGATGTCGAGTTGACATTAATGCCGGTTAGCCATGGTTAGAATGAAGTAATAACTGGGATTGGTTTGGAACCTATGATTGATAATTGGCAAATATATTTCTATGAATGAACGGTGAAACACAAAAAGAATATCTTGTAGGAATGGTTAAGAATCCTACCACTTTGGTATAGATAGGTTAAGATATGCATATCAGATGAGTGATCTGATGGATGTTGGCATTGAGGGGAAGATGTGGGACGAGCCTTAGGCTACCCCTTACAATTATTGTATCCCAGAAGTTTGAATGTGTGTTAAGACCAAAATAATTTGTATACTGGGAGGCGAATGGCCTAATCTTTTACTAAGTGAGAGATGATTGTATCCCAGATGACTCTAGGGTATCCTAGAGTTAGTATAGCAAAATATAATTATGGACCCTAAGGGTGGATCACCTCAGATTGCAGATGAAGAGAGTGGATACGAAAATTTGTGACTTGACCTATTGGGTTAAAATATATGGTTGTGTGAGTGAGATATCAAACGAGGGAGTGTGCACGAAAGGACACCGTGCATCTCCACTAGACACCGAAGTCAATAGTGGCAGATTGAGACCCATAGATTCCAAAGTTCTGGAAAAAGGGTCATAAAGTGGCTCTGAGTAGGACATTGTGAGATAGGGAGCGAGAAGTGCTTATTCCGGAAAATGAACTGAGGGACAAGAAGTATCCTAGTTCAGAATTGGCTTGCGGGACTAGTGAAATTATTGAGGATTGTTAGAACAAGATTGTCTACGTTATTAAAAGGACATAAGAGTTCGCAAATCTAAATATGGGAACGTGGAGTTCCAGGATTGAGGACTTTGTATTCTCCGGGTATTATGAACTAGCAAGGATAAGATGGTTCGGAAGGGAAAAAGGGGTTTGACTCTAGATTTGATATATTTGTGAGATCCTAATAGGGATTAGGCCAGGGGCCTACAGATTGGCCTTACCCTAGCATGGGTAGAGTCTCACAAGGTGTTACTGGTGTCGATGTTAAAGGAAGGGGTGTCGAGTACGACCCCTGATTAGGTGAGGAGACCCTGGAAATTTAGTGAAATTTATTGTGTAAGGAAAAGCCAGTGGTAATTTTGGATAAAAAAGATAAAGTCTTACAGATTAAGACTATCGTTCTTGTGAAAGTGTTGCAAAGAAGTGGAAAGGTAAAGGACCTGACTTTGGAGGTATAGTCAAGTATGTGGAATCAGTATTCCGAGATGTTTGAATAAATTTCGAGGATGAAATTTTAATAAGGAAGGGATAGTTGTAACTTCCTGAATTTGTTATTAAGGCTGAGTGCCTTGATTACTGTGCCTGGAGGGCCTAATTGAAATGTGTGATTAATGGGTTATACTTGTGATTGTGTGATATAAATGATTTGTGTGGTAATGTGACTAGATATGCATGTGAGCCCATTTCTATAGATTGGGGCATGTATGTAATTTTGGCCCGTTGAGGGCATGCATGTAATTATGTATGTGTTATGAGTGAGACCCCAGTGTTATGGGGATATATTTGAGATGTGTGGTCCGAGGTGATCCTAGTAAGCGGATTAGCATAATAGTCACAACGAGGTCTAATACCCGGCTCGAGGTGAGCCAGGGGGTATTTTGGGAATGCAGTATGCATTCAAGGTTGAATGGGTAACAGATAATTATTTAGTAATTATTTGGGTATGTCGAGATTAATTGAGAATTTATAGGGCTACTCGAGGTTTTGCGGGAAATGTGGCAAATGACAATTTTTCCCTTGGGGCCGTTAAGGGATAAGGTTGTGACTACAGGGAATTATGGTGTTTTTATCAAAGGATAGACTTAGCCTTCGTACTAGACTTCTGTAGAAGTTGAGGGAAACCAAAACTAGAAGGAACACTTAGCTTAACAACTCTCTTCCTCCCTCACTGTTCGATCTCTCTCTCTCTCTCCCTTGGTGTGCAAAGAGGGCTAGAGAAACTCATGGAGAATTGGAGCAAAAGTGGAGGATTTGAAGCTTGGGGACTAGGGAATC
The DNA here is from genome assembly GCF_963169125.1 of Humulus lupulus. Lineage (NCBI taxonomy): Eukaryota > Viridiplantae > Streptophyta > Magnoliopsida > Rosales > Cannabaceae > Humulus > Humulus lupulus. Next base: position 130,814,269 of record NC_084794.1, read on the forward strand.
AAGCTAGGACTACTTGAGGTTCAGCTCAAGACCAGAATTATGATCAAGGTAAGGTTTAGTATAGGTTTTCTAATGAATTTTCGCTGGTTTAGTTGAGGTTTAGCTAAGCTTTGGAATTAGACTGGTTTTGTATTTTTGGAAGGATTGTAGAATAGTTTTTGAGCTAATTATATTGATTATGTTTTACTCATGAAAGCTCTAGACAAAATTCTGGGTTTGGATATTATTTAGGGTAGGTTTTGGTAACTATGGTTCAAGAAAAATGCAGGAAATTCTAGGTTTAGGGCTCGAGTCGCGGCCCTATTCTTCAGGCGTCGTATCCCATGTGTGCGAATAAGATGGGAGCATCTGAATTTTGCCCAGTCATCGCGGCACAGGTTGAGGCGCACCGCGGCCCGTGTCCCCAAAAGAGAGCATCGGGGCCCTCTGACTTGTAGGGCGTCGCGGCCCTAAGAGGCTGGGCCGTGGCTCAAATAGGGGATATTGGCCAATTAAGGGTTTTAGGCTCGGGAACTCAAATCTTAAGGCTCGGGAAGGATTCTACTACCCGTTTTAGTAGAATTCGAGGTCCCAAAGGCTAGTATGTTATTATGAAGGCTTTTAATTGATTTAGATTGTGATGGCTATTTATCATTATGTTGTGACTAGGTTCTACCGCTCAGGCAGGGGATTAGGGTTCATGCTCAGGATCGCTTTGCATTGTCAGCTCAGGACACAAGGTAAGAAAATTGTTTGTGCTCATAGAGCTAGATTGTGCTTAGTATTGTGTGTATGGTTTGTAACTATTACGTCATACGTGTGTTTGTGACAAAACGGCAAAGGCCGAAATTGACAGAGGTCGGAAATGGCATAGGTCGGAAACAACAAAGGCCGGGAGCAGCAAAGGCTAGCATCGGCATTAAGCATGCTGAATGCAGGCCACCATGGCGCCATGGCGAGACCCTCAAAGGGTGTTGTACTCACCCGCTCAGTTAAGACCGTGGACTTGGCGCCTAGTAACGCACCCTGGTCGGCAGAGGCCATTGTTGTGCTTATGTGTTATCGTACTGCTATGTTGTTGTGAATTCATAATGGAACTTGTAGATTATTTGATGCATTTGATTAATTATGCATTTGTTAAAGCAAATTATTATATCCTGTGCTATGAAGTTTTCTTGCTGGGCCTCGGCTCACGAGTGCTCTATGGTGCAAATTATGGAAAGGAAAGGGTCGATCAACCATGAGTTGGAGGGCATGAAGTGGTGCGTACATGTTTGGCCTACCTGGCCGCCACGACTGGGGTTGTTTTGAGGGACACATTGTAAACGTTTGATTTTTTCGCTTAGGTAAATTGTACCCACATCTTTGGTTTGTAAATATATTTTAAAATAGTATTTTGGGATCCCAATATAGCAATTTTACGATTTTAATGAATGTTCAACCTTTTATACATAATTTTCATTAAACGAGTCTTTATTTTGATTTAATCACACTTTTTAGCTTAATAGCTCGATTAGTGAGTTAATGGCACCTTTTAAAATCACATGGTAGCGACTCTAGGGTAGTAGGGCGTTACATGTTTAGTTGATCAATTTGGTTGATGAGTGTATTAGCGAGCAAAATAGACCGAGACTTGATGATTTATTTGAATTTTATTTCATATTTCTGCCTAGTTCACTTAAAAGGTCTTAAATGTATTTTTAGGAGTTTAATTTCTTATTTAAATTGACTTGTAACACAAGTGAGCCTATAAATAAGAGGCTTCACTTGATTTTCTATTCGTGAGAGATTGTATGTACTAAAAGGCTGTCAAAATGTAATGAGAACTCTCTCTTAAGAAAAATCAATTGACTCAAGTTCATCTGATTCGTGGCATTCAAGTTGATACGTGCAATTTTAACTATATATTCTTAATTTTCTTTGGCTTAGAAATTGTTAGTATTTAGTTATTTTAATTTTATTTTTGGTATTTTGTGATTTTTTGGTTAAAAAGTCCTCTAAGACTTAAAATATACTTTTATTATCATTAAAATAAAATGAGTATGAATTAATATTTCTATGGATTTGGTTTGATGTATTTTTAATTTAGAAATATTTTAATTAATTAGATTTATTTGGTTTTATAGGGAGTTGTGATATTTTTATAAAGAAAATAAAAGAGTTGAACCCTAAACCCGAGCCAGAGTTGGAGCTTAAACTTCATGCACGATTTTGATATTGTTTCAACCATACTTTGAGATTTCGGCAGCAGTAAAAATTGTAAATATTTTTCTTAGCTTTCCATATCATGTTAAATTGTTCAAATCTGATTTATATCGAGAGATTTTGGCCAAAATACAATCAATTGTGCTCGACAAGTCAGTTTCTTGAGGACCACAAAAATATCATATTTTAAATACAAATTTGCAATAAATTGCTAGACATTTTTATACCAAATTTAAAAATTGGAGATATCACATAAATATAGAAGTTCAAATTAATAAATATCATAAAAATTATGAACTTGGCCTATTCCTTGCACCAAGTTCAAGATTCCATATCCAATCACTATAATTCCCAAAAATCCTCCCCTTCACCCTCCTAATTTTAAAAATCACCCATAAATGGAAAGAACAATCATCATTTGACCATCTTTCATTGTCTTGATATCAATCACACTAATGAGTTGCAATCCCTCAACTAATTTCAAAATTTTGCTTAGTAAGATACTCGAGTTACCAAATTAAGCTCTTAAATCAACTAGAAGAATTTCCAATCAAATCATAAGCACCTTAATTCCTCAAGTGATGTTGAAATCACCAAGATTGTCATCCTTATTATCAAACAAATCAACATGATCACCTCTTGACCCCTTCATACGTTTATCACATATAATTAATTCAAAGTATAAATAAGTAAATAAAATAAATAAAAATAATAACCAATATAGTAAATAATTAAAATAAGTAAACAAGACAATAATAAAAGAATCACCAAATATAATAATTAAATTAAATAAGTAAATAAACTAATAATAAAAGAATAACCAATATAATAATTATAATAATAAATAATGAAATTAAAATTGTGTGTGCCAGATATTACATGATGACAAGCCTAAACTCAGCTTCAAAGCAACAGATGCCAAATAGTAACATAGTCCCAAAACAAATATTAACATGTCAATCAATGGGTCAAGCCCAAACATGTCATCATGGACCAAAGTCCATCTGGTTTCAAAACCGAGATGGGGTGCACATAAAGTACTTAGTTCAAAGCTCTAACCTACTGTGTTGTCACAAGAACCTGGCCCATATAATGACTGAATTCAATACTTAGCGCCAAGTCAGCTGGAGGCTTATTCAATCTTCAGTCAGAAGTATAGCCTGAAAAAAAATGATCTTCCTCTAAAATAGGAGGGAGGACCACCCCCTTAGTCACTCTGTTAAGATTGGGCAATGACTCTCTCAAGGGGATATAAATGTCTAGCCTTAAGTGTGGCTACGCATAATCACACACAAAAAAGCCTTGTTACTATAGTCCATTCTCTATTCCAAAAGCTACAGCTACCAATACTAGCTCCTCGCCACCGCTCTAGAGATAGGTAGTTTTCATTCTATTATCTACTTCATTTCCTTGTTTACTCACATTGTTAAATAATGACCACTGAAGTCCCTTTGGTTAGCACCAGCCTACACAAGGCTTTTACAGTAACTTGTTCTTTGTTCTACAGGATATCGGTGCCCTATATTTGAAACAACATCAATTGTTGATTTCACCCTCTAGAAACCATCTACTGTCTTATTACTAAACAACTTATTAACCAGTTAATATAATATCACTAATTGATTAGTAACCACCATTTTGTTTTGCAGATTAGTAACTAGTTACCACTCTGAAGCTGAGAAAATTGGTAACTAGTTACTTGATGTGATTACAGATTTGAAATTTAACCCAAAAATAGATCGCAAGCCTTTTTTTTATTGGAATTGCAAATTGATTAATTTTATTCTTGGGTAACACAAAATCCATTAGAATCATGATTTCAAAGCTAACCTTTGCATAATTTCGTCCTTTGAGCTGGCAAAAATGTAGATTGAGATTGTCGCCAGAGATATGGACGGGCAGGGCAAAGAGATTGATGAGATCTGTGATTTATTTTCCTTGAATTGATCTTTTTTTTTTTTTAAATGTTGCATATTAGTAATTGGTTACCACTCTTAAATTGAGACAAGTGGTAACTAGTTACAATGATGAGATTTCTAGAGTTTGTGAAAATGATTTCAAATTCAAGTTGTAGGAAAAATATACCGGATCTTGTTTATTATCATCTGATTTTTCAAATAATCAAAATATGAATAGAAATCCTAGAACATGCATCTATTGAAATTAAACTATAAACACAAAGATAAATGTTGTGTTTGGTAAAAATTTTGTTTTCGAATTTTTTAAACACAAAACAAAAATAATATTTTTATTTTTGCTTCTTTATTTTTTAAAAATAAAAATATGTTTGGTAACTATTTGTGTTTTTTGTTTTTAAGAACAAAAAATAGTAAATGTGTTTGATAACTTTTTTTTTTTAACATTATAAAATGGAGTGTTGATTTGAAGAAGTGGAGAAAAAAAAAACAAAAAGTCGAAAACGGTTTAAAAAAAAATTGAAAGTGAAAAAATTATACTTTCAAAATTTAATGATTTTTAATTAAAATTTTTTAAAATAATAAATAAAAATAGAGTTACAAATTTTTATGTTTAATTGTTAAATTTTTAATTAATTAAATAAAAAATTATTTTGTTTAAGTGTTACCAAAGCACCAAAGTAATTTACTTAGTTATATGCAACAGAATTAATGAGGCTTCATCATTTCAGTTCTCCATCCTTTTGTCCTTTTTGATAGCTAGGAATTGTCAAGAATTGAAACACTTTACAGAATGCAACCATAATCTAACTAGTGTGGGCAATTTTCTTAACACATGAGATAGAAATCTAGATGAGAAGAGAGAGTGGCTAGAAGAGTGTAATCTCTAATGTCTTAAATTTAAGACCCAATGGACTCAAATTCAAGACCCTTTTTATAATAAATTAATCAAATTCTTATTCAAATTAACTATTTATAATTTGAAACTTAATTTAATATTATTTATTCATATTAACTCTGAAAATTTTGTATTTTAATGTTTACCAAGTGATTAAATTAAATAATTTAATAGATTGTGGAATAGTGATTAAGTTGTTTTGACAGAATCAAAATCTGATCTAACAACTAAGCCAGTTGTCTCAACAGATTATTACATAAATAAAAAAAAACAAGTATAAAAAAAAAAAATCAACACCAGAGATTTTTTACGTGGTTTGGAAAACCTAGTCCACAGGGCCCCGTCCAAAAATGAAACTGATTAATAAGGTATGACAAAGTACAAAATCACAATTGACTTACACATAGATAGACTCCCTCTATATTTATACCGCAAGCTTTTGCAAACCCTTCAAAAATTCAATTTCTTGATGAGACACCAATGCTTTTGAACTCCTTTCAAAGGTTGATGAATGTTTTCTTTCTCCCGAAGAAAGTCTTAGTAAAATCTTCTCCCGAAGATTGTTGAACTCATTATCAATGGATGACAGATGTTTGTACACGAAATAGATGAATACAAAAGAAAGATACACAGCTCCTAGATAATAGATTAAGGTATCCACTCTTAATCTCACAAAAAGAACTCTCTCAAAAGACAAATGATATTAAAAAAAAATGAGAAGTGAAAGAGCTAAGGATTTGTGGCTACTTGGTTCTTCATTTATAGCTGAAATGGTCTTTCAAAGTAGACCACAAAATCTGCAAAAATCAAAGAGATAATTGCACAAATTCTTTATTTAGAAAATTATGGCAGTCTGTCAGATTCTATTGATACAGATTAGGAAACTGACTCAATAGATAATGTATTTGGACAGACTGACAATCCAGATTCATTCCAACGAATTTTTTGGTCAATTGAATTTATAATAATTTCCTAGTTTATACCATGATTTGTAGTAAAGGATTAGAAAATCATAAAATATTATTTAAATGAAGAAAGTTGAAAATCTTTTCTTTATTATACAGAGTTTCCTTTTTCAATAAAGGAAACTACATTTTTTTTTAATCTTTCTTTTCACAGCCAGACATTGCCACAAAATTTGTCAATAACAAATATCACAAAATATTCTTTAATCAATTGACAAAAAGTCTCAAAGTTTTAAAAAAGAAAAGTATATTTTATTTAAAGAAAAATATTCTTATAAATAAGAGAATATTTTCTCAATTAATTTCAACATATATGGACGAAATTTCTAGTAAAAATATTGTCATAAAAAGATATTATGATTTCTAGAGAATTAAGATTTAAGAAAATAAATCTGGAAAAAATAATTTGTCACGTCAGATCATAAACCTGTCAGGACAACTGCTTCAAACTTGCCAAAAAAATACTTTTGAGTTATAAAATATATTGTCTATTTAAGATAGACAATTTAGGTTTTACAATCTCCCTCTTTCACATCTTTTTAGACAAAAACCTATTATTTTATTTCACTCAAAAGTATTTGTAAAACGCACTTTAATTGAAGCATAGAGTTTACTCAAAACACCCCTGCACAAGATATAACAAAAAAAAAAGGGCACATAATAAAAAACATGTTCCAAACTCGATCAATTAGCATAAGAACATGAAAATTTTTGTTCTCCCCCTAGATAACTCTTCTCCCTTTTTTTTCTATCAAAAGGGCCAAAGGAACATCATCAAGGGTCAAACACACTTTCATCATAGTTCGTCACCATGGTTGCCTGCACATATGTTAGATGAAAAATGAAACAAAGAAACAAGAAGAATAAGAGAAAACGAAGTGGAAGAAAAATCAATGGGTAACAACCAAAACAACACAAAAAATGGGAAAATGAAAACTTTTTCTTGTCTAAGAATATGATCTTCAATGCGCAAAATAAATTGTCAATATTTCCACTATTCCCACAAACGATCAACAATTTTTTGTTTTTTATTTTATTTTTTATAATAACACAAATGTATATATATATAAATATAAAAAATGCCAAAATAACATTTTGTGCCTAAAATCTTTCATGACCTGTTCATTGAGAAAGAACCAAATATTAGTACATTTAACAAAATTTTACTATAATGTTTAGTAAATCTATTTAACATACCATTGTTTTATTTGTCTCAAGAAAAATAGTTAGTCCTATCCCATGAAATATTTAAAGTGAATCAAATGGTGTATATGAGTTTTAAGATATTTTTTTTACCACTAAAATCAGTCTTAAGCATTTGAGTGTGCATGTGAAAGCATGGGACATTGCCCTTTGGTGGCAAATTTTAGCATTTTTCGCAAGTTGCGTGAAGTACCCAACTCAGATGTTTTCACACTACACCGATGGTAGCCATTTTCACACGGTAGAATATCTTCCACATAATTTTAGTTATATAGTTACAACTTACTCAAGGATGGCTTTCACACACCAATGCAAGTAGCTCTATTCTTAAGATGGAGCTTGAGACAAGATAAAAAATGTTATATGCTCATACACCACATACACATATTGATTTACAAATATATTACATGGACAGACCTGTCTATTTTTCGAGACCACTAAGCATGATATATTAACTAGAAAAACTAACCAAGTAGTAAAATAATGTTAAAAACTAATGTTTACACTTTTCTCAATTTGGACAAGAATATGACAACTTTTGAGCAACACAATGTCAAGGATATGGCAAAAACAAAAACAAAAACAAAAACAAAATTAATTAGTACAAACCCCAAAGGATTTCCTAAGGGAATCAAACTTGACCGCATATAGGGATTTTGTGAAAATATCTGCAATTCGTTTGACAATCTCAACATATTCTAAGACCCACATTTTATTTTCAACAAGTTTTCCAATGCATCGAGACACACTATCAACACAAATATTTTTTTTATGAGAAATTTTCAAATATTTTCCCAATTGACATAGTCCATACTTACCAAAAGAAAGTTTACCCAATTTTGGCACTCCATGAATAAGACCACATTACCAATTTTTCTCAAATTTTCAAAATCCACATGACCATGTTTTTCATAACACAAATTAGTATCACTCCTTGTGTTTGTGTGACAAGTGTATGACTGAGATGATGTGTAATAATTATCAACAGATTTATAACCCTTCAACACACAATTTCCATCTTGGTCTAGCACAAAACAATTCTCGTGAGAAAAATTTACAAACAAGTCTTGGTCACAAATTTGACTTATACTAATTTAATTAGTTTTAAGTTCATCAACCAAAAGAACATCTTCCAAATTTGGTAGTCCCTCAGAATTTAGAGTGCCACTACCAAGTACCTTACAAGACTTTCTATCTCCAAATGTGACTTCCCCATTTTTCAAATGCGATAGTTTTCTCTAAACCTAAAAACTATTCTAAACCTTCTATCTGTCAAAATCTCTAGATCTCATGTGTTGAATACATCTAAGGAGTAACATAAATCAACCTTTTGAATCCTACGTGCCCACACATGTCCTTGTGAGTTTGAGGATTGGTCTGGAAGATCAGGGTATGAAATCTCAAAACACTAGATAGGAAGATCGTTGATTTATACAAAAAGACTCAAGGAAACTTGATAGGCTACAAGAGGTAATCCCTGGTCTATTTGTATGTGATTTAATACTAATATATGTATATGATCATGGCTGTTATTAATATTTATTAAAATTGGTCCATATATTCTGCTACATACCTTTGATTTGATCATTTAATATCAATAATTGGTATCAGAGCAGTCTATACATATATATATTAAATATTATGTGGGTTTCTTGCATTTGTTATATGTATGTTGATATGTATATTGAATGGATAAATATGTTTTTCGAATGTATGGTTGAATGATGAATCGTTAATTATATGATGCTATTGGGTCAGGAATTTTATTGTTTTTCTAGATCTTGTGTAAGCCATAAAGGGCATAGGATTTTTGTAAATTTATTTGAGAAATATGTATTTTAAAAAAATATATGTACACAAAGATGAGGAGGAACATGAGCCATGCACCTAAGAAGCACACGACTTGAGCCCCTGCTCACCCTCGTGCACGCCTAGGCTTGAGCCTCCACCTGCAGCCGTGCGCCAGACACACACCAGCCCCGTGGCTCTAAACGCGCACCTAGCGCCTATGCACGCGCGCACCCACTTACCTCAACGTGCGCCAAGCCCGCCTGCCAGGCCCCTGGCCGATCCTTTGCACACCAACCTGCCACCCACCCGAGCCCTTGGCTCCACTGCTGGTATTAAATGATCAAATCAAAGGTATGCAACAGAATATATGGACCCATTTTAATAAATATTAATACCAGTCAGATTCATACACATATAAATATTAAATCACATACAAATAGATCATAGATTACCTCTTGTAGCCTATCAAGTGTCCCTAAGCCTTTTTGTATAAATCAACGATCTTCCTATCCAGTGTTCTGAGATCTCGCACCCTGATATTCCAGACCAATCCTCAAACACACAAGAACATGTGTGGGCACGTAGGATTCAAAAGGTTGATTTATGTGACTCCCTAGATGTACTCAATACATGAGATCTAGAGAGTTTTGACAGAGAGAAGGTTTAGAATAGTTTTCAGGTTTAGAGAAAACTATCGCTTTAGAAAGAAAGCCTAATTATCCATCCTCTCTGAATATCACGTATATCAGATTTATAAAAATATTAATCTAATTAAATAATCTTTATTTAATTAAAATGTCATTCAAATTAAAATTGTTATCTCTATTTTCCCCCTGGACACGTGGCATGACACAATGGGTCTGTGGGCTCTCCCAAAGAGATCAAATGCTCATCCTAAGCCCAATGAACGGGGATGAGGAAAGTCCTAGCGGCCCAATCATCAATAAGCTCATCTTTGTTTGATGAGCGCCACCATAACGAGGGAACCAGAACTAAGATGCGGGCCCAACTCATCTGCCCAGTCCCAACCCATTCGTATCCTCTAGGATGTGGGTATAGGTGGCAGGCTCGATAGTCTGGTAGTACAACCTTATCAAGAATGAATTTGAGCCCTGGTAAACGAACCAGGGTCCTAGTGAATGGAACGGGACGTTAGTAAAGGAACCCGGACCAGATGTCCGGATAGGGCAAGATTGACCTTCCCTGACGCTGACACGTTCCCAAGAAACACGGAAGTTGGTCTCCTCAACTAACCTACACAAGAAGTTATATATGGAATGTACGCTGCTACTAGGAAACAGTATTGCCACTACTCTGACAGATCTTGTCCCCAGGATCCCCTTAGAAAGCCTACGCAGACCAGTCTGAAGTTATGTAATATTGATAGCTATACGGCTTGGCCACACCCAAGCCAACCCAATGGGCCCTGATTAATATGTATTATTTAGCACTATCCTTTGTATTAAGCCTCCATTAGCGAGCAATCCATGATTACATCCCTATTAGGCCCGGATTAGTCCGGCCCAAACCCATCGCACCTAAACTACCTATAAATAGGACCAGTTGTGCACTGTAGTGGGGATCCCATATTTTCTCTTGTAAGCAATTACTCTGCTAAAACTTGGAGAAAACTCCATTGTCAAAAGCTCTCTAAGCTCTAATACAACTGACTCTTGGACTAAGGCTCATTAACGCCCCAACCACATAAAAACCTTGCTTGCATATTTTAAATCATTTCTTTTTTGCTCTTTTATCTTTCATAATTCTAGTTTCTGAAAAACTCGATAAACATTTTGGTGCTTTCATTGAGAGCAGAAGGAAGCGTGAGTTGATCTTGAACATCTGCAACAATGGTGAACACCAAGCATACCATATTTGATCCTACTCACCAAAAATAGCAAGGCAATGAAGAACCATTGCCCAATCAACCATCCCCTTAGGACCAACCTAAGGAAAGACCCTATCAAGTGCCTCTGCCTGATGACTCCCAGAATTTTGGGGACGGGGCTAACTATGACGAAGGTTACTACGAAGAGAATGAAGGGGAATATTCAGATCACGAGGCCGAAGATCCTATTGACCCTGAAGAAGATATGAATCCTGAACAGGAGGACCCAGAAGTGGTCTATCTAAGACAGCAAGTCCTAGATCAAGAAGCCAAGATAGCTGAACATAAGGAGGCCACCCGCCAGATGCAAGAGTCCCTCCTGGCTCTTCAGGCCTTCATTGCTACACAAGGATTGGCAGCCAATTCTCCAACCGTTCTGCCTCTAGGAACACAGTCGTCGGTCCAACCAATTAGGACCGACATACCTAAGAACCCGAACCCAATCCCTCCCTCGGGACCACATCCCGGAGATGGCCCGTCAAATCCCGGTCAAAAAAAAGGAAAAGCCAAGATGGCTGATCCCGTGGGAAAAGCAAACCCCCAAAAGAAAGCACATCCTGTTCCAAAAACTGGGGCTAACCCAGGGAAATTCCCTAGGAAAGAATAGATGCATCATGTCCCAGGATAGGATCATCCGATCGATCCATAAGGTGTCAGGCCCCGGAATGTCCCTAGACAGGCCAAACGGGAAAGACATTTCCATCCTAGTGCCTCAGTGAATAAAGATCATAGAGGAAACAAGCGCAAGGAAGATTCGGGAGACGATACTTCCCGAATAGACTTGCGTGACGAATTTAATGCCCTAAAGGAACGGGCCCGCAAGGAAAAGATTTGCCCCCGAGGGGGCGACTTGAGGAAAACCTCAACTACAGGAAGAACGAAAGAGTTCCACTGGATGATGGAATGGCCAAACAGTTCGTGGAACAGTTGGCCGCATTAAAGAAGGTCAGGGATGGCTTGGTCCAAAAACAAGAAGGAGGAGGCTCCGATTCCGAAGAAGAGGAAAAGGAGCCATACGCTAAACACATCCTGGATGTGGTACTATCGAAAGGGTTCAAAATGTCGAACCTACCCGCCTACACCGGGAACGCAGACCCCAGGGAACACTTGTCACGCTACAACCGCTTGATGACTGTAGCTCACGTCTTCGACAACGGCAAATGCCTGTGTTTCTCAATCACTCTGGCCGGACCTGCGGAAGAGTGGCGAAAGAGACTTAAACCATGATCAATCCAATCCTGGTCTGGATTGCAATCAGCATTCTGTAAACAATTTTTGGCCGCCATGAAGATGGACATGCAGATCAGTGCACTAGCCAATGTCAAGCAACATCCCACAGAATCCCTCAGGGCTTATATTCAGCACTTTACGGAGGAAGCCTCAAAAACCAAGGTGGATGACAGACAGTGCCTGGTGGCTCTCCAATCCGGGATTAGAGCTAGATCCCCTCTTTAGGGCGATATGCAGCGTAGCACGGCGGCCACCCTAGAAGAATTCATCAGGAGGGCACAAGGCTTTATCAACTGGGAGGAAGCCTGAATCCAAGCTTTTGGATGGCAGCCAACAACTCAGTCGAGTGCCCAGACCTTTCCCGGATATCTAGTGCAATACCCCGCAAACCATCATCCGACACCCCCAATGGCAATCGTATCCGCTAGTACCCCTGGGATGACATTCGTGACCCTGATGGTCTATGGTCCCACTTCAACGAGGTACACATCAACTCAATCTGCCCCACTCTCCGGGTACAACATGGCGCCAGTCAGGTACAGTGCCACTCCCAACGGTGCCCAATCGTCTCAAGTTGGGGGAACGGAGGTGAGCATGAACCCTTCCCGGGGAAAGAGATCGAGCAAAGGGCAGAACCAGTCTGAACCCTCCAAAAAGGGCAAAAGGGGTTACGAACCCTAATACACAGAATATACCAACCTGGTGGACACCAGGAAGAATATATACCTGGCAACAGGCAGTATGGTCCATTACCGGAAGCCAACCCCCATGTTCAAAGGGGGAAAGAACTGAAGGGACACTAGCAAAAGGTGTGCCTATCACAAATACGTGGGTCATATGACCGAAGAGTGTTGTCAACTGAAGGATGAGATTGAAAATCTAATCAAGTTGGGACATCTCCACCAATGGGTCAGAATGTCAGTGGGAGTTACGGGACTAGTAGCAACTACCAGACAACCTACTGCCCCAGGTGCACCTGGATCGTACTGACATCCCCAGGGAGGGTACGCTACAAGTCTGGGAGCACATTCCCCTCAGGGGGCCCCGATTATGCAGGCACTCGAACCTGGAATGCCATATCCCCCCGAAACCGCGCCTCCGCAGATAAATGGTCACGTGGCCACCATATCAGGAGGGCCACATCTGGGAGGACCGTCCCAGAATGATCAGAAATGCTACCTCAGCAAACTCGACCACGACCACGAGGTATGCACCTTGGTCCAAACTCCGGCCCAACACCCGAAGTTGATGAACTTTCCCATCACTTTTGTAACGCCCTACATCACTATGGCTGCTTCTTGGAATGACGACTGGCCTTACAAACCAACACGAGTCTTTCCAGGGTGCTTTGTCCTCACTCGCATGCTTCCTGGGAAAACTTCCCAGGAGGTCACCCATCTTGAGATTGCTCCAGCTCAAACACACTTCACTTTGGAGTTCTCAAGTGATGGGCTACCGAAAAGAAGATGCATCTTGTTGATATAGGTAGTACCCATTAATCCAATTAAGCCTTCTTCAACTGTGTAGTCACATACCTACACAGTCTTAGAATCATCACACTTGACCTTCCCCAGGCGGTGTGGGATTTCATAGCTTTACCCAGTCTTTCCCCCTACGGATAACGGGATACTGACTATCACAATCACCCACCCTTAGGGATCCGACGTCCCCGTCGGCCACACTTCCGACTGGGTAAAGGCTCTGATACCATTTTGTAACACCCCACGTCAATATGGTTGCTTCCTAGATTGATGAAATGCCCTACAAACCAACACGAGTCTTTCTAGCATGCTTTTTCCTCACTCACACGCTTCCTAGGAAACTTCCTAGGAGGTCACCCATCTTGAGATTGCTCCAGGTCAAGCACGCTTAACTTAGAGTTCTCAAGTGATGGGCTACTGAAAAGAAGATGCATCTTGTTGATATAGGTAGTGCTCATTAATCCATTTAAGCACGAAGGGTGATCCGGGAGGAAGATGAATTGGATCCGCGAATAGGAGCGGACAGGGCACTAGAACCCATGGAGGAGGTAAATGAGGTGTGCATTAGTGATAGCGACCCGACCAAAGTTATCCAGGTCGGAAGGAACCTGATTCAGAGGTCAAGGCTGCCATTATTTCCCGAGTTAGAGAGAACTAGGATATCTTGGCCTGTTCTCACTCAGATATGACTAGAATCGACCGCAACATCATATGTCACACCCTGAACATTGACATGAATGCAACTCCAATCTGGCAGAAGCAAAGACCTCTAGGGGTGGAGAGGGCAGAGGCCCTCAGATTAGAGGTTGAGAAGTTGTCCTCAATCAACTTCATTCGGGAGGCCTTGTATCCCGTTTGGCTGGCCAATCCGATGTTGGTACCAAAGCCGAATGGGACATGGAGGACTTGCATCGACTTCACCGACCTTAACAAGGCCTATCCGAAAGATTGTTTCCCTCTGCTCCAGATCGACCAGGTGGTAGATGCAACGTCCGGGTACGAAATATTGAGTTTCATGGATGCCTATTCTGGCTACAACCAGATCTCAATGCACGTAGTGGACCAAGAACACACCAGTTTCTGGACAGACAAAGGTGTGTACTGCTACATTGTCCTGCCTTTCGGGCTCAAGAACATCGAAGCCACTTATCAGAGGTTGGTCAACAGGATGTTCCAGACCCAATTGGGAAGGAACATGGAGGTCTACATAGACGACATGCTAGTCAAGTGCAGGGCCTCGAAGGGACATGCAGATGATCTGGCAGAGGTGCTTTCCATCATTAAGAAGTATGGGATGAAGTTGAACCCCAAAAAATGCACATTTGGCATGGCATCTAGGAAATGTCTGCGCTACATAGTAAGCTCGAGGGGAATAGAAGCCAACCCAAACAAGATCAAAGCACTGATCGAAATGCCCTCGCCACAAAAGCATAAAGACGTTCAGAGCTTGATGGGAAGAATAGCGGCCCTAAGCCGCTTCGTCTCGAAGTCCACGGACAAGTGAATCCTGTTCTTCAATATTCTTCAAAGAAGCCAAAGGTTCAAATGGACGACCGAGTGTGAAGAGACCTTCCAAAAGTTGAAGGAACATCTGGCCTAAGCGCCAATCTTGTTGAAACCAATGGATGGGGAATCGTTATACCTATATCTAGTCGTGTCGGAACACGCCGTCAATGCTACGTTAGTGCGGGAAGAGGGAAAGGTCCAACTCCTGGTCTATTACGTAAGCAAAAGGTTGCTGGGCACAGAGTTCAGATACCTATTAATCGAAAAAAGTAACATTTTGCTTACTGATCGCGTCCAGGAAGTTGAGACCTTACTTTCAGGCCACGCCATTAAGGTATTAATGATCCTCTGCGACAAGTATTACAGAAGCCCGAATCATCGGGAAGACTCTTAAAGTGGGCCATGGAGCTTAGTCAGTTTGACATAGCATATGTTCCCAGGATTTCCATCAAGGGGCAGGCCCTGGCCGACTCCATTTTGGAATGCACCAGGATCACCGAAGATGAAGAACCCGCCGACCCCATCACGCCTCTACGGAAGGGCTTCGTAGATGGAGCCTCGAATGAAAATGGGGCCTGGACCGGGATCATCTTAACATCCCCCTAAGGCCATTAGTTACAGAGCGCCCTACGCTTCCAGTTCGAAGCATCGAATAACGAAGTCGAGCACGATGCCATGTTAGCCGGATTATGTTTGGCCCGGGAGGTAGGGGCAGCGAATATAGAAGTCTACAGCGACTCCCAACTGGTAGTCAGGCAGATTTCGGGGGAATACCAAACAAAGAGAGAAAGGATGGCCGCCTATGTAATGCGAACCTGAGAGTTACTCCAATACTTCAAGAAATACTTCATCTGCCAAATCTCCAGGGAACAGAATGTATTTGCGACACATTGGAAAAACTGACCATGGATGTTGAAGCAGAACTCTCTTGGCTTGTCCCGGTCGACCATCTTCCTGCACCTAGTATTTAGGCCCCCGCAATCAACGCCATAGATTACTCCATGTCCTGGATGGGCCCTCTCATCCACTACTTAACAACAAGGGGGTTTCTCGCGGACAAGGCGGCCACCAGGAAACTTTAGTACTAAGCTCCCAGATTTGTCATGATGGATGGAAAACTCTATCGCAGGGGGGTTGTCCATGCCATATCTTCAATACGTGTCTAGGACAAAAATGAGTGCAATCATGCACGGAGGTTTCTGCAGAGATCACACGGCCGGACTCAGCTTGTCCAAGAAAATCCTAACACAAGGATATTTTTGGCCAACGATGAAGAAGGATTGTGTTGATTACGTCCGCAAATGTGAACAATGCCAAAGGTACGCGAATATCATGCGAGCCCCCCCAACGGAAATAACCCTGATGACCAGTCCTTGGCCTTTTGCAGTGTGGGGAATCGATTTGGTAAGGTCGCTCCCGACCGGGAAAGGTGGTGTAAAATACCCCATCGTGGCCGTCGACTATTACACTAAGTGGGTCGAGGCAAAACCAATGAGCACCATCACCTCCAAAAAGGCCCTGGACTTCGTCATCAATAACATTGTGTGTCGATACGACCTCCCTTACAAATTCGTGTTCGACAATGGGAAGCAATTCGACAGTGTCCACTTCACTGACTTCTGTGAAAGACATGGCATCATCAAAAGCTTCTCCACAGTCTCAAGGCCTCAAGAAAACAGGCTAATAGAGGTCATGAACAAGACTTTAAAGGGGACATTAAAGAAAAAGCTACAAGCCTACAAGAGCAAGTGGTTGGAAGAACTGTCCCGTGTCCTATGGGCATACCGGACCACAGAAAGAACATCAACCGGACATACTCCCTATTCAATGGTGTACGGATGTGAAGCGATCATCCCAGTAGAAATGGTAGTCCCGTCTCACAAGCAGGACACATATGATCCCATCCAGAACCACGCCTTACTCCAAGAATCCTTAGATCTCATTGAAGAGATCCGGGAAGAGTCTCAGGTTCAACTGAAGATGTATCAAGGAAAGATCGCTAGACACTTTAACTCTAAAGTCAAAAGCTAGAAATTCGAAACCAGCGATCTAGTCCTTAGAAGAGTCTTCCATGCTATCTAAGATCTAGGAGTGGGGATTCTAGGACCAAACTGGGAAGGACCCTATGAAATCCAAAATGAAGTATGTCCGGGAATGTATCGCTTAAGGCGACTAGACAGAACGAAGGTCCCAAGGGCCTGGAATGCAGAACATCTCTGCCGGTACAATCAGTAGTTTGGAAGGTCTGATTCTGTTGTTCTTTCCTAAATTTTCTTCTTTTTAACAATGTACAAAACATCATAAAGATGGTGTGTACAAAACATCATAAAGAAATAAAAGTTCGCATCCATCTTCATTTTTTACACTAGCAAGTGACCTAAGACTACACTCTTCGATCATTTGCGGGGTGGGGGGGGGGGGGGGGGGTTATGACCATCTATACAAGTAAGTCTAGGAATAAAAACAAAACAAGATGAAAAGCTTAGAGCTTAGTCCTAATCCGGACTCGTATAGATGGGGTGCAAAACCCAACTCACAATAAAATAGGATGCAAGGCTCAGGCCAGTCCTAACCCAGACATACATGGTCCAAGGGGTACAAAACCCAACAGGATGCAAGGCTCAGGCCCAATCCTAACCTGGACATACATGTTCCGGGGGGGTACAAAACCCAATAGGACGTATGGCTCAGGCCTAGTCCTAACCCAGACATACATGGTCTGGGGGTTCAAAACCCAATAGGATGTACGGTTTAGGCCCAGTCCTAACCCGGACATACATGGTCCAAGGGGGTACAAAACCCAATAGGACGTATGGCTCAGGCCCAGTCCTAACCCAAACATACATGGTCCGAGGGGTTCAAAACACAATAAGGCACGAGGCTCAAGCCTAGTCCTAACGCGAACATACATGGTCCGGGGGGTTCAAAACCCAATAGGGCGCGAGGCTCAGGCCTAGTCCTAACCTGGACATACATGGTCTGGGGGTTCAAAACCTAGTAGGATGTAAGGCTCAAGCCAAGTCCTAACCAAATCCCTATTCATGTTTCCTCTATAATGGCCCAGAGCCATTGGAACGTGAGTTTTAGGTCTAAGTTGTTTAAAGTTAGTCTTATAAATGGCCCCGGCTGTTGGAACCTTACACCTAGGTTCAAAATAAGCTAATCAACTAATCTCTACTGGTCCAAACTCTTGGAACCTGAACACCAGAGTCAGGACAAATAAATTAAACGATAGTTATCAACTCCCTAGCAGTCTAGGCCGTTGGAACCTGAATGTTAGGATTAAAGTGAGTTAACTAATTAATTCATGTCTAAAATAAATCTTTAATGGTCTAGGCCATTGGAGACCAAACTATAGAATCAGGGTAAAAAAGCTAAGTTATAATGATAAGTCTAAAACAGTCCAGGCCGCCAAGACCCGAGCACGGGTCCCAACACAGGCTAAATGTCTTCTGCAACATTTCCCTAGTGGTCCCGGTCGTTGGAACCAGGACCCAACACTTGATCCAGGTTCATGCAGAGTGGTAAAACACTTGGTGAATTTTAAGAAAAAATAGACGAATGAAAAATGGAAATCATAGTGCATAAGGTAAAATAAATATATAAACACAAACGATAAAAATTGTCTCGGACGCATCCACGTCCATAAAATTAATATTTGTTCAAACAAAAAGGAAAGAAGCCCCAATTACAACAAAAAGGCTCAGGCCTAGGCTTCGCCCTAATACGGAACACCTAGAATAATCTCATCTTGCTCACCTCCTGCCAAAAGCTCTGCATCGGCTTTCTCCTTGGCCTCAAATTCAACCTTCTTCTCAACTGGATCTAGGTAGACGAGAAGGTTCATGTTCTTGTCCTGGAGCCAGGCCATGTAAATGGCCTCGTCAAACGTGGCCTCCAGCAAGGCATCAACCTGTTCCTTCCCTTGGCGAGCCTCCTCGTTCCGCTTTATCTCCAGCTGAAGCAGGCCATCCAAAGCCTGATTTTGGGACTCAAGGGTTGCAACCTTCTCCTGATCCTTGCAGGATTGGACCTCAGCTGCCTCTAAAAGGGCCTTGATTGATGCCTCTGAGCCTCGAACACGAAGTAGCTCTGCCTCCAGACCGTCCACCAACTTCTTATTATTGACGTCCTTCCTGGATAAAGTTTCTTCGTGTTGGGCTTGAATCCGGGCAGCTTCCTCACAATCAGCCTTGGTCCGGGTAGCTTCCTTGGCCAGGGCCTTCTTAGCGACTTCCCATTGGTTAACAGCCCCCTCCATATCCATCTAGGCCATCTACAGCTTCATCATCATCTCTGCCACAAGATCCGCGTTCCTATGGGCCAACAGGGCATCCTGGAACAAACAAAAGTTATAAAATATATTAGCAATGAGTATGACAAACTAAAAGAATATACGGACATGTAACTGTGGATGCCAAAAATCCACCAAGGAAAAAAATCTCTGATCCCCGGTTGAAATACATGGCTAAGGGTCACTTAGTCCTATTATTGGGCTCAGGCCTAAAGGTCTCATGAGACCACGTTCTAGCCAACACTCCCAAGTGCCCCACAGGTCTCTGAAGATTCAAAGGCTCACGACACCCTTATGTGTTTTGCGCCCCTGGGCCTTGCGAGGCCCCCGCCTCGCGCCCATATGTCGGGTGTCCATGTTTCTCGCGAGACCCTTGCCTGGTTGAAGACCCGAGTGCCAAGATCTTAGGAGTCTTGTTCCCATGTGACTCACGAGACCTCCGCCTCATTGGACACCAAAGCATCTCATCAAGGGCCTCGCACCACGACCTTGCGTGCGGAGCCTCGCCGTCCGCACCTCACCTCGCCCAGGCACCTCGCGTGCCCATGCCAGCGCCTCACGAGATGTTGAGGCCATGCATAGTGAGGCACACCTCGCCTCACTCCTGGGATGCCCCCTCGCACCGCGCCTCAATGACGCCCCCCTCGCACCGCGCCTCTGCGAGGCCACCTTGCCTTGCACCTCAGCGAGGCCCCCTCGCACCGCGCCTTCGCGAAGCCACCTTGCATGGAGGCTCTAGCCGCCTGGGTCCACATGGCACACGCCTGACCAACGCCTTGTACTACATATGCCCCTCGCGCTTCACAAATATATATCCATAAAGGCCACAAGTAGTCTGATGCTTAGTAGAATATAAAGTGGCTTAAGGCATAGGCGCATCTTGGATAGGTGAAAACATCTACGGGGCATGTGGAACACGTAAGGGTACGGAACATACATATCAACCAAAAGAAGACAAATCTTGGATATGGTATCCACCCTAGAAAAGTAGTGGCAGTACTAGAACGGTACATAGTTAGGAATCCCCAAGCACACCTATGATGTTTGTACCCGACAAGTAGTGGAGGTACGACACGGTACCCATGCAGGAGTACTTTTGTCAGACCACTGACATATACAGGAACCGACCACCACTCCTCCAACACCACTATCACCTGTAGCCTGGATATGCAGCCCCTGTCTCACTGGGACCATAGTGTACCAAGAGCCATTAGAGCTCACCTATAAATAGGGCCTCCCATCATCATTGAAGGGGGTTGGACAAATTCATTGTAGAGAGAGATAGTGAAGCAATAAATGAGGTTTTCCTCCATTGTTGTTCTGCATGTTTCTTTCTTAAGTTTTTCCTAAGTTCAATCTACACATTCTTTGTAACAAGCATTGAGTTTTCCATCCATATATCGTTGACGAGTTTCTGCCGTCAATAGTAACTTACCGCGGTGGCCTGGTGACGAATGGCCTGGGAGATGAACAGGGCATCCTGACTGGCCTAGGTGGCATACCACTTCAGGTAAAGGGTGGACATGGTCATTCCCACCTAGGCCAACAAGTTTGCGGCTAGCAGAGCCGTGTCTTGCCCCAACTTAGGCCGGAACCTAATCTCAACTACGAGTCGGTCCACGATCTGTTGGAGAGCGCTGAAGGCCTCAAGACACTCAGCAAACTCCACCTTTCACCGAAAAATTAAGGCCCAGTAAACCTCCTCCCGCTTGTCCTGACCACCTTCGCAAGCACGAGACACCATTCGCGTCCTCTCCTCCTAGAGGACCAAGTCCCCTTCCTCGGGAAGGGCAGGATTAACAGGAACTCTGGAAGCCTCCGGGACCTCTCGTGTGACGATGAGGCTTTCCTCGGAAGAGTGCTCCTTAGCCAAGGCAAGTTTCTTGGTCCTAGCCCCCTTGGCCCACTTTGTGGACTCGCCAATGACCGAGTCTGCCTCCCTCTTCTTTTCCCTTCCACCTTCAGAGGGTTCCTGTTCCAAGTTGATAATCAAGAGAGGAGCAGATTGGGGTGGGATCGCTTCAACTCGTGTCACCATGGGAGAACTCTTCGCCGGAGTCCTCTCGAAAACATCCGGAACTAGCCTCGAATCCCCAAGGATCAGCTCGATCACTTTTTTCTTGGCCAGGCCCTTGGCGACCCTCTTCACTGAAGCCTTGGTCGCGGTCGCCTTGGCCTCGATCATCTCCTTCATCTTGGCCACGGGGTTAGGCATTTCTGGATCACCTGAAATAAACAAAGAAACTAATCAGTAAAATATATGAATGGGGATGGAAGTCAAAAATCAAGGCAAATATTAAGGTCTAAAGTCCTCCGGGACGAACCCTTATCTAAAGAACGGGCATGACTCAACTCCCCTAGGGAGAAAGAATGAATGTGGTTCCCCATATCATCCAAGTCCAAAAAGTTACCGTATTGTAAGAATCTGGATGAGTACATGAGGGTTAACGTATCTAGGAAAATGGGGCAAGGATGCCCCACTTCTTTGACAGCTCCGATCAGGTAATCTCAATACAGTTGCCTATCCCTAACTAAGTCCTCAAAATGCTAGCTCCGGGAGCCCCAGTATTCGGTTGAGTCCCCTCGATAAGGGAGTCTAGCTCCTCAGACGTGGCCCTCTCCACTTGGTGGGCTTGCTCCTTCTTCTTCTTCTCTGCGTCTGCCCGGGCCGCGGCCTCTATAGCCTCAATGTGAACGAGTGCCAACTCCTCCCTCAGGATGGGATCCCTCTCGCACTGCAGCCCCAAGAAGCTGGGGGCATTTATCGTCTAGTTGGCGGCGAGCATCCCAACCAGTCAAAGATTGTCCGTGTTCACAAAGCCCCCCACGTCTAGCTCCTCCATGCTCAGGGTGGTATAATACTTCTTGCAGTCCAGGATTGATTTGGTGAGGAGAGTCTTGTTGGGTTTTATGCCCTTAATAAAACCATATTTCTTATGTAACACGTTATTATTATCAATAAAAAAGTAGAAATCATTTTGTTTATTCAATAGCATTGTTCGCTTGTTTTCCTACATGTTTATTCAATTAATACAAACATTCATAAAATCCTGAACATATGGATAGTTACAATTATAGTGACTAGGTCACAGTGTATTATAGTTGTAAGTATATGTTCAAAAGAATGAGTCTTAAGATTAGATCAATGCATTGGATTTCACTAATTAGGAAATCTACGATATGATATACTTATACATTCGGGGTGTGATGTCTTGTCCAAGGCATTGACCAAGTAGATATGATATGATGTATTTGGCTACATCGGACTAGGACCGATATTGATTATTGATTGATAAATAAGTATCGTTGTTATCGAATCTAATCAATGTCACATCGTTGACCATAGGTTAAGTCGATCTTAATTCTGAGTGATAATATTCTGCTAATTATATTATTTAAATCTCTTGACTTGTTCGTTGCCAGCTTACCCTACGGTCTAGCCCATACTTACATCTTGGAGATTTAGTAGTGTAATTGAGTGGGAGTATTATTCATAGATATGAAATCTATAACTTCTGTATGAGAAGTGAAAAGATGATTTCCTTAATTGCTTTGTTCAAAAGGTTAAATGATTGAGATCTCATTTCTGTGATTAAGTTCAAGGAAATATCATTTATAAAGAACATAGTGGGAGTTAAGGATAAAATACTGATGAAGGGTAAAAAGGTAATTTTCACCCAGATCGTTAGTAAGTCATCAATAGAGGATTGACTAACTGTTATGGTTATAACAATGGATAACATATTTATGGTTTGGAAAATAAGTTCTATGAATTCAAGAGTTCAATTTCGAGTCTATAGTGGAGTCACGAGGAATTAATAAGGTAGTGAAATTATTCATAAATAAATTCACGATAACTTATTGGAGCTTGATTTTATGGATCCATGGTCCCCGCATCACCTTTGAGTAAATAATTTAGAATGTCTCAATTAATTGATTTAATTATCAATTAGGATTTTTTTAAAGTTGACTAGGTCAATTTTGGAAAATTTACAGAGATATGAGATAGAGAAAAAAAAAGAGAATCTTTGGGTAAATTTATTAATATTGATAAATTTGTGTCAATATAAATAAATAAAATTAAATCAAGTTTCAAATTATAATTAGTTAATTTGAATAAGGATTTAATTAATTAATTAAAAATAAATAAATTAAAGGTTTTGAATTTAGGCCCAATTGGAATTTAATTTCAAAATAAAGGTATTGGGCCCAAGTCCATTTGTGGGAGCCCAAGGCTTTTATCTTTTTGTTTATTATTTTATTTAATTCAAATTTAAATTTGAATTTAAATAAAGCCCATTAAGTTGTCTATATAAGGAATATGATATCTAGGGTTTTCATAAGTAAATCTCAGTTGATTCATTGGGTAAGTGAAAACCTAGAAACTCTAATCCTTTCTTAGCCACTATCTATTCTTCTCTTCTTGATCTCTATCTTATGTGTTGAGAACCAACCCACACTAGTTCTAGGTTGATCAAAGGCTTGGTGAGGAAGACTGTGTTGCTGATCTAGTTCAATCTCTTGATAATACTCTGCTATAGAAAGGAATCAAGGGTTAGAGTGATTGAAGGAAAGAGTTGTTCGAGTTCTGCTGCATATTCGTAAGTTTCTACATCTTTGTGTTTATGTTAATTTACGAATCTGATGTTCATATGTATGTCATGTTATTCTATGTTTCTATTAGGTGTTTGGAAAAATAATAGGAAGCATGCATCTAGATTTAAATTCCAAGATCCTACAAGTCTGGGCGTACGGTCCTATTTTCCAGTAACATGAGTGTGGAGCAGGCAAAAAAAAATAACTAACTAAACGAGCTATGAAGAAAAATAACTTACCCACATGCTGAAAGTCCAGCACAGTGTGGGGTTTTTCTCCAAAAGGAACCCGGATGTCATGAACCAGTAGTGTCTGACATCCGGGGGTGCTTCCATATGTTGAATGGAGCCGAGTAATTACCGCAGGGCCTCAATCTGTAGAATTTGTCTCGGGTCTTGTCCTTAGCATTAAGTTGGGAATCCAGCTTGTAGAAGTACAACACCTCTATGAGAGTGGGCGCCGGGATATCCTTCGACGTGCAAAAGATGCGCCATCCTGCAAGAAGCTTGTACACTTGGGGCAAGAGTTGGAATGGCACGATTCCCACAAACTTTAGGAACCACGCGAAGTAGTCGTGAAGAGGGAGCGTAGCTCCCGCACTGATATGGCCTACACTCCAGGCCCCAAACTCACCCACGCTGGTATGGGATTTCTCTTCCTTCTGGGCCAGCTAGTTATAGAAGAGTCCGGGAGTCGATACCACTCCTAAATGATTCTCCAGGGCATCCAGCATCTGGTAGTTCTGAAACTCGTTTCTCTCCCCATCCATCTCCCATGTGTTGTCTGTGGGAAGCTTATGCCCTTCCAGGACGATGGGGCCCAACTACACGAAGTCTTCCGAGTGAAGGATGACATCGCAGCTCATGATCAGGGACCTGGGAGCAACAAAGGAAACAAAAACCAAGCAGTTAGCACCAAAACCCAAAAAAAAAAAAAATTGCTTAAGGTACGGGGTTTCTCCTAAAACTGCTTGGAGAAGTCTCTTCCAGACCCAATCCAGGATCAATGAAGATCCCAAGAACCTTGGTCGGTAACTAGGAGTAAGAGGTTTTTCTCTATCTTTCCCGAATCAACTTTGGAGCGTCCGAAGCGATCCGAGACAACCATACCAGAAGTATTACATAGACAATATATATTTAAAACCTACACCATTCTACCTAGAACAACCCAACACGGCGGTCACGACCCTAACAGACCTATGGTTGCGGAGGTCGCATTACAAAACAAAAGAAAAAAGAATAAACAAAGGAAAATGACCAGAAAGTGACTATGAGGTGCTGGGTTTGAAAATTGTAAAATCTCCAGCGACAGGGTCGGCAGGATCTCAACCTTGAATCAAAGAAGGCGATGTAGCAGGTCGTCTAAAACCTACTGTTTGATCCAATGGTTTAGAATGGGGATCTCAAAATGGTCCCGGTTGACGCAGAGGCCTTAATTAGCCAAATCAAGCACCAGTTCGTGGATTCGCCAATCCACCAGTTCGTGGATTCGCCAATCCACAATCCACGCCTATATGATACAACGGATCGCATTAAAAGATTTTTAAGGATATCCCCATCCAACAGTCCCGGATGGTGCAGAGGCATTAAACAGCCCACTCGAGTACCCTATCAACATCTCTCATGTAGACGGGACGCCTCAAAAATCACACTGACACCCATCAGTCACTATGACAATCAAAAGATTCTTTCCAGATATGTAAGGTGCGAGTGGTACAGACGCACCAATTACTAGGGGACATGTGTGTAAAATGTGGTGAATTCGAAAGGACAGGGATCACCCAAGTGGCCCCTAAGTAAATGAACCCATCTCCTAGGAAACAAACCGGGATATTTGGATTTGAACCGAGAGAATGAGGCAAGTCTTCACCATGCAAACACGGATGAAGACTTAGGGATAAATGTTATCCTTGTTTTCCCCCGGACACGTGGCATGATACAATGGGTCCGTGGGCTCTCCCAAAGAGATCAAAGGCCCATCCTAAGCCCAATGAACGAGGAAGAAGAAAGTCCTAGCGGCCTAATCGTCAATAAGCCCATCATTGTTCAATGGGTGCCACCATAACGAGGGAACTGGGACCAAGATGCGGTCCAACTCATCTGCCTGATCCCAACCCATCTGTATCCTCCGGGATGCAGGTATAGGTGGCAGGCTTGACTGTCTGGGAGTACAACCTTATCAAGAATGAATCTGAGCCCTGGTAAATGAACCAGGGTCTCGATGAATGGACCGGGACGTTATTAAAGGAACCTGGACCAGACGTTCGGATAGGGCAAGATTGACCTTCCCTGACGCTGCTACTAGGAAACAATATTGTCACTACTCTAATAGATCCTGTCCCCAGGACCCCCTTAGAAGCCCACGCAAACCAGTCTGATATTATGTACTATTGACAGTTGTACGGCTTGGCCATGCCCAAGCCGGCCCAATGGGCCCTGATTAATATGTATTATTTAGCAATATCCTTTGCATTAAGCCTCCATTAGCAAGCAAACCATGATTACATCCTTATTGAGCCCGGATTAGTCCGGCCCAAGCCCATCGCACCTAAACTGCCTATAAATAGGACTAGTTGTGCACTTAGCGGGGATCCCAGATTTTCTCTTGTAAGTAATTACTTTACTAAAACTTGCAGAAATCTCCATTGTCAAAAGCTCTCTAAGCTCTAATACAACTGAATCGTGGACTAACGCTCATTAACGACCCATCCATGTAAAAACCTTGCTTGCATATTTTAAATCCTTTCTTTTTAGCTCTCTTATCTTTCATAATTCTAGTTTCCGATAAACTCGGTAAAAACTCTAATTAGATATTTTTATTTAATTATCTATTTAAATCATATTTAAAAAGAATAATAAAATAATTGATTAAAAAAATTTATTTGAAATTCAAAATTCAAATCCCTGATGCTAGGCGCCACACACTGTATTGTAAAGTGTGTGTCGCGCAGTCCTATTATGGTTGCCTTAATTTTCTCATTTGTTTATTTAATCAACTTTTAAGACAAGATATTTATTCCAATATAAATATCAGTTAATTAAAAATTAACTTTTTCTTAAAATATCAATTTTAAATTAAATAAATAAATTTCATATCATAAATAAGATAGTTATTATTTTCTCTCTTTATATTAATCCAAACAAGATTAATATTAATTTTAACCTATAGTTTTCAAAATAAAAACTATATAGTTAAATAATTAATTAATTCACAATTAATCAATTACTAATAATTATCAAATAATTACTTTCTTGGCCTGGAAATTTAATTCTTTTGTAATTTAGTCATTTCTCTTAAAAATATATATTTCTTTCGACATCCTTACCCTTGACAGCGTAGGACAGAGGTGATCTGGGAACCATGGACCTATAATACGAAGCTCCAATAAACCAGATTATTAATTAAACTCTTTAATATAATAATCTTATTTATTAATTCCATGATTACTCCACTATTGTGAATCCCAAAAATTGACTAGAGCCATAGTCAATAGTTACCCTTGTAAATGTATGAATTCTTCCCTTGCGAATTCTACTCAAGAGAACCTCTACATTACGAGGCACCCTAGAAGCTATGAGGCGCATGTCAGTGGAACGAAGGGGGCGAGAGCCTCACTGGGCTGCTTACCACATGCACAAAGAGACAAGGGCGTCATGTGGCATAAGAGGAGTTGGGCTAAGGGAGTCACCCTCGCCATGCGAAGGTCCCCAACCGCTGACCAACACGGACACCACCCTCGCTATGCGAGGGTTGTGAGGGTTCAGCCTTGTTACCTCACGCGTGCCCCATGCCTTACAAGCTTCGCCTGCACATAGGAGGAGAGGGCCAGCCTCGCTATGCGAGGTCTGGCCTCGTCGCGTTGCCCATGTCTCGAGCCTCGTCTACACCCGGGGGAAGAGGGCCAGCCTCGCTATGCGAGACACCCTCACTATGCGAGGGTGTGGCCTCGTCGCGCTACCCATGTCTCGAGCCTCTTCTGCACCCGGTGGAAGAGGGCCAGCCTCGCTATGCGAGGGTGTGGCCTCGTTGCGCCGCCCATGTCCCGAGCCTCGCCTCCATGTGATCTGCATAGGTCAGCCTCGACCCCTAGCACCTTGGCTTCTCATGATACACATAGGTTGAAGCCTCCTGGGCCTAGGCACGAGGAACACTTGGGGACACCTAAGGGGGGCGTCAAACGAACATCAGGCATCGACAGGGATTGATAAGGACGGCCGGGTACAGGTCACGTGTACTGACACGAGATGTACGGTTGTGAAGGGAACAGAGGCGTGGCCCTGTCATCTACGTTCGAGGAGTAGTGGTAGTACGGACTTGTACGAAGAGTAGTGGCGCCACTTGAACACCCCCGACCATACACCTGAGCCGACAGTACTATGTCCTGAGCCACGACTCTGGCATTGTCAGGGCAGACACCACTACGCCCTGAGCCCCTGCACTATCAGTGTACCCGCATACGTCCCTGTCTCCTGGGACTTGTTTGTGTCAAGGGCCAATAGAGCCCACCTATAAATAGGCCTCAACCCCTCAGGTTAAGGGTTTGGAAAATTGAGTGTATGAGGAGACGTTTAAGAAATACATGATCTTTGTTCCATTATTGCTCTGGTTTTTTTCCATTGATTGAAGTCCCTTCCTCTTGATTCTAAGCTACCCTTAGTATAAAAATCTTAGTTTTCTAACCTTTAATCGTTGACGAGATTTCACCGTCAACAACTATAAATATGGAATTGCACTCTATGTATTTATAGAATTATATTTATAGAGTTTTCTCTAGTAGTCCATTGATATAATCAATATATGTAGTTTTATCCTCCATTATTGGTTCGTTAATTATAGCTGGTCAAAATTACCGTTTTACCCTTCTAATTACCTCTTGATCCTTAAGTACCATTAATTCACTAGCGAATAATTAATCTATAATCTAATTATAGATTTGAGCTCAATAACTATTCAGTTCCAGAATCAACCCTTAAGGGAACAAATATTCGACCCGTTAGGAAAGCATGGATTCCAATATTGTAATTCATGTTCCCAGCCATCCATAATATTAAATCTCCAAAACAAAGTTATTAGCCTCATTATCCTAAGAGACCTTAACTAGTGAATTAAAAGATCCAATAAGCATAAACAGGAGTTCATGAATACTCAAGATTTAGATTGATCTACAAATGATCATCTGTTATGACAAAAATTAAATCTTTACGTCAAACGGCAAGTTTATAAAGATAATTAATTCTCATCGATCATGTCATATATAATCTCTATTATATATAGCACCTTTACTAAAATTTCTATCCACATCAGTAATCCAAATCTAGATTACTTGCATCTCGTATGCTTAGCAAACTGTTCTAGTAACCATTCATTAAAGATTCATCACTTTAATTTGTTACTAACTATTTTATTCATTATATATGATCTTAATTCTCTCGTACTAATACAAAATCATATTCTCATGAATGAATAGGTAATTTTCTTGATATTATTATATAATTAATTCAAACAATAATTATAACATTCAAATATAATAAAATTGTACTTTTATTTAAAACCAATAAAATGTCATTACATGCTTTTAGGGAATTAATCTTAACAATCTCCCACTTGCTCTCAAAGCAAGTGAGGCATTTCCCTTAATCACATATTGTGCACGTGACCGATGAACGACTTTGCAGGAAGTGTCTTGGTTAATGGGTCAACCAGGTTCTATTGTGACGCTATCTTCATAACAGTCACATCACCTCAGTGTACAATCTCTCTTACTAGATGGTATTTCCTTTCTATATGCTTCCCTCTCTTGTGGCTTCTAGGTTCTTTGGAATTAGTTACTGCTCCATTGTTGTCAAAGTACAAGATTAGTGGCTTATCCATATCAAGAACAACTTCCAGATCAATGTAGAACTATAACAACCCAGAATTGCTAATAAGGCTTAAGGGCCTTGATTAGTGTGTCGGGAGGGCATAATTGGTATATGTGTGAATAAATGATTAAATTCATGTTTATGAGTATTAAATATGCATGTGGGCCCTGTTTAGCTTATAAGGGCAAATTTGTAATTTTGGCCCGTTGAGGGCATAAATGTAGTTATATGTGATAAATTGTTGAGACCACATTACTATGTGGATATGTTTGCAGTATATGGCTTGAGACGGTCCTAGTGAGTAGTTTGGCGAAATAGTAATGGCGGGGATTATACCTGGCTAGGGGGAGCCTTGGGGTTTTTTTGGGAAATTTAGAAAATATATCGGGGATTAGTAAACATTGGGTAAGTAATTGGTGATTAATTGGATGGTGGGATTTAAGTGGTAAATAATTGGTGAAAACCTAGAATTGTTGAAGCTCTGGTATCAGCATTGTAGCGCTAGGTTAGGAGCGCTACATCGCTAGGCTGTGTTTCTGGGGGACTAGAGTCTCTGACTCTAGCACTGTAGCGCCCATCAGGTAGCGTTGTAGCGCTACTCAACTTTTAGAACTGGGTTTTTGGATACTTTTTAGGATTTTTGCTCTGAGTCTCAAGGGACGGTTTCACCACTTCGTTTAGTGGAATTAGAGGTCTCGAGAGCGCGAGTTTGGTCTCGGGATTGTTCTTTGGAATTTAAACTCATTGAAGTACCATTTATGGATTGTGACTAGGTTTATCGCCAAGGCTCGGAGCTAAGTATCGTGCTCGGAATCATTTCACCTTCTCTGTTTAGAAATTAAAGGTAAAAAAACTGCACCCTTTTGTGTGGCTGTGATGGGACTAAAGGCTCCCTATATCTAAACACAATTGTTGTATGATTATGATATGTCATGTGAGCATGAAATAAATGGCCTAAGAGTGCTGGGATTAATATTTGCGCACAGGATGCGGCTCGGCCATTGGTAGTGAAGACAGCTAAATAATCACTGAGCTCGGCTTAAGCGGGTTGGAGTAGGTGGGTTAAACACTGGGCTCGGCCTAAGTGAGCTGGAGACAGTGGATTAAATAGAGGGTGCAGCCTAAGGGCGTCGACCCTGAGTATTGTATGATGATTATTATTGTTAATATGATGTTTATGGCTTATTGAATACCTGGACGATAAATTGATGAATCCTTGATTGTCAAAACTGATTATGTGTATATTATGGCCTGCTGAATATCTGATTTATGTCTTGTGAATTATTTGATTGTCGTTACTGTTTATGCTATGATGTTATGGTTTTCTTGCTGGGCCTCGGCTCACGAGTGCTACGTGGTGCAGGTAATGACATGGGTAAGATGGTTCAACCATGAGTTGGAGAGCTCTGAGGGCAAGGTATGCATTGTCAGCTGCTCACCCGCCACAATCGAGGGATTGTACATGGAAGAAAACCTCAAAATGTGTATTTTTCCATTAGAGTGGCCTTGATTGTATATAACTTTTGGAATTTTGTAAATCTATCATTTAAACCTTGTTTTTGGGATCCCATGTACCAAATATTTATTTTAATGAGAAATTGTCTGTTTATAGCCAAAATCTTTTAACCCGGACTTGTTTATGATTCTAAGATCACATTTTCATTTAAATGACTTGATTAGCAAGTCTTGCAATATTTAAAACACACAGTGTAACAGTCTTGGTTATTCAGGGCGTTACAACTTGGTATCAGAGCGGTCTAGGTTTAATGGTTCCTGAAGACTGGCTTGACATGTACACTTGCCGCTAAAGACAAGCTCGACTCAGGGTTTTGTAATGGAATATATGAGATTATATGCTTAAGTGCTAGAATGAAATATGGATGCATTAATTTGTATGAGTGATAGGGAGCATGAGATTCTGATAGGGCCTGGCCCTTGATTATGGTGTGATGATATTGAGGCGTGATGATTAGCATTGCTATCGCATGTGGATGAATATTTGGATAATGATTTGAATATGGATTGCATGTGGTTACCTGTTTAAATTGAACTTGTATGCATTATCTACTTATTGGTATATGGAAAGCATGATGAATATGATTGTATTTAGTAGAAATGAAATTTGTTAACTAATGCATAGTGATGTAGAATGGTTTTTGATATGCTTTATGTGTGTATGATTATTGTGGTTGTTTGGACCTCCCTATGGGATGGTTCTGGATATGAACATCAGGGTTGAGGGGATTAGTCGGTGATGGAAGATTAATTCAGATGGTATGTGCTCATAAAGGTTAATTGGAAATGGTATTGTTCTAGTAAGGGTTGCAGATGATAGCTAGGGTTGGAATCCTCCATCTGCCCCTGAAAGTCGCAGCAGGCGTTCATTGGTATATGAGTAAGGCGGTGAGGTCTGATAAAGGAGATTAGATGGGTAAAACAACAGATTTTGCTGGGAAAGAGCTGCTATGTATAGTGTAACAGCAGGGGAACCAGTGTTGGTTGACTTGAGGGTATAGACAGATAAGAAATGCTGTGTTGAAGGCTTTAGAAGCATTATCCTCTAGTTTTGAGAAACGTTTGGGTTTTCTCGAGAATTGATTAGTGGATGGGCATAGCTAATTCTACCCTTGGTATTAAGAAGATGATAGGTCGCGACAGAGTTCTTGTGCTAAGCAGTTGTTGCAGAAGGATGCCCGGAAGTGGTGAGAAATGGTACTCAGACCCAAAATGTTGTCGTGATGGGTTGGGAGGAATTCAGGTAGTGATTTGATAAACGAGATTAGTATGAATTAGTTTGAGCTACGAAGACTAATAAGTTTATGAACTTGGTTTAGAATGGTAAGACAACGACAGTGTATGTCAATAAGTCTGGCGGGTCGGTCAATCCGCTTTGGAATTTGATACATGCGGAAGTAGCCTGGAAATGATGATTCATTTAGGGATTAAACTCTGGGATGGCCCAAAGCATCAGGGTCGCTCCAGTGCATGAGATTTTCATCTGTGCTTGGGCAGCAGGGAGTTCCATGTTATTTAAGATATAATGAATGAGGTATGGAGCAGAATGTCGTAGGGCAAGAAATGCGGATGACGGTATTTCCATATGTGGTATTTAGTAAGGACAGATGCTCAGTAATAGGAAAAGAAGAACCTCTGATAGATCCATGGCTCTTGGTTTTGATAGGAAGGGGTATAGTTTACAGGTTAGCTGTCAGGACAGTGACAAGGCCTAGTGAAGTTGTTTAGTATGTACCAGAAGCAAGAGACGCCATCTAGAAAGACGCCAGGTGAGGGCATGTTTTCTACCTGGAATGGTTTAGTATGTTAGGGCGAATTAGGGATTGCCCAGGATTAGAGAATGGAAGACTGGAATGCCTTGTTACATTCGAAGCCCGAGGGTAGTTTCTCGTAGGTGACCAGTTGACTTGATAGTCCTCGTTCTTGGTTATATAACTAGCTGAAAGAGTTCGGTGTTGAGTATCTCCCAGGAGAGATTCAGATATGAAGTATATGTCTCAAGGTTATTGTACGAGGGGCTTGAGATATTAATACTTGTTCGGGATGAATTAGAAACTTCCAATAGAAGAATTGGAATACAAGTAGTAAAGGGGTTTGTGATGAAAGTGATTGAGTTTTTCATATGGGAGCTTTGATATGGGCCTGAGTGAGAGCTAATTTGTTAGATTAGGGACAACCATGGATTTTAGAGGACATTGCTTGTAGTATATTAGTTGGATTGAATGGAAGCTGAATTGGTCAGTAAGGATTCAGGTTGGTATGTAAGGAGTGGTTGGGTATGCTTCAGGTTTTGGCTATGGATAGATTCGGTATCAGGGGCATTACGAAGAATGGTATTAGTTTGGTAGAAAGAATTATCGGTTCAGTTGAAGAAGCAATTGACTTAGGGATGGATTAGACGGAGCATCGTATCGTGGGATTCGTTGACATCGCCTGTTAAGGATGAAGGGTTTAAATGCCCAGTTACAAGACAGGACAGTGTCTTTAGGGATTGATCTTCGATCTGGTTATTACCAGCTGAGGATTAAGGAAAGAGACATTTAAGGAATTATTACTTGTACCAAGTGGGGTGTGATGGATTATCAGTAAAGGTTCTTAACTGACTTATGCTTCAACAACATAGGTGAGTTCGACAAGCAGAGAGTACAGGAACAACATGGATGAGGCACATCCAGGTTCGTCAAAGATGCGTTGAACTACTTCCCAGTTAGAAGCAGAATGTGAACGAATACTACACTGATGATACTAAGACTGAAGAAGCAGGGTAACAGGTGGGGCTCCAGAAGGTGTTAGCTTCAATGTCTCCAAAGGTATTTAAGGTCACGCTAGAGGAAGAGAAGGGATCAAGTATGAAAAGATTCAATCAGAAGCCACAAAGAAATTACTGAAGAACATTTAAGGGATAAGAGGCACAATGAGACTGGTGGACATGTCATCTACTACTGGAAGTATCTTCGAAGACAGCTATACCAGAGGTTGGGATGGCAGAGGAACTTAAAGTTAGATTGAATGGATAATTTTGTATCATATTTTTAGAAGACAAAGTAAGGATTGGTTAACACTCCATGGTATAGGAATCCGTGTTTAATGGATGGATATGGAAGGGTAATGTGAAGGACCTTGTCTTTGTTTAAAACATGAAACTGTAAGTGGAGCTTCAAAGTCTGAGACGCGCCCAGATATAGACTAAAGGGATGGTGGTTTGAGCCTCGCGATAGGTGAAAGAATGGGATCATGGTCGATATACATGGAACACCTAGTTAATGGTGAATGCATAGCGTAAAGGATTTGAGCACAAGTCATTTGTAAAGTAATAACCCTGTAATCAAGATCCAATGAGACTTAAGGGGTGATTCATGTTAGAAAACCCTTGACTATATGTAGAGTCCCAGTACTTTACTTAGCTAGTTAGATAGTTGTAGTAGTTATAGTATGATAGTTACTCTGGATTTTGGTCTTCGTAGCAACACTCATAGATTTTATAAGTTTAACCTATAGTTTAAGAATATTAATTATAACATAAGGTTTGATTAATATAGCTGATTATAAAGATGTTATTTATTATACTATAAGGTTTAGATAGAATTAATAAGATCATGACAGTTGTCGTGTGCAGGTTTATTTAAGGATTTAACTATAGTTTAAATAAAGGAAATTTCTAGAAAACTATAGAACCTTCCAAGACCATTAAGAGCATGACATTTGTCACAATCTTGTTTATTTGAGGATTTAAGCATTTAATTCAAAATTTGAGGTTTCTATAAGCTCTAGACCCTTCCAGAACTTGCTGGAATCTCATATTAGTCAGTCAAACCTGATTAATCAACTCAATTAAGCTGAAAATGTGCAATTACATGTTTAAAATATTCATGTATGCCGATATATCGCAGCCTAGGAGCTGATGTATCGCCACACGGGGAATACTAAAAACACGTGAACTTCGCACAAATGAATCGACGAGCACTCGAGGCATAAGCCCAGGCGATATATCGCCTATAATGGGCGATATATCAACTCTAGGGTTATATTTTCAAACGTTTGTGAAACTGAGCTCAATTCATTCCTACCCTCTTGACTAGCCTCTGAACATTTTGACCGAGTCTTCAGCACCTGCTGAACGAATATTCAAATATTTTTCAATTAATACTCATTATTTTTATTCAAGCTAAAAGAAGATAGTTCACTGCTTGAACTCTATAAATAGGACCTAGTACCCAGCCATTTCTCTCATTCTTCAAGCTGTGTTCAAGGCCTTCAAGCTGCTAGGTTTACTATAGAATGATAAACACTTGGGTTGGGTTATAAGCTTTATCATCTTAAGCTTTATAAACACGTGGGAAGTAAGATAAATAGTGTGTTTTTCAATATCGAGGTGTAGCACGGTTCTAGTACATTCAAAGGTATTCCTAATCTTAAGTTCATTTCAGTTTAATTCTTTAGTTTTCTTTAGTTTTCATTCAGATCCTAACTCATTGTTTTCAATTCTTGGTTAGGTATTTAAGTTCTTTGAACTTAAGGTTTCTTTTTGGTAAGCTTCATCTTGGTGGTTCAGTTCACTTCTTTATCATCTTTTTCTTTAGAAATACTCACATTCTTAATGTTGGTTTTAAGAGTGTTCCAAATCCTGTCCTTGTTCTCATATCCCAGTATTGGTAAGGAAAATAGGATAGAATTATATATGTTTATATGATATGTTATGTTATGTTTACATTATGTATAGTATGTTTATAGACCTTGGGCATATGGCTTGCTTGGCTAGCAAGCCCCACAAATCTAATGGGCATATGACTTGCTTAGTTAACAAGCCCCAAGTAGTATAATGGCCATTGTAGTATATGACATATGTTTATAGTATATGTTTATGATATAGTTCATGTATATGTTTTATGTTATTAGTAGATTTTCCTTGCTAGGCATTAGGCTCATTCCTTTATTTTTTTATGTATGCAGGAAAATAGATATGGAGACGGAAGGATTCGTGGTAGCTTGGCCTGTGTATTCAGGAAGAATGGATTCGATGGACTGCGTGAACGATTCGAGGACGACGTTATTTTTGTCTTTTCATTATGTTTTTATGTATTTTCTGCACTTAGTTTCGTAACAAATTCATTTAAGTTTAAAGTTGGGATCCCATACCATGAATTTATGTATTTCAACATTTACCTTGGAGTTTTTAATAAAGTTGTGAATGTTTCTTATGTATGTTTTCTGGAAAATAGTGTCTATGTATAGTAGTTTTAATGGTCCAAAGTCTTAGAATTAGTTGGGTCACTACAGTTGGTATCAGTGTAACATTCCATTCGCATGAAGTTCTCCTTGATATACACACTCGAGCTCCGAATGTAACCGCCAATGTAAGTGTTTATGTGATAGTTATTATGTTTGTGTTTAGCTAACATTTTAGCCTTATGTTTTCAATTAAGAATGAATGGAGCATTAACTTATGGGGATATCTGAGCCATTATGGCCTTGAAAAGAATTAGAGAACCAAGAAACACCATAGGAGTGCTAGAAAGAATCACTCAAGATTACTCTTATTCCACAGGGAGATAGGTCACCTCCAAGAAACTAAGCAAATCATGATGAGAGCTACAGAGCAATATGTTTTAGTGATTAGACTTTTTAAAGATTATCCTACTATAATTGCAGCCTTAGAAGATATATGGGAGACGATAGAGGATGAAGATGAATTACTGGTAGCTATGAGATTTTATTTTCTCATACTTAGGTTCACCTCTAAGATGGAATTCCAATTCACAAATGAGCAAAAACATAGAATTTTTACAAATATTCCACGAGGGCATTTTGAGGCTCAAGATAATGATGACTATGAAGAAATAGACGATGATATGTTAGATGAAGGATCAGATGTAGAAGATCCCGATTTTTATAATAGATTAGTTTCTTTATGTATTTTATTTATTATTTGTTTTCTTTTATGATTGTACTTAATGAAAACTGTTTTTCCAAATAAATATCAATGTTATTTTGATGACATGTATGAGTTTGATTTTTTTTTGCAATCATAATAAATAATAAATTTAATAAATAATGACCAAGTTTGATGAGGGTGGATACAAGTCAATGGACCGGGTCCCATATTGAGAGTTAGGGGGCCATAGTAGTGGGAACGATTTTACTGATCCCAGCCCTCCCTCAATATGGTTAACTTTGGAACAACGACGAGTTTCGAGCCTGAGAATTAAGTCATATAGGATAATTTGAAACAGACTTACTAAATTATAAAGATGACTTATTTTTCTAAGTTTAGAAACGCACCCTAATCATAAAGAAGGCTTACATAATTTTCTTTTCATAAGAAATCATAAATTAATAGGTCTGAGTTATGTTTGCTTAGATTAAGTTTCTGCCTTAGAGCCTATTAGGGTAAGTTCTAACATGTTTTTCTCAACTGTCAGAACTCCGCTGAAGATGTCGCTCAGAAGGTCTGCTCGCACCAATGCCAATGACTCCAACGCCGCTTCTGATAGCAATGAAGCCCCTCTGGTTTGCAAAAGAGGAGTGCGTGCTACTGCTAACCGAAATGCGTCACCGCCACTGGTTGACAACACTGCAAAAATTGCCAGACTGCGACAAAAAGTTGAGGAATTACTGAAGCAACAACGACAAAAGGCTCAGCCTTAGACTTAGCCTCTGCCTCCGCCGCAACCACAGCCTCTGCAAATGGCCCCAACACCCCAACAAGTTGGTCCATATGGGGGATGGCCAATGGCGAACTATGCTCCATACCCAACTCAGCACATGGAGCCAGTTTATGAGCGGTTTCATAAGCAACACACTTTGAACTTTGAAGGGACAACAGACCCCTTCGAGGCGGAAGAATGGCTCAGAAATGTGGAGCCGATCCTAACACATATGAATCTCGGCAACGCGAACCGCATATCCTGTGTTTTGTCTCTGCTCAAGAAAGATGCTAGAATATGATGGGACTTAGTTCAGTAGACTCATGATGTCGTCACCATGACTTGGACTAGATTTGTGGAGCTATTCCACAAAAAGTACTACAATTCAGCAGTCATCGCTTCAAGGGTCGAGGAGTTCGCTGGTCTGAAGCAAGTGAGTTTATCAGTAGCAGAATATGCTCGACAGTTTGACCGCTTAACCAAGTTTGCACCAGAAATGGTTCCAACTGACTTTCTGAGGGTGACCAAGTTCATTAGAGGACTACGACCAAAGATTGAGCTAGGTATTAAGCTAGCAAACCCAGGAAATACTACCTATGCCGATATTCTAGAAACGGCAATAGAAGTAGAAAGGCTTCAAGCGAATGTTAGTAAAGAGGAAGCCAGTAAGCCTAAGCCTAAATAGTAGAGTCAACCCCAGACTGGTCGGAACAACAACAACAACCATCAGTCCAACAACAATAATAGTCGGAAAAGAAAGCATCCTGACAATAAGCAATCCGACAGCAAAAAAAGGGCACGAAAGAACAATGGAAGTAATAGGTTGGGTTATGTGGAACACCCGCAATGTGCTAAATGCCAAAAGAAACATCCTGGTGAATGCCGGGCAAACACCAAGGGATGCTACAACTGTGGTCAGGAGGGACACCGGACGAGAGAATGTCCCCAGCTCAAACCTGAGGGGAAAAGGGAAGACAAGATGGTTCCTGCCAGGGTATTTGCCTTAACCCAAGGGGAAGCTGATGCTAGCAATAAAGTAGTTACAGGTCAGGTTTCTATCCTCAATAATGTATGTTCTGTATTATTTGATTCGGGAGCCACTCACTCGTATATCTCGTTAGGAATTATAGAGAAATTAGACAAACCTTGTGAAAGATTTAGAACTAGGTTTGTAACAGAGTTGCCTTCGGGCAAAGTAGTCCTACCATCACGGATAGTACGAGGCATACCGATCAAGATTGAGGAAGTAGAACTAGAAGGAGACCTGATAGAACTGGACATCAAAGACTTCGATGTGATATTAGGCATGGACTGGCTAGCAAGGCATGGCGCAACTATCGACTACAAACGCAAGAAAGTGACGTTCGAGACTCCTGACGGCCAGAGACTGTGCTTTATGGGACAAGTTTCAGGATTACACACACCGCTTATATCATCTCTCAAAGCTCAGAGGATGATAGAAAAAGGATGTCACGCATTCTTAGCTAGCGTCACAGATGTGGTAAAGGAAACACCACTAAAGGTTGGAGACGTCCACATTGTAAAGGAATTTCCAGAAGTATTTCTCGACGACTTACCAGGGTTGCCGCTGACTCGGGAAATTGACTTCACAATCGAACTAGTACCGGGAACCGAGCCTATCTCAAAGGCACCATACCGGATGGCACTTACTATACTCAAAGAGTTAAAGACGCAGCTACAAGAACTCCTAGACTTGGGTTTCATTAGACCAAGCCATTCTCCATGGGGAGCGCCGGTTCTATTTGTGAAGAAGAAGGACGGAAGTATGCGGATGTGCATACCGTGAGCTAAATAAGGTGACGATTAAGAATAAGTATCCGCTACCCCGAATTGACGACTTGTTTGATCAACTCCGAGGAGCGACTGTGTTCTCAAAGATCGATTTACGGTCCGGGTATCATCAGCTCAAGGTACGGGAAGGGGATATTCCCAAGACAGCCTTTAGAAGTTGTTATGGGCATTACGAGTTTTTAGTTATGTCTTTCGATCTTACCAACACTCTAGCCGCATTTATGGATTTAATGAATATGGTCTTTAAGGACTACTTGGATAAATTCGTCGTAGTGTTCATCGAAGATATCTTGGTGTACTCAAAGGATGCAAACGAGCATGAGGAGTATTTAAGGATGACCTTGTTACGACTAAAGGAGCATTAACTCTACGCTAAGTTCAAGAAGTGCAAATTTTGGCTTTTGCAAGTAGCATTCCTTGGGCACATTGTATCCAAGGACAGAGTTGCAGCAGACCAATCTAAGGTAGAGGCTGTGAAGGATTGGCCAAGACCAAAGAACGCATCAGAGGTAAGAAGCTTTCTGGGATGAGCAAGTTATTATCGGAGGTTTGTAGAGGGCTTTTCTAAGATAGCCACTCCACTTACCAACCTGACCCGAAAATAGCAAATGTTCAACTGGACTGATAGGTGTGAAGAGAGCTTCCAGTTGCTTAAAGATAAGCTATGCTCAGCACTAGTACTCTGTGTACCGACACCCAATGACAAGTTTGTAGTCTACTACGATGCGTCAAAGCAAGGGTTGGGTTGCATGCTGATGCAGAATGACAAGGTGATAGCCTACACCTCAAGGTAGCTGAAGGAGTACGAGCAACGCTATTCAACACACGATATGGAGTTTGTAGTGGTGGTCTTTGCATTAAAAATTTGGCGCCATTATCTTTACGAAGAATGGTGTGAGATTTATACGGACCACCAAAGCTCTTAAAGTATTTCTCCACTCAAAAGGAGCTCAACATGAGGCAGTGCAGGTGGTTAGAACTAGTGAAGGATTATGACTGCGAAATCATATACCACCCGGGAAAGGAAAACGTAGTTGCTGATGCGCTAAGTAGGAAGAGTTATGGAAGTCTAGCAGCACTAGCTAGAATAGAAAAGCCGCTACAGTAGGAGCTGATCAATGACGGAATAGAAGTAGTCATCAGTAAGCTGGCTAACTTGTCGATCCAGTCAAATCTGTTAGAAGAAATACGAATTGGGCAAGGGCATGATGACACATTAGTAGCACATATGAATGCAATTAGAGAGGGGAAGGCCACATATTTCTCAATATCAGGTCAAGGGTTATTGAGATATAAGGATCGGGTATGCATGCCAAATGATCAAAGGATTAAGATGAAGATTTTAGAAGAAGCGTACAGTACCCCATACTCAGTTCACCCATGGTCGACCAAGATGACTCACGACATCAAGGAAATATATTGGTGGTTAGGAATGAAGAAGGATATAGCGGAATTTCTTTCTAAATGTTTAGTATGTCAGCAAGTGAAGGCAGAACATCAGCGGCCTGCAGGCTTATTGCAATAACTTAGCATACCAGAATGGAAATGGGATGATATAG
This sequence comes from Humulus lupulus, assembly GCF_963169125.1. Classification (NCBI taxonomy): domain Eukaryota; kingdom Viridiplantae; phylum Streptophyta; class Magnoliopsida; order Rosales; family Cannabaceae; genus Humulus; species Humulus lupulus. The sequence goes on from NC_084794.1 coordinate 130,855,612, forward strand.
CCATGGATTTCGTGAGGGGTTTTCCACGAACAAATAAGCAGCATGATTCGGCTTAGGTAGTAATAGATAGACTAACCAGGTCAGCTCATCTCCTGCTTGTTAAGTCTTCTTACACAGCGGATCAATACGCAGACATTTATGTCCAAGAAATAGTACGGTTGCATGAAATCCCTAAGACAATAGTATCCGATAGAGGATCGGTGTTTACATCAAGATTTTGGGGAAGCTTACAACAAGCCATGGGTACTAAGTTAAGTCTTAGTACAACATTTCATCCTTAGACAGACGGTCAATCAGAGCGTACCATACAGATTTTAGAAGATATGTTGAGCGCTTGTGTACTTGATTTCGAAGGATCATGGAGTAAGTATTTGTTGCTGATAGAATTCTCCTACAAAAATAGCTACCAATCAACGATCGGGATGGCGCCTTATGAGTTACTTTATGGAACAAGGTGTCGATCTCCATTACATTGGGACGAGGTAGGAGAAAGGCAACTTCTTGGTCCCGAAGCTGTTAGAAAAGCTTAGGGAGCAGTAGTGCTGATTAGGAAGCGTATGCTCGCTGCTCAAAGCCATCAGAAAAGTTATGTGGATGCCAAGCGGCATGATGTGGAATTCAAAGTCGGAGATCAAGTCTTCCTGAATATATCTCCTATGAAAGGTGTGAAGTGGTTTGGGAAGAAAGACAAGCTTAGTCCCTGGTTTATAGGTCCTTTTGAGATATTGGACAAAGTGGGAGCAGTTGCATATAGATTAGCCCTACCGCCAGCTCTAGTATGTGTCAGACCCATCTCATTCCCTCAAGTACGATACGATAACACTCCAGAAAGACTTGAGTTACGAGGAACAACCGGTTAGCGTCCTAGATAGAGGGATGAAGCAGTTACGGTCCAAAAGTATTCCGATAGTCAAAGTCCTACGGAGTAATAGTTCGGAACGAGAGGCGACGTAGGAGTTGGAGGAGGACATGCAAGCTTGGTATCCAGAATTGTTTGGTAAGTAAATTTTGGGGACGAAATTCTTTTTAGTAGGGGAGAATTGTAGAGTTCCAGAAGTTTACTTAGCTAGTTAGATAGTAGTAGTAGTTATAGTATGATAGTTACTGTGGATTTTGGTTCAAGTCGGGACTTAGTTGAACACTTGTAGCAACACTAATAGATTTTATAAGTTTAACCTATAGTTTAAGAATATTAATTATAACATAAGGTTTGATTAATATAGCTGATTATAAAGATGTTATTTATTATACTATAAGGTTTAGATAGAATTAATAAGATCATGACACTTGTCGTGTGCAGGTTTATTTAAGGATTTAACTATAGTTTAAATAAAGGAAATTTCTAGAAAACTATAGAACCTTTCAAGACCATTAAGAGCATGACATTTGTCACAATCTTGTTTATTTGAGGATTTAAGCATTTAATTCAAAAATTGAGGTTTCTAGAAGCTCTAGACCCTTCTAGAACTTGCTGGAATCTCGTATTAGTCAGTCAAACCTGATTAATCAATTCAATTATGCTGAAAATGTGCAATTAATTGTTTAAAATATTCATGTATGCCGATATATTGCATCCTAGGAGCCGATGTATCGCCACACGGGGAATACGAAAAACACGTGAACTTCGCACAAACGAATCGACGAGCACTCGGGGCATAAGCCCAGGCGATATATCGCCTATAATGGGCGATATATCGGCTCTAGGGTTATATTTTCAAACGTTTGTAAAACCGAGCTCAATTCATTCCTACCCTCTTGACTAGCCTCTGAACGTTTTGACCGAGTCTTCAGCACCTGCTGAACGAATATTCAAATATTTTTCAATTAATACTTGTTATACCCAAAAATTGGAGATCAATGATGTGGCAATAATGGTGACAAGTGGCAGTGCATGGTCAGTAAAAGACACATTAATAGTCAATAAATACATTGACTCCTTAGAGTTGTGATAAGGTGACCCGGTAGACTGACGAAGAATTTGGACTGCTTGAAAGATGTCATAACCAAGCCAAGTACACCTTGGTCCGAGGAAAGCTAAGGAGAGTACATCCTAGGAGGTTAAGGAGAATGCATCCTAGGAGGCTAAGGAGAATGCATCCTAGGAGAGCTAAGGAGAGTGCATCCTAGGAGAGCTAGAGAGAGTGGTCCTAGGAGACCCCAAGAGAGTGGTCCTAGGAGACCCCAAGGATTTGGTCCGAGGAGAAACATGGCATGCTAGAGGAGAGTGCCATGTTAGAGGAGAGAAGTGCATGTCCTACCACCATGCACGTCCGACCAACAAATGTTTGTCCTACCACCATGCACATGTCCGACCAGCACTTGCATGAGTGGTAAGTAGGAGAGGTGGATCAACTAGCTAGAGGAGGACTAAGTCAAGATTCCCAGAAACAGCTTCAACAAGATACGCGGGAATCTCTCATTCTTCCCACAAATGGGGGGTTTGGTTACATTTTGAATGTTTTTTGTAATTTAAATGTAATAAATATAATAAAATATCCCGATTCTAAGGGATATCAGTTGTATGACCCTAAGCCTATAAAGAGAGGGCTTATGGGATTAGAGAGGGGTTTCTTCTGCTTCTTCTTTCTAGAGAGAGAAAATTTGGGTCTGAGTATTCTAGAGAGAGAAAGTGTGTGTATCTGAAAGAATCCTTGTATTTTTGCAATCTGTACTGAAGAAACTCAGTTGGCACAGTTCATCTGATCTTGAGTACAGATCTTTAAATCACAACTCTAAAGTGGATTAGGCTATTACCAATATATTGGGGCTGAACCACTATAAAAATCTTGTGTGTTCTTTATTTTATTTATTATACCGTCTGTGTTGTTTAAATTCTCTTGAAGGTTTGTCGTATTTGATGTTCTCACGTCGTTGGCTAAAAACACAGTCAACAATACTCATTATTTTTCTTCAAGCTAAAAGAAGATAGTTCACTCCTTGAACTCTATAAATAGGACCTAGTACCCAGCCATTTCTCTCATTCTTCAAGCTGTTTCAGAGCCTTCAAGCTGCTAGGTTTACTATAGAGTGCTAAACACTTGGGTTGGGTTATAAGCTTTATAAGCACTTGGGAACTAAGATAAATAGTGTGTTTTTCAATATTGAGGTGTAGCGCGGTTCTAGTACATTCAAAGGCATTCCTAATCTTAAGTTCATTTCAATTTAATTCTTTAGCTTTCAATAGTTTTCATTCAGATCCTAACTCATTGTTTTCAATTCTTGGTTAGGTATTTAAGTTCTTTGAACTTAAGGTTTCTTTTCGGTAAGCTTCATCTTGGTGGTTTAGTTCATTTCTTTATCATCTCTTTCTTTAGAAATACTCACATTCTTATTGTTGGTTTTAGGAGTGTTCCAAATCCCGTCCTTGTTCTCATATCCCGGTATTGGTAAGGAAAATAGGATAGAATTATATATGTTTATATGATATGTTATGTTGATGTTATGTTATGTTATGTTTACATTATGTATCGTATGTTTATAGACCTTGGGCATATGACTTGTCTAGCAAGCAAGCCCCAATAATTTATGGGCATATGACTTGCTTGGCTAGCAAGCCCCACAAATCTAATGGGCATATGACTTGCTTAGTGAACAAGCCCCAAGTAGTATAATGGCCATTGTAGTATATGACATATGTTTATAGTATATGTTTATGATATAGATCATGTATATGTTTTATGTTATTAATAGATTTTCCTTGCTGGGCATTAGGCTCATTCCTTTATTTTTTTTTATGTATGCAAGAAAGTAGATATGGCGGTGGAAGGATTCGTGGTAGCTTGGCGTGTGTATTGAGGAAGACTGGATTGGATGGACTGCGTGAGTGATTCAAGGACGACGTTATTTTTGTCTTTTCATTATGTTCTTATGTATTTTCCGCACTTAGTTTTGTAACAAATTCATTTAAGTTTAAAGTTATGTTTTATTTTCAAACAATGGGATCCCATACCCTGAATTTATGTATTTCAACATTTACCTTAGAGTTTTTAATAAAGTTGTGAATGTTTCTTATGTATGTTTTCTGGAAAATAGTGTCTATGTATAGTAGTTTTAATGGTCCAAAGTCTTAGAATTAGTTGGGTCATTACATTGTACATGGATAAATTAATTTGGAAGCTGATTTCTTACTTGGGAAGGTCTGTGCCGGTTGGATAGGACGCCACGGATTACAGTAAGGTCAGCCAAGGTAACAATTGAGATTGATATAGCACTTGTGATTGGTTGTGGATAGATACATATTTCTATGGATAATGAAATTCAGAAAAAGGATCTTATGAAAATAGTTAAGAATCCTACCATCGTAGTATGAATTAAGAGATGAAGATCGGACGAGTGATCCGATGGAATGTGGATTTGAGATGGAGATCCTAAATGAACATTGTACTACCTCCTTAAGCATATTGTAACCAAGAAGTGTAAATGGATGATAAGATTTAAAATTCGTACATTGAAAGGTAGAATGGTATAGTTGTGGATCGTAGGAATGAACCACATTAGACTACAATTAAGATGATTGGATATGGAAGGTTGCAACTCAGAAGATTGAGTTTACACACTTTGGTTTGTGTGAACGCGTGGCGTAGCATGACAATTGATAATGCCAGGTTGAGACCCTTAAATTTTTCAAGTTCTAGAAAGGAAATAGAGAACGAAGGGAACAAGGTTGGAACCTAGAATTATTGGCTATCTACAAATAGAATGGCAACCTGAAGAATTAATTGTTATTTTAAAGAATTACGCATTGAATGTGCAAGTGTCTGGGATTAAGAAAAGTATAGTCCCTTGATGAACAGTCACGGTGATGAATACTGGATTACGGCTAAGGTGACTCGACATAAGATGTGGTAAGATAGAAAGCAAGAAGTACTGGTCTAAGTAAAGATATGAAAGAAAATGGATATCATGATTCAATATTGGTTCGGGGGGAAACTAATGAAGTTATTAGAATTATTAGGGAAAAAGTATCTACCTATCTGAAAGGACGTAAGAGTTCGCAAGTTTCAAGTATCAGAACATGAAGTTCTAGGATGAGAGATTTGTATTTCTCCAGACATTGCAGACAAGGAAGAGTATGATACCTTGAGAAAGGAAGAAGGATTTTTTTTTTTGGATTTCTGATTTGACAAGGATCCCAAGATCGTACCAAGGATTAGGCCAAGGGCCTACAAGTTTGCCTTACCCGAGTTTGGGTGGTGGCTTATGAGTATCACTGGTGCCAATGACAAGACGAAAAATGACCGCTGATGAGATATGCAGACCCTGGGGTTTCAGTAGAGTTATTGGGCAAGGAAAGGCTAAGGAAATTATAGTTATGAGATAAGATCCTATGGAACAAGATTGTCACTCTAGTAAGATTGTTATTGAATGATAAAAGGTAAAGAATTGGACTCTGAAGTTATGGTCAGATGTATGAGATTTAGTACCTGTTGTGTTCGAATAAATTTCAAGGACGAAATTGTTATAAGGAGGGGATAGTTGTAATGACCTATAATTGCTAATAAGGCTTATGGGCCTTGATTAGTGTGCCGGGAGGGCATAATTGGTATATATGTGAATAAATGATTAATGCATGATTTTGTGGCATGCATGAATATATGATTATATGGATATGATTAAATGCATGTTTATGAGTATTAAATATGTATGTGGGCCTTGTTTAGCTTATAAGGGAAAATTTGTAATTTTGGCCCGTTGAGGGCATAAATGTAGTTATATATGATAAATTGTTGAGACCACATTACTATGTGGATATATTTGCAGTATATGGCTCGAGACGGTCCTAGTGAGCGGTTTGGCGAAATAGTCACGGCGGGGATTTATACCCAGCTCAGGGGAGCTTGGGGGTACTTTTGGGAAATTTAGAAAATATGTCACGATTATTAGACATTGGGTAAATAATTGGTGATTAATTGGATAGCGGGATTTAAGTGGTAAATAATTATAACACTTAAGGAATTAGCAGGAATTGGGAACAAATGACCAAAATACCCTTAAGCACCCTTGAAAGATGGATAAGGTTAGAGGGGTAAATGGGTTTTTTGGCTATTAGAAGATATACTCAGCATTATTAGGACAAAATAGAAAATTGTAGAATAACTCAAGGAAGGAAACAGAAATCTCTCAGCTCACTCTCTCTCATCTCTCACGTACTCCCTAACTTTCACTCTCCCTTGTGAAATTTGAGACTAAGGAAAAAGGGTTGAAGAATTCAAACTTGAGGCTGGGGTTTTGGAAGGAAATTCAGCTGGGTCAAGCTGAGGGAAGGAAAGTTTAGGATAGCCAGAAGATTCAGGGAAGCTTAGTCCATCATTTCAAGTAAGGTTTTGACTTTGAATTCACTGAATAGTTTGAGCTTGGAGTTTTTGGGAAAAACTTGATTAGGTTTTGTTGCCTTTGATGAGTAGAGTGTATTTATGTGGTTAATTTTGGGTTTGGAGGTTTTGAGGAATGGATTTTTGGAGCTTTGGTTCGGGGAAATTTGAAGAGAAAATCCATAATTGTTGAAGCTCTGGTATCAGCGTTGTAGCACTAGATTAGGAGCGCTACAACACTAGGCTGTGTTTCTGGGGGGCTAGAGTCTCTGACTCTAGCACTTAGCGCCCATCAGGTAGCGCTGTAGCACTACTCAGCTTTCAAAACAGGGTTTTTGGATACTTTTTAGGGTTTTTGCTCGGGGACTCAAGGGACGGTTTCACCACTTCGTTTGGTGGAGTTAGAGGTCCCAAGAGCGCGAGTTTGGTCCCGGGATTGTTCTTTGGAATTTAAACTCATTGAAGTACCATTTTTGGATTGTGACTAGGTTTATCGCCAAGGCTCAGAGCTAATGATCGTGCTCGGAACCATTTCACCTTCTCCGTTCGGAAATTAAAGGTAAGAAAACTGCACCATTTTGTGTGGCTTTGATGGGACTAAGGGCTCCCTATATCTGAATACAATTGTTGTATGATTATTATATGCCATATGAGCATGAAATAAACGGCCTAAGAGTGTCGGGACTAATATTTGTGCACAGGACGTAGCTCGGCCATTGGTAGCTGAGGACAGATAAATAATCACTGAGCTCGGCTTAAGCGGGTCATAATCAATGGGTTAAACACTGGGCTCGACCTAAGTGAGCTAGAGACAGTGGATTAAATAGAGGGTGCAGCCTAAGGGCGTCGACCCTGAGTATTGTATGATGAATATGATATGATTATTATTGTTAATATGATGTTTATGGCTTATTAAATACATGGACGATAAACTGATGAATCATTGATTGTCATCACTCAATATGTGTATATTATGGTCTGTTGAATATCTGATTTATGTCTTGTGAATTATTTGATTGTCGTTATTGTTTATGCTATGATGTTATGGTTTTCTTGCTGGGCCTTGGCTCACAGGTGCTATGTGGTGCATGTAATGGCATGGGTAAGATGGTTCAACCATGAGTTGGAGAGCTCTGGGGGCGAGGTGTACATTGTCAGCCGCTCGTCCGCCACGGTTGAGGGATTGTATAGGGACAGAAACCTAAAATGTGTATTTTTCCATTAGAGTGGCCTTGATTGTATATAAGTTTTGGAATTTGGTAAATCTATCCTTTAAACCCTGTTTTTGGGATCCCATGTACCAAACATTTGTTTTAATGAGGAATTGTCTGTTTATGGCCAAAATCTCTTAACCCGAACTTGTTTATGATTCTAAGATCACATTTTCATTTAAATGACTTGATTAGCAAGTCTTGCACTATTTAAAACACAGTGTAACAGTCTTGGTTATCCAAGGTGTTACAAGAATTTCCTCAACCAAACCGCCTCCTTAGCTACTTCACAAGCCGCTATGTATTCAGCTTCCATGGTTGAATCAGCTATGCTGGATTGCTTAATGCTTCTCCAGACCACAACTTCTCCACCAAGAGTGAACACTTGGATTAAATCAACCAGGATCATATACATATATAATAAATATTAATACCAGCCAGGATCATATACATATATAAATATTAAATCACATACAAATAGATCAAGGATTACCTCTTGTAGCCTATCAAGTGTCCTTGAGTCTTTTTGTATAAATCAACAATCTTCCTATCCAGTGTTCTGAGATCTCACACTCTGATCTTATAGACCAATCCTCAAACACACAAGGACGTGTGTGAGCACGTAGGATTCAAAAGGTTAATTTATGTGACTCCCTAGATGTACTCAACACATGAGATCTAGAGAGTTTTGACAGAGAAGGTTTAGAATAGTATTTAGGTTTAGAGAAATATATCGCTTTAGAGAGAGAGAAAGTCTGATTATCCATCCTTATCTGAATATCACGTATATCAAATTTATAAAGATATTTAATTAAATATCTTTATTTAATTAAAATGTAATTCAAATTAAAACTGATTGGATATTTTCATTTAATTATCTATTTAAATCATATTTAAAAAAGAATAATTAAATAACTGATTAAAAAAATTATTTGAAATTCAAAATTCAAATCCCAGGGATAAAAACCCTGATGCTAGGCGCCACACACTCCACTGTACAGTTTGTGTCGCCCAGCCCTATTAGGGTTGCCCTAATTTTCTCATTTGTTTATTTAATCAACTTTTTTAAGACAAGATATTTATTTCAACATAAATATTAGTTAGTTTAAAATTAACTTTATCTTAAAATATCAGTTTTAAAATAAATAAATATCATATAATAAATAAGATATTTATTATTTTCTCTCTTTATATTAATCCAAAGAAGATTAATATTAATTTTAACCTATAGTTTTAAATAATTAATTAATTCACAATTATTCAATTACCCATAATTATCAAATAATTATTTTCTTACCTTGGAAAATTAATTCTTTTGCAATTTAGTCATTTCTCTTAAAGAAAATATTTCTTTTGACATCCTTACCCTTGACAGCGTAGGACAGAGGTGATCTGGGGACCATGGACCTATAATACGAAGCTCCAATAAACTAGATTATTAATTAAACTCTTTAATATAATAATCTTATTTATTAATTCCATGATTACTCCACTATAAATATGGCATTGCACTCTAAGTATTTATAGAATTATATTTATAGAGTTTTCTCTAGTAGTCCATTGATATAATCAATATATGTAGTTTTGTCCTCCATTATTGGTTCGTTAATTATAGCTGGTCCAAATTACTATTTTACCCTTCTAATTACCTCTTGATCCTTAAGGACTATTAATTCACTAGCGAATAATTAATCTATAATCTAATTATAGATTTGAGCTCAATAACTATTCAGTTCCAGAATCAACCCTTAAGGGAACAAATATTCGATCCGTTAGGAAAGCATAGATTCCAATATTGTAATTCATGTTCCCAGCCATCCATAATATTAAATCTCCAAAACAAAAGTCATTAGCCTCATTATCCTAAGAGACTTTAACTAGTGAATCAAAAGATCCAATAAACATAAACAGGAGTTCATGATACTCAAGATTTAGACTGATCTACAAATGATCATCTGTTATGACAAGAATTAAATCTTTATGTCAAATGGAAAGTTTATAAAGATAATTAATTCTCATCGGTCCTGTCATATATAATATCTATTATATACAGCACATTTACTAAAATATCTATCCACATCAGTAATCCGAATATAAATTACTTGCATCTCATATGCTTAGCAAACCGTACTAGTAACCATTCGTTACAGATTCCTTACTTTAATATGTTAGTGACTAGTTTATTCATTATATATTATCTTAATTCTCTCGTACTAGAACAAGATCATATTCTCATGAATGAATAGGGAATTTTCTTGATATTATTATATGATTTATTCAAACAATAATTATAACATTCAAATATAATAAAATTGTACTTTTATTTAAAACCAATAAAATGTCTTTACATGCTTTTAGGGCATTAATCCTAACAGAATATACCAGCATATAGTTTCTCGTTCTCCTAAGATACTTGAGAATGTGCTTTACTGCAATCCAGTGTTCTAAACCAGGATTTGATTGAATGCGACTTACAATCCCAATTGCATAACATATGTCGGGCCTAGTACTTAACATAGCATACATCAGACTCCCAACTGCTGAAGCATAGGGATACTTTCTCATATCCTATTCCTCCTGAGATGTCTTGGGACATTGTTCCTTGGAGAAAGCAATTCCATATATGTTCGGTAATTGACCTTTCTTGGAATTCTTCATAGAGAATCTTTCAAGCACCTTATCTATATAATTAGCCTTAGAAAGTGCCAAGATCTTGTTCTTCCTATCCCTTAGGATTTGGATTCCCATAACATAACTCATCTCGCCCAAATCTTTCATTTGGAACTTTTCAGCTAACCACTTGTTTAGGTTTGACAATGTCTCTACATTGTTCCCAATGGGCAAAATGGCATCAATGTATAGAACTAAGAAAATCACCACTTTTCCTTTGATGTATATATACACACATGCTTCGTTGACATTCTGTTCCAAGCCATATATTTTAATTGTTTCATCAAAAGTGATATTCCAAGATCTAGATGCTTGCTTTAATCCATAAGTGGATTTCAGCAACTTTCCCACCTTTTGATCTTCCCCTTTCTTTATGAACCTTTTTGGTTGTACCATATAGATACTTTCATCAAGATAGTCATTCAGAAATGTTGTTTTGACGTCCATTTCCTATATCTCATAACCATTGGCAGTCGCTATGGATAAGAGGATACGAATGGATTTGAGCATGGCCATAGGAGAAAATGTTTCTTCATAATCAACTGTTGGGAATTGTGCCCTAAAAGCATATGTAGTAGACATTGTTTTATGAAATAAATAAATGAATTGAATTTGTTATGCATATATTTTATGGACCATATTATTCTGTGATAATATTATGTAAATATCAGAAAAATTCCTAAGTTCATATATGTGATCTCAAACACGTATTGATACGGGAGGATTGTGTTTGAGATAAATAAACTTGAATAGTTCGCAATAAAATAAAGTTATAGAATCTTTAGATTAATTATTGCAAGTAAGGTCCAGTAGTATTATGAATACATGTGATCTACATCCGGATCACTAGTGTGGCAGGACACTTTAGTGGAGGTGCTTTATATATTAGAGAATATATAGAACTGGACCAGATATGTTTATTAATACTTATTTAAATACCGTTTCGAAGTATTAATTAAATTTATCAACTGATGATCATATACAAATAGATCTTAATCATGAAGTTACTATGAACTCCTATTTATGTTATATGAGTTCTTTGATTCACTCGTTAGGGTCTGTCAGAATGATCAGGCTAGAAACTTTTGTTTTGGGAACTCATTAATGTAGATGGCTGGGGACATAGTATACAGATATGGAATCTATGCCTTCTCGCAAGAGATTGAACAATAATTCTCTTATGGGTTGGCTTTTGGGACTGAAAGGTTATTGAGCTCAAATTCATAATTTAGTTATGAATTAACCTTCACTAGTAAAGCTAATGGTACTTAAGGAAACAAGAGATAATTAAAAGGGTAAAACGGTAATTTTATTCCCGATTAATTATGAACCATTATTAGAGGGTCAATTTGTATGCAATGATTATATCAATGGACGCCTTATAATTATAAAGTACTCAGTAAATAAAATGTCTATAATTACCAGAGTGTAGTCTCATATTTATAGTGGAATAATCATGAAATTAATATATTAAGATTATTTAATTAAAGAGTTTAATTAATAATCTCAAATTTATTGGAGCTTGGAATTATAGGTCCATAGGTCCCCATAGCGGCTTTATCAACACTATTCAAGGTAAGAGTTAATATGAAGGGAAAAATAGTTTAAAAGACATATTTAAGAAGAAATTTGTTCTTCGAGCTAAATATGCAATTATATGATAATAGTGATTTTGTAGTTAACAAAATTAATTAATATTTAATTATTGTATAATTTTTGAAACTATATTAAATAATTAAATTAATTTCTAAATTTAATTAAACAATTAATTAATTCTAATTTTCAAAATTATAATGAATTAAATATTTACTTTAAAAAATATTGGATTTAATTAATTAGTAGAATTAATTAAATATATTTATTTAAGTGGGAGATAATAATCTGATAAGTTCAAATTGGATTTGAATTTAAAAGATTAATATTTATTCAAATAATTAATTACATTTGATAATTAGTTAAAAATATATTTAATTTAAATTTGAATTCAAATTTGAATTAGTTATCAGGTTGTTAGATCTTATCTAACAAAGTAGTTTGAATAAATAACTAAATAAAAATAGAAAAATCAAATATCCCTAAAAATAGGGGTGCTACACGTGCACACACAGTCCATTGACTGTGTGTGGCGTGTACTGCTATTTTTCAAGGATAAGATTTTCATTTTTATTTAATTAATTAATGGATAATTCAAAAATTAGTTTTTGGATATTTTCATTAATAAAATAATTAATTAATTAAAAAGTAAATTGTAAGTTGGTTACATATTAATTTTTTAAATTTGAATATTTTCTTTTAAGTATGACTAATCAGAAAATATACAGATAACCAACCAAGACAACTAAGTCTATTCGCTCTGTGAAAAATAGAACGATAATTTTCTCTCCTTGAAAAATAAAGAACCAATTCGCAGGCCTATTATCTTGATCTCATGTGTTGAGTACATCAAGCAGAATCACAAATAAACTATCCTTCATTCTGTAAGTGCCCACACACTTCTTGAGGTGTAGAGAACGCTTTGGAAGATCTTTGTGTGAGTACTAAGGAGCAGCTTGGATAGGAAGATCGTTCTTATTACGAAAAGATAGCAAGGACACTTGATAGGCTTCAAGAGGTATGATTTCTATTCTTATCTTACTTATGATTAATGTATGTATATTAATGGATCCGCATATTTAAAGGTAGTTTAAATATGTTACAAAAGGAAACTAAATTTTTTTTAATCTTTCTTTTCACAGCCAGCCATTACCACAAAATTTGTCATTAAAAAATATCACAAAATATTATTTAATCATTTGACAAAAAGCCTCAAAGTCTAAAAAAGGAAAAGTATATTTTATTTAAAGAAAAATCTTCTTATAAATAAGATAATCTTTTCTCAGTGAATATCAACATATATAGACAAAATTTATGGTAAAAAATTGTCATAAACATATATGATGATTTCTAGAGAATTAAGACTTAAGAAAACAAATTTGAAAAGAACAAGTTGTCATGTGAGATCATAAACCTGCCAAGACAACTACTTCAAACTTGCAAAAAATAATTTTGAGTTATAAAATATATTGTCTATTTAAGATAACCAATTTAGGGTTTTACAAACTCTAATTTCTCACTATTAATAAATGTGCCTAATATTTTATAATAACTATCTTCTTATCTCTAATTTATAATTCATGTAAATATCACAAAATTGATCTAGTCAATTTGATTTTTTGATATTATAAATTGATAATTAAATCAATTGTTTGAGACATTGACACTTGATTCAATCAAAGACGATATGGGGAGCATGTATTCGTGAATACAAGCTACAATAAGTTCTTGTGAGTTTATTTATAGAATAAATTATCTCACAATTTATTAATTCCTCATGACTCCACTATTGACTCAAAATTGGACTCTTGAATTCATAGAACGTATTTCCACTAATGTAAATTCGTTATCCATTGTTATAACCATTATCGTTAGTCAATCCTCTATCGATGACCTACTAATGAGTCAGGTGAATTTTATCATTTTATGCCTCATTGGTATTTTATCCTTAACTCCCACTAAGTTCCTTGTAAATGATAATTCAATAAATTTAATTAGAGAAATGAGTGCTTAATCATTTAACAATTTGAACTAAGTTATTAGGGACATCATCTTTTCACTTCTATTACGAAAGCTATAGATTTCATATCTCTGATAAATACTCTCATTCAATTACACCATTGAATCTCCAAGATGTAAGTATAGGCTATGTCGTAGGGTAAGCTTTTAACGAACAAGTCAAAAGATTCAACTAATATAATTAATAGAAATATTATCACTCAGAATTGAGATCGACTTGACCTATGGACAAAGTTGTGACACTGATTATATTTTATAATAATGATACTTATTTATCTATCAATAATCAATATCAGTCCTAGTCCGACGTAACTAGATACATCCGATCTTATTTACTTGCTCAATGTGTAACGTCCTCATAATCCAAGACCCTTACACTGTGTAATTTAAATAGTGTCAGACTTACTAATCAAGTCCCTTGGTTATAAACGTGTAACTAAGGTTAGTGACAAGGGTTAGGGTTAAAATTTTGGTCAAAAGGAAACATTGACTTTTCATTTAAAAGTTTAGTATATACATAGGATCCCAAAATAATATAAACATGTGTTTAAACGGTTATATACAAGCCAAGCCGACCTAGGCGACAAAATAAGGGATACAACCTTAGTTCCTCCAAGATAACCCCGGTCGTGGTGGTCGAGTAGCTGCATATGTACACGCCACCACCGAAGCTCTCCAACTTATGCCTAGTCTAGCCTCCCTTTCCCCTTAAGAATACTTAAAATCATACAAGTATGCATACATATTAATCATATATCTCAGCCAATTAAATACAAACACAGTAATAACCATGTTCCTTAATGGGGTCAAGCCCTAATTACGCAGATAATGCAAACAAGCGTAAATCATTTAACAATTATACGGATATAGAGCATTCAAGCATTATTAATCAATGTTCATTCTCAGGGGCTCGAGCCCTATTCATAATTATATTTAACAACCAGGCCAAGCCCTCATCACATATATCATGTATTGGGTGCAGTTTTCTTACCTCAGGTCCAAGTGCAACGTATGATAAGAACTACCCTCGAGCACAATCCTAGTTCCGAGCCCCTAGCGGTAACCTCTACTGCCCAAAACAACGCTATGCCTTTCCCCAAGCGATTCCGAGCCTAAGCTAGCTTCGATTCCCAAGTTTTCAGCCTTGTCCTCCTCAAAAATAAAGAAAACTCCTCAAGGGACATGAGAGAGAGAGAGAGAGAGTAACGAGAGGGAGAGAAAGTCGATGAGAGTTCTAAGTGTTTTTTCTGTTTTGTGTGGTTTACTTTGAGTTCAAGTAACCTTAAGCAAATCCCTAAGATCAGGGTACCAAAAATGTCCCTGAGAGTAAAATGGTCAAAATTCCTGACACTCTTTTCTAATCTCACTAGCTCTGAATATATCCTCAAATATTTATTCTCATTACCCGATATCTCGGTAATATACTAAATACCCAAAATACCCATTGACTCACCCTGAGTCGGGTATTTGGTCTCGTTGTGACTCTCCCGCTAACTTGCTCTCTAGGATCGCCTCGTGCCAAGTAACCCAAATATATCCACATAATAATGTGGTCTCACACATATTTCACATATATACATATATATTCTAAATATACCCATAACGGGCCAAATTACGAAAATTGTCATTCTTATAAGAAACGGGCCCACATGCATATTTAATACACATAAACATGCATGTCTAGTCATATTATAATATGACTCACGCAATCATATAATGATACACATATATATCACATAAACGCATATTTCATAATTAAATCACATATATTCAAATAATTCTCCATAATTTGACATTCTGACCCTCTAATCAAGACCCTAAGCCTTATTAGTTAATTTGAGGCGTTACGCAATGTCTTGGACAAGACACTGAACCATTGTGTAAGTAGATCATATCATAGATTACAAAATCAGTGAAAATTATGTGCACTGATTTAATCTTAGGACTAATTATTTTTAACATATAATTACAATTAAAATCCATTGTGACTCAGTCAATATAATTGTAACTATTTTCACTCACTATAATTATAACTATTTACACATATTAAAGATTTTATAAATATTTTGTATTATATAAATAATCATGTAATAAGACAGGTGAGCAATGCATTGAAAAGCAAAATGATTTCTATTATTTGTTGATAATAAAATGTGTTACATAAGAAATATGGTCTAACAAAGGCATAAAATCCAACAAGATTCATCTTAGAAATCGATTGTAAGCCTCAATTCTTTTACTAAAATTTTAAACCGACTAATTATGTTATTGAGTTACATAAAATCGATTGAAATTATTGATGAGTCTTGTAGATTCAAAGCTAAAATCTTGGATTTTTTTTTGTTTTTCTTTATTTGAGCTGCCACAGAAGTAGAGGACACCGAGATCATGTTGGATTCAATTGGAGAGTGTTGCCGAAGAGTGGACAGAAAGGATGACAATATCGGTGGTCATCATTTCTTGATTTTGGGTTGAGTTTTTTTTTTTTTTTTTAAATCTCATAAAAAGTTATTTCTTCATATATTTTGAAATGTATATTTTTTTTTTCATATTCATGAAAAAAAATTCCTTATTTAATTTGAGAATAAGAGATGTTAGATGCAAGTGTTTTGTGTATAGGAGTGTGAGAGAAATATGATAGTTCTTCACACTAGATTCTCTTCGATTGACTTGAAGAAGAACAATTATATGTGCAGGAAAAATATTACACTAAAATTTTTAGACTTCACAAAATATTTAAACTGATTATATTTATTTAAAATCATATAAATTTTTAGTATAGTTTTAAGTCCGTGTATCATTACTTTTTGAAGAATGTAGTATGATAGATTGGACTCCATAAATTCAAATATTAAAAGTAATTTCAATAATTTTCTTTTACATGATATACCATAATATTTAAGGAGTTTTCAATAAGTAATTTTTGTTAAAGAATTATGATGAATTTAGATTTGAAGTTATTGTTTGAAAAATAGTGTTACAAACTATTTTATAGTGGTATTTTGAGGGCATGATTTTTATTGAGACTCACTTGTTATTAGTGAGATGTCTCTAAAGATTTATGTTCTCCTCTATGAGTACATAAAAATCAAGTATTAATATATTTAAAATGGTTATGGGGTGAATAAAAAAATTTCAACTAAAGTTGGGAAAATGAGAATGAGAAATAGTGGGATTTGTGGTAGTCCAACATGGAAATTTGAGTACATTTTCAAAGGGTTTTTTATAAAATATAATATCCTTAGCTTGGTAGGTTGATAAGCTCACTTGCGCATGCAAGGGTGTAAATCATCGTGTGTGGAGCAAAAACGCATGTGACTCGTGTGCACTCCCCTGTCTTGCAAGCATGAATGCATGCCTAAAAGTCCAGTCTGCATTGGGCTTCTTTTGCAACCCATAAATTATTTGATCCTATTAAAAGTGTGGAGAATATTCCAATGATAATCTCTAGAATATTCTTTTAAGCCAACCACATGAAATCTGACTATGTGACAACCAAGCAAGATTTCATTGACTGTGCAACAAGCAATCAGATTTGCTTGATTTACAAGAACAAATCTTAATGTGATTATGTGCTTGATTATCAAGATGATTTTGTCATTAATGCGGAAATTAAATGCATTATTCCCCCTTAAAGGCTATAAATAGAGGGTTTGTCCTCATTGTTTCTCACACCATTCGAAAATCGTTCTCTCTATTCTCAAAATTCTATCTCCTTTCTTTTGTTCGAATTTCATTTGCTCTGTTCTTTGGTTGAAGCTCTCTCTAAGTTGAGTTCAATTCATTTGGTATCGAAGCTCTCTTAGTCCTGAGTCAGATATTGGTAGTGTTCTTAGATATTGGTCAACTTGTTTGGAGTATAAGTGTAACGCCCTGAATAGCCAAGACCGCTACACTGTGTACGTTTAAAGGTGCAAGACTCGTTAATCAAATCATTAATTTAAAAACGTGTCACTAAACATGCATGAGCTAGGGTTAAAAAGGTTTTGGTCTCAAAAGTTTCATTTTATATAATTAAACTGTTATATACACGGGATCCCAAAAGAAACAGAGTTAAAAGTAGGTTTACAGACTTCCAAAAGTACATAGACATTTATTAGCCATACTAAGGCAAAATAGACAATCTTTAGGTCTCGCGTCCCTGCCTAAACCTCAACCGTGGCGGCTGAGCAGCTGGCCATGTACATTCCGCTCGTAGAGCTCTCCAATCTAGGCTGATCAAGCTTGCCCTTGCCTTTACCTGCACCACGTAGCACCCGTGAGCTAAGGCCCAGCAAGAAAACATGTGCAACACAAATAGTAATAACAGATAACAAACTCACTAAGCATGAATTCTCATCATATAATCCACATTAATCACTCAGCATAAATTCAGAATCATGGATGAAATCAAACACTTATAACATTCTTATCACATATTAATCAGGGCCGACAACTTAGGCTGCACCCTCTGTTTGTCCCATTGACTCCGGCCCGCTTAAACCGAGCTCAGTGCATATTAAGCTGTCCTTGGCTACCAGTGGCCAAGCCGCGCCCTGTGCGCTAGTGTAACCCTTGGCACCCTTAGGCCGTTGGTTCACTAATTAGCTTACATGGCATAATACCATCTATTCAATCATACACAATAGGGAACCCTTCGTCCCATCACATATATTCAACCAGGTGCAGTTTTCTTGCCTTTAATCTTTGCGGTTACTGATTACGAGCAACGCTCCTCAAGCACGATCTGATCCCAAGCCCTAGCTTTTATCACCTAACCACAACCAAAGTGAAGGATTCCATCAACAAACTTAAATGAGCTTCTAGAAAAAGTTCTAATCTCCGGAACATTGAATTTCACCAAACATGGTAAAAGATTTAATCCCGAGCACCCTAGGTTAAATTCCCAAGCCTAGAATCTCAAAATCCCAAAATCCCTTAAGGGTCGCAGCATTAGCCAACCATGCCACGGCATGGCCCCAATCAAAGACCACCCAATGCCCAAAAATAGGTAAGGGCCGCGCCATTACTTAGACCATGCCGCAGCCCACCCTCCTTCCTCAGCATCCATCAGCTTCGAAGGGCCGCGGCTCACCAAGAACTATGCCGCGGCTCGACCCCTTCGAACCCAGAAAAACCACCATTTTTAACTCCCAAACCTCATGCAAACTCACTCAAAACCACCCCAAATACACAACTCAATTATCCAAAACTTCCCACAAGATTCCAGCAACACAACCCAGCTGAAAACTAGACTAGAAACCCATAGAAAACCCTTTTCAATTACTGAAACTTTCTAACCCAAGAACTCAAAACCCAGCCATTCAAACTCAGATTAAAACTTCTAAATCACAAATTGAGACTTACCTTTTCTGCTGAACCACTTCACCAAGCCAAATCCAAGCTAATTCCCAAGCTTTCCTCCTTAATTCTGCCCTTGAACATCAAAATTAAAACCTCCTCAATACCCAGCTGAAAACTCATAATTGAAACCTCAAGAACATAATTTAATCCTTACCTTAGCCTTGGTTAATCATCTCCTGGATAAACTCTGAACTTAGCTTCAAATCCCCACCTCAATTCTCAGAAATTCCCTGCTTGAAATCCCAGAAATTCCCTGTTTTTTCCCTTATGGTTTTCACCTAGTTTCCTTGAGAGAGAAGAGAGTGAGCTGAGAAATAAAGTCAGTTTATTTCTTCTGTCTACAACTTTCTATTTTTAGTAAGTTATCCTTATCACTTAGGTCAACCTAAGGCTCGGGGTGCCGGAAACGTCCCCGAGGGAAAAACGGTAAAATTCCCCAATATTCCCGCCTAAACTTCCTAACCTCAATTATATCTCCATATATTTATTTTCATAACCAGATAGTCTAAATAACTACCTGATACCTAAAATACCCTTGACTTATCCAAAGTCAACTGTTAAGCCCCGTTGTGACTTTTCCTCGCTATCTAGCCCTAGGATCGCCTCGAGTCGTGCTCTGCAGATTTACCCACATAATAATGTGGTTCTCACAAATATAACATTTAATCACATTTATATTCTTATAATCATACAAGCATGCTTATCGTGTAATCATGCATTAAATCAATAAATTCACACATAAACCAATTATGCCATCCCGGCACACTAATCAAGGCCCTTAAGCCATATTAGTGATTTTGGGTCGTTACAACTATCCCCTCCTAATGAGAATTTCATCCTCAAAATTTACCTGAATAGCTCGGGATACTGATCCCGCATTGCTGTCTCTAACTCCCAGGTCACTTCCTCGACCTTGCTGTTTCTCCACAATATTTTCACCAACCGAATTGTCTTATTCCGTAAAACTTTGTCCTTCCGATCCAAAATTTGAACTTGTCGCTCCTCATAGGACAAGTCTGTCTGCAACTCTAAGTCCTCATACTTCAGCACATGTGTCGTATCTAAAACATACTTCTGTAACATGGAGACATGGAACACATCATGAACTCTTGACAGCGACGGTGGCAAGGACAACCTATAAGCCACCTGTCAAATCCTCTCTAGGATCTCAAAAGGTCCAACAAACCGAGGGCTCAGATTGCCCTTTACTCCAAACCTCCTCACCCCTCTCAACGATGAAACTCGCAGAAACATGTGGTCCCCAACTTGGAACTCAACGTTCCTACTCTTAGGATCAGCGTAGCTTGTCTGTCTACTCTGCGAAGCAAGCATTCTGGCTCGAATCTTTTCAATAGCCTCATTGGTCTTTTGAACCATGTCTTTTCCTAAGTACCTCCTCTCACCCATCTCATCCCAATGTATGGGTGATTTACATTTTCTCCCATATAACATCTCATAAGGGGCCACCCCAATCGTGGACTGATAGTTATTGTTATACGAGAACTCAATCAACGGTAAATACTTACTCCAAGACCCCTCGAAATCAATCACACATGCCCTAAGCATGTCCTCTAACACTTGAATTGTCCTCTCAGACTGTCCATCAGTCTGAGGATGAAAAGCTGTGCTAAACTTCAGCTGAGTCCCCATAGCTCTCTGCAGAGCTCCCCAAAACTTGGAGGTAAAGATATGGTCTCGATCCGATATAATAGACTTTGGAACCCCATGGAGATGAACTATCTCCCTCACATACAACTCAGCATACTGTTCCACTGTATAAGTCGACCTTACTGGTAGAAAATTAGCGGACTTGGTGTATCTGTCCACTATCACCCACACTGAGTCATGAAGTCCTATTGTCCTGGGTAATCCTCCCACATAATCCATTGTAATATCCTCCTACTTCCACTCTGGAATACCCAAAGGCTGAAGCAATCCCGCTGGTCGCTAATGCTCAACCTTAACCTGCTGACATGTAAAACATCTAGACACATACTCTACCACATCCTTCTTCATCTCGGGCCACCAATATAACGACCGTAGATCCTGATACATCTTTGTGGTACCCGGATGAAGTGAGTATGGTGTAGTGTGAGACTCATCCAGTATCTCTCGTCTGACCCCCTCATCTGCCGGAACACAAATCCGTCCCTGATATCGAAGCAAACCTATCTCAGAAACAGAATAATCCTTAGATGTCCCCGCTATAACATGCTGCCTAACTTCCTGCAACTGCACATCCACTAACTGACCCTCCTTGATCCACTCTAACAGGGTCGACTACAAGGTAATATTAGCTAACTGTCCTACCACCAATTCTATCCTCGCCCTGGCCATCTCATCAACTAATTCCCTCAAGATCTGGGTGGAGCTATACAACTGTCCTGGGCCCCTTCGGCTCAACACATCAGCCACCACGTTGGCTTTCCCAGGGTAGTAAAGGATGTCACAATCATAATCCTTAACCGATTCCAACCAACGTCTCTGCCTGATGTTCAGATCCTTATGAGTGAAGAAATACTTCAAACTCTTATGGTCAGTGTATATCTCGCACTTCTCCCCATACAAATAATGATGCCACACCTTTAGTGCGAATACCACAGCTGCTAGCTCCAAATCATGAGTCGGATACCGCTGCTCATACTCCTTCAGCTGCCGAGATGCATATGTTATAACCTTCTCATTCTGCATCAACACGCAGCCTAAACCCATCCTCGATGCATCGCAATAGACCACAAACTTTCCTTCCTCCGAAGGAAGACTCAATACAGGTGCAAAAATAAGCCATCGCTTCAACTCTTGGAAACTGTTCTCACACCTCTCTGACCAGACAAACTTCTGATTCTTCCTTGTCAACTCTGTCATCGGTGAAGAAATCTTCGAGAACCCCTCAACAAACTGTCTGTAATAACTGGCCAACCCAAGGAAACTTCACACCTCTAAGGCTTTCCTTGGTCTCGGCCAATCCCTTACTGCTTCTACCTTGGACGGATCCACCTTAATCCCTTCTGCCCCAACTATGTGTCCAAGGAAAGTCACCTCTGGCAACCAAAACTCACACTTCTTAAACTTAGTGTACAATTGATGCTCCCTCAACCTTTGCAAAACCTGTTGGAGATGTTGCTCATGCTCTGCCTCTAAGCTAGAGTATACCAAAATGTCACCGATGAAGAAAATGACGAACTGATCCAAGAAGTCCCTGAATACCCTGTTCATCAGATCCATAAAAGTTGCTGGGGCATTGGTCAGACCAAAAGACATGACCAAGAACTCATAATGCGCATACCGTGTCTGAAAGGTTGTCTTCAGTATATCCTCATCCTTGATCCTCAGCTGGTGATAACCAGATCGAAGATCAATCTTTGAGAACACCGTCTTTCCCCGCAGCTGATCGAACAAGTCATCAATGCTTGGTAGAGGGTACTTATTCTTGATAGTCAACTTGTTCAATTCTCTATAATCTATGCACATCCTCAGAGTCCCATCCTTCTTCTTAACAAACAACACTGGAGCGCCCCATGGAGAATAACTAGGCCTGATGAATCCTAAATCCAGAAGTTCTTGCAACTGTATCTTCAACTCTTTCAGTTCTGCTAATACCATTCTGTACGGTGTCCTAGATACTGGTTCTGTCCTCGGTGCCAACTCAATCTCAAATTGAATCTCCCTACGCGGCGGCAACCCTGGTAAATCCTCAAGAAATACATCTAAGAATTCACCCACCAATCTGGTCTCCCCCGGCCCTGCTGGCGTAACCCTGGTAGTATCCACCACACTAGCCAGAAAACCTATGCATCCCCTCTACAACAAGTCTCTGGCTCTCAACGCTGAGATCATGGGTACGCGGGGTCCACATACCGCTCCCACAAAAACAAAAGGGTCTTCGCCCTCAGGCTCAAAAGTAACCATCTTCTTCCTGCAATCAATCGCAGCCCCATACCTAACCAACCAATCCATCCCCAAAATCATATCAAAATCCTCCATGTCTAACTCAATTAGATCCACCGAGAATTCCCTACTATCAACCATTACTGGCAGTGCTCTAATCCATCTCCTAGAAACTACCAGTTCCCCTGTAGGCAATAAAGTCCCAAACCCTGCAGTCTGATACTCACTAGGTCTGCACAATCTATCAATCACTCTACTAGAAACAAAAGAATGTGTAGCACCAGAATCAATCAATACTGTAAAAGGAGTGCCAACACTAGAAAGCTGACCTGTCACTACCGAGGGACTAGCCTCGGCCTCTACCTGAGTCAAGGTGAATACCCGAGCTGGAGTCAAGCTATCCACCTTTCCTACTTCACCTTTCTTCACCGTTGGGAAGTCTTTCCTGAGATGCCCTACTACCCCACACACAAAGCATGCCTTGGCCCGACACTCACCCAGATGGCGTCTTCTACACCTCAGGCACTCTGGATAGGTCCGCCATGCCTCACTGCCACCCCGACGGCCACCCTGACCACCCCGACCCCTCCTATCAGGACCAGCAGCAGTCGAAGTGTCAGGAGCCTTTCTCTTGAAATCACTGGGGCCTCCGCCCCTACCTGTTCCTGAATAAGGAGGCACCGCTCTGCGGCCCTCACGCCTCACCGCACTCTCCCTCCATATCTTGTTCTCCGCTTCTTCAGCAGTAAGAGCCTTCTCAACGACCTGGGCATAAGTTGTTCCTCTAGGTACCGTTGTGATCCTGACATCCCGGGCTATCATAGCATTAAACCCCCTAATAAATCGATCATGCCTAGCAGCATCAGTAGGCACAAGATCTGGTGCAAGCTTCGCAAGCCTATAAAATTTTAGGGCATATTCAGTAACAGTCATATTACCCTGCACAAGGCTCACGAACTCATTAACCTTTGCTGCTCTGACAGCAACATTGTAGTACTTCTGACTAATAAAGTCTCTGAAACCTTCCCAACTCAAAGTGGTAACATCCCTGGTCTGCGATACCACTTCCCACCAGATGCGAGCATCCTCTCTCAACATATAAGTGGCACAAGCCATTCTATCATGCCCCTCTATCCTCATGAAGTCCAAAATTGTAGTAATCATAGTTAGCCATTGATCGGCTTTCAATGGATCCGGTCCACCCTCAAAGATTTGGGGTTGCTACTTCCTAAACCGCTCATATAACGGCTCCCATCTGTTACCAACCTCCCCTGACTGCACAACTGGTACCACTGCAGGTGGTACAATAGGGGCAACACTCCCTGATGGAGCCTGTTGTCGCAGGATACGAATCTGCTCATCTTGACTCTGCAATCGAGCCTACATGTCCGCCATTAACTGCTGCTAGTTCTCGGGGACTGGCGAAGGATTCTGGCCCTGATCATCACTCCCGGTCCCGGACCTAGTGCTGGCTAGTCGTGTAGATTTTCTTGGACGCATAGCTATCCAATTCAATCTGCAAATCATGACTCGGCAGTCATACCATGATGATAGGGTAAAAACTTCTCCAAGATTCATCAATAAAGCATAGCCAATCACACACAACATATAAGCATCCATCCCCATGCACTGGCTTCTAATAAGCACGCCTCCAATCTCATTACACAATAGCTATAAAGCAGGCATTCACCCATGCACAATATACAATTAATCATCCAAATATTCATTTACATGCACGACGATGCTAATAAACATGCCTCAATATTCTCACACAACAGTCAAGGGCCAGGCCCTATCAGTATCTCATGCTTCCTAATAATCCAGTAAATAACAACATTCATAGCTTATTTCAGGCACATAAGCACATAAACACATATACACATTACCAAACCCTGATTTAAGCTTGTCTCTAGCAGCGAATGTACATGTCTATCCTGTCTTCAGGAACCCTTAAACCTAGGACACTATGATACCAAGTTGTAACGCCTTGGATAGCCAAGACCGCTACACTATGTACATTTAAAGGTGCAAGACTCGCTAATCAAGTCATTAATTTAAAAACGTGTCACTAAACATGCATGAGCTAGGGTTAAAAAGGTTTTGGTCTCAAAAGTTTCATTTTATATAATTAAACTGTTATATACAAGGGATCCCAAAAGAAATAGAGTTAAAAGTAGGTTTACAGACTTCCAAAAGTACATAGACATTTATTAGCCATACTAAGGCAAAATAGACAATCTTTAGGTCTCGCGTCCCCGCCTAAACCTCAACCGTGGCGGCTGAGCAGCTGGCCATGTACATTCCACTCGCAGAGCTCTCCAATCAAGGCTAATCAAGCTTGCCCTTGCCTTTACCTGCACCATGTAGCACCCATGAGCCAAGGCCCAGCAAGAAAACATTTGCAACACAAACAGTAATAACAGATAACAAACTCACTAAGAATGAATTCTCATCATATAATCCACATTAATCACTCAGCATAAATTCAGAATCATGGATGCAATCAAAAACTTATAACATTCATATCACATAATAATCAGGGCCGACAACTTAGGTCGCACCCTCTGTTTTCCCCACTGACTCCGGCCCGCTTAAACTGAGATCAGTGCATATTAAGCTGTCCTTGGCTACCAGTGGCCAAGCCGCGCCCTGTGCGCTAGTGTAACCCTTGGCACCCTTAGGTCGTTGGTTCCCTAATTAGCTTTCATGGCATAATACCATCTATTCAAGCATACACAATAGGGAATCCTTAGTCCCATCACATATATTCAACTAGGTGCAGTTTTCATACATTTAATCTTTGCGGTTACTGATTACGAGCAACGCTCCTCAAGCACGATCCGATCCCGAGCCCTAGCTTTTATCACCTAGCCGCAACCAAAGTGAAGGATTCCATCAACAAACTTAAATGAGCTTCTAGAAAAAGTTCTAATCTCTGGAACATTGAATTTCACCAAACATGGTAAAAGATTCAATCTCGAGCACCCTAGGTTAAATTCCCAAGCCTAGAATCTCAAAATCCCTTAAGAGCCGCGGCATTAGCCAACCATGCCACGGCATGGCCCCAATTAGAGACCATCCAATGCCCAAAAATAGGTAAGGGCCGCGGCATTACTTAGAACATGCCGCGGCCCACCCTCCTTCCTCAGCATCCATCAGCTTCGAAGGGCCGCGGCTCACCAAGAACTATGCCGCGGCTCAACCCCTTCAAACCCAGAAAAACCACCATTTTTAACTCCCAAACCTCATGCAAACTCACTCAAAACCACCCCAAATACACAACTCAATTATCCAAAACTTCCCACAAGATTCCAGCAACACAACCCAGCTAAAAACTAGACTAGAAACCCATAGAAAACCCTTTTCAATTATTGAAACTTTCTAACCCAAGAACTCAAAACCCAGCCATTCAAACTCAGATTAAAACTTCTAAATCACAAATTGAGACTTACCTTTTCTGCTGAACCACTTCACCAAGCCAAATCCAAGCTAATTCCCAAGCTTTCCTCCTTAATTCTGCCCTTAAACATCAAAATTAAAACCTCCTCAATACCTAGCTGAAAACTCATAATTGAAACCTCAAGAACATAGTTTAATCCTTGCCTTAGCCTTGGTTAATCATCTCCTGGATAAACTCTGAACTTAGCTTCAAATCCCCACCTCAATTCTCAGAAATTCCCTGCTTGAAATCCCAGAAATTCCCTGTTTTTCCCTTATGGTTTTCACCTAGTTTCCTTGAGAGAGAAGAGAGTGAGCTGAGAAATAAAGTCAGTTTATTTCTTCTGT
The DNA here is from genome assembly GCF_963169125.1 of Humulus lupulus. Classification (NCBI taxonomy): domain Eukaryota; kingdom Viridiplantae; phylum Streptophyta; class Magnoliopsida; order Rosales; family Cannabaceae; genus Humulus; species Humulus lupulus. The sequence goes on from NC_084794.1 coordinate 130,882,433, forward strand.
CTACAACTTTCTATTTTTAGTAAGTTATCCTTATCACTTAGGTCAACCTAAGGCTCGGGGTGTCGGAAACGTCCCAGAGGGAAAAATGGTAAAATTCCCCAATATTCCCGCCTAAACTTCCTAACCTCAAATATATCTCCATATATTTATTTTCATAACCCGATAGTCTAAATAACTATCTGATACCTAAAATACCCTTGACTTATCCAAAGTCAACTATTAAGCCCCGTTGTGACTTTTCCCCGCTATCTAGCCCTAGGATCGCCTCAAGTCGTGCTCTGCAGATTTACCCACATAATAATGTGGTTCTCACAAATATAACATTTAATCATATTTATATTCTTATAATCATACAAGCATGCTTATCATGTAATCATGCATTAAATCAATAAATTCACACATAAACCAATTATGCCCTCCCGGCACACTAATCAAGGCCCTTAAGCCATATTAGTGATTTTGGGTCGTTACAATAAGCAAGGTGCTTAATTGCTGCTCATAAACCGTTTTATCATAGGAGACAAACATCGTAACAATCCTTTAGCATCAAGTGAGGAGCCATAATTGTTTTAAGGAAATAAAGTGATACAATAGACTGCGTTTGATTACAAAAGTGATATTTATATTATATACTTCAAATTTAGCTTTTTTTATATATAACATTATAGTTAATTTTCTTATTTATTTTCATAATATTTGTTTAGGATTTTTTATTCTTTTACAGGAAATATCACATGGATATTTTCTAACATTTATTATATTATTAGATTGTTGTTGAGTTCATCAAGTTCATCAATTAAGTCACTTTAACACATAATTATCTCATAAAAAAGTGTGTATGAGTGTTGAGAACTCTCTCATTTCTTTTTCATATGAATTTTATTGATGATTTATAATAATTTTGAAATATAAAATATTTGAATAATGTCAATTTGTCAAGTATTTTCACATAACAGTGTAAAAGAAAATTTGATTGGCACACTTCATTTACTTATATATTCTATGTCAAATTTGATCATTTTATATTTAATTTCGGTTAAAGACAAATTGATAGGCAAACCTCCAACCAACAATGTCTCTAAAATCTTACCGTAGCAAAATCTTATGAAAAATAAAGCTAGAAAAGAAAAAGAGTATGTTGCTTCACGACAGAACAAACATAATAAATAATTAACAAAATCTAGAAAAGCAATAATCAAATCACATAAAATGAAAAATAAAAGAAACATGCCAAGATAAAAAGAAGATAGTGTAAACCCTAAAATTGGCATATTTTATAGAAATATCTTTTCAATTAAAATATCATTTTTACTTTCCCTTTCTTGTAATTTTCGGAATATCATTTTCCCTTTCTTATGATTTTCGGATTATCACTTTCTCATTCTTGTGATTTTCATAATATTTAAATTCCTTATTTAGCTTGATTTTATCACAATATGATTATAAAGGAAAGATGTATCTTGTTTATTTAAAGCAAATGTTTTGTACTTACTCAAAATTGTTTCTGGAATATTTGACTTTAAATTTTCGGGCAGCTCAAGATATTAAAATTCTGGAAACTGAATCTTTGATATAATTAATCATTATTTCCATCTTGAGTATTTTGATCTGACACAGGTATTAGCTGTCCCCACCAAGATTGTATCTATCGGATCAGCGTCTTCTAAAAAAGGCAATTCCTCATCAATCAAGAATATCTTCAAATATTCTTGCATTTATTAGGAGATTCATTCTCAGCTTTTATGAGCACGAAATAGACTCTATAAACAGGTCTCTAAGGCTTTGAGAAAAAGTGAACTCTAAGGTGCATAATTTGTGAGTGTATTGTAATATTTGTGAGAGTTCCTTCTTTGTATTCAAGATCATAGTATTCACGTGATTTTGTGAAAAAAATGAGTGTTTAGTTTTTTGTGGTGAGTTTATACTACGTTCATGAGTGAATACACATTGTAATTTTAACACAACTTTTATAGTCTTTGGGAGAAGATTTTTACAAGCCTTGGATCGGGAGGATGCAAGCACTTGCTGACCATTGAAGGGAGTTCAAGTGGTTGAACGTTTCAATCAAGATTAGATTGGTGAAGAGAAGTACAATAAAGTTGCGGCAAATCTCAAGAGGGAGTCTTGTTTTGTATAAGTCAATCTTTTGTACTTGTGATTCCTTATTAATTGATTTTATTCTCTGGGTGTGGCCCCAAGGAGTAGGTTATCTGAAAGGGTTTCTGAACCTTGTAAAAAAAATTGTGTTCTTTATTGTTTTGCATTGTCTTTTTATTGTGTTCAGTTTCTATTGTGACAAGTTCGGATTCTGTCCCGACAGAACTGAAATCTGTTTTAACATTTAATTACCATTCCGCACTTTAATTAATTCACATGGTTTAATTAATTTGGTAATTACTAAAAATGGAATTTCAATTGGTATCAAAGCGGGTCACTCATTTCTGAGTGTGATCTTGGTTTATTCTGTTTGTTGTTCTTGTTCTTGCAATGTCTTTTTTCACAAAAGGAGGCTCCATAACTCGCTCCCCCCCCCTTACTCAATGATTCGAACTATCGATATTGGAAAGTTAGAATGAGAGCCTTCATCAAATCTCAAGATGATAAGGCTTGGATAGATGTTTTGAGTGGTTGGACTCCTCCAGCAAAAAGCGATGATGTAACTAAGGTAAAATCTGAACTTGATTGGACTGATGCTGAAGATAAACTGTCCAGTTACAATAATAAAGCATTACATGCTATTTTTAATGGTGTTGTTGAAGGTTACATTAAATTGATTTCTTCATGTGTTTCGGCCAAAGATGCTTGGAAAATCCTTCAAACTCAATATGAAGGAACTGCTGATGTCAAGCGTTCTAGGCTTGTTATGCTCACAACAAAATTTGAAAATGAATGAAAATGAAACCCTCACTGAATTTTATGAGAAATTGTCAGGTATTGCTAACGAATATTTTGCTCTTGGTGAAAAACTTGAAGACAATGTTTTGGTTCAAAAAATTGTTAGAGTTCTCCCTAACAGGTTTCAGACGAAGCTAACTACAATTGAAGAAGCAAAAGATCTGGACAAAATAAAAGTAGAAGAATTGATGGGTTCACTCCGAACTTTTGAACTAAACCAACAAATTAGACAAAAAGGTAAGAGGGAAGAAATCAAGGAGAAATCTATTGCCTTGAAATCTTCTAGAGAAAAGAAGGAAAGTTCGGATGATGAGATGGCTTTATTGACAAAAAAAAAACTCAAAAATACATAAAGAAATTGGGAAACAAAAAGGCCATATCCAAAAACCCAAAAGGTAATTTTTCTAAACCCTTTGAGACTAATAAAAAAGGTTTCCAGTGCAGGGAATGTGAAGGATTTGGACACATTCAATCTGAGTGTGCAAATACCTTAAAGAAAAAGAAAGTCATGACAGCCACGTGGAGTGATCAAGACTCTGAACAGAGTGATGAGGAGGAAAATAGTGTTTCCTTAACCTCTGTTCACAAAGGTATGGTTTTTTCTTCGGTTGATTACAAGGATGTGCTATGCCTTAATAATTCTGTTCAGAATAATGAGAATTCTGACATTGATTCTGATGATTCTGACTTAGATGAGAAGTCATTAAAAGAGTCTTATAAAATAATATTATGATCAATGGTTGAAAGTTTGCTCTGAGAATCGACTAATGGCTAGCAATAATAAAAAATTTGTTGAAAAAATTGAAGAACTTGAGATGATTATTGCTTCCAAAAATGATGAAATTAATTATTTGAGTAAAGAAATTGATTTTTTTGCAAAAAGGTGTCAAAATGCTTAATCCTAGATCTGGAATATTGGATGATATTCTCTCTGCAGGAGAAAAGGCTGGTGATTACAGTGGATTAGGATCTAATGGATCTGAATCCTCAAGAAAAATGGTTTTTGTAAAATCCATGAATTATCCGACTGTTGTGCCAACTAACTGTTTTGCAGGAACAAGTAATCCTTCAGAGACCACGAAGTTGTCCTCTGTTCCAACAGATCTACAACTAAAGAAAATTTCTCCAAAAAGAAACATTGGACAATTTGTACTATTTTGTCATTTTTGTGGGATGAAAGGACACATAAGACCTAAGTGCTTTTCTCTGTTAAATTTGTTTAAAAAGAATTATGTTAAACACTTTGGTAGCATGAATCAATTATTGACTAAAAGAAATTCAAAAACAAAAACAATATGGGTCAAGAAAGATACCTCTGTTTGTTTGGCTACCTTTACCTGTCATAAAATGCATGCCTCTAGTTCATGGTACTTTGATAGCGGTTGTTCAAGAAATATGACAAGTAATGCCAACATACTTACCAACTTCAAATCCTTGAAGTGTGGAGTAGTAACATTCAGGGATGGAATGACAGGAAATATTTTAGGTAAAAGAACTCTAAACATTGAAGGGTTACCGAAACTAAAAAATGTGCTTCTTGTTGATGGGCTGAAAGCCATCTTAATTAGCATAAGTCAAATTTGTGACCAAGGTTTTCTTGTTAATTTTTCGCATGATGAGTGTAATGTTGTCAATCAAAGTGGTGACATAGTTCTCAAAGGTTCTCGTTCTTTGGATAATTGTTACACACTCACACAAAAATTCACATGCCATGCGTCATCATCAAATTTTAATAATACTAACTTGAATCATGAAAAACTTGGACATATAAATTTCAAAAACTTGAAAAAGATTGCTAATGCAGGTCTCATCCGTGGTATACCCAAGCTGGGTAAATAATCGCTTGGTAAGTGTGAATCATGTCAATTATGGAAAACTGTTGAAAATTTCCCATAAAGCATTATCTGATATTAATACTTCAAATGTGTTAGAATTATTGCATATGGATCTCATGGGTCCTATATAGGTTGAAAGTATTAATGGTAAGAGATACATTTTTGTATGTGTGGATGATTTTTCTAGATTTACTTGGGTAGATTTCTTAAGAGAAAAATCAGATACATTTAAAACTTTTCAAACTCTATGTACAAGACTTAGAGTTGAAAAAAAATTGTAATATTGGAAAGATTGTAAGAATACGAAGTGATCATGGTAAGGAGTTTGAAAATTCTATTTATTATGAATATTGTAAATATTTTGGAATTTTGCATGAATTTTCTGCTCCCAAATCTATGGCCAGAGTTATGCTAAATAGCAAAAAACTCACAAAGAAATTGTGGGTTGAAGTAATTAATACAGCTTGTTACACAATTAATCGTGTTTTTCTGCGTCCAGGTACAAATAAAGCTCCTTATGAAATCTGGAAAGGTAGAAAACCCAATGTCAATTATTTTCATGTATTTGGGCATCTGTGTTATATTCTTAGAGATCATGAGAATCTGGGCAAATTTGATGCCAAAATCTATGTGGGAGTTTTTCTTGGAAATTCCACCAATAGCAGGGCTTATCATGTTTATAACATGAGAACCCAAACTATTATGGAATCAGCTAATGCGGTTGTAGATTGTTGACGCGGTTCTTCGCCAACAGGTAATTAAGAAAGGAAGAGAAAGGGATTAGTGCTTAGGTTGAACCGAAATAGATAAATGACCTTAGAAAATGAAATGGTGACTCAAAATACGTTTTTTAAGTGGTTCAAAGGTTAAAATCCTTCTACTCCACTAGTCAGTATTATTGCTATATATTGGGTATTTGATTACAGGGTATTTCTTACAATATAGAATCCAACCTCTATTAACTCCCAAGGTCTCCATATTTATAGGAGAGGGCACCTGGGAGTTGGTAAGAAGGTCATCCCGTGACCTTCTTACCTATCATGTCAACTCTGTGACATTCATGATTAATTCCTAAACCTGACACATAAGTGTGGTCAAATCAATAGGTAAGGGGATAATGTGTCGCACGGCCCAAACCAGTCGTGGATGTCTGAATACGCACGTTCCTGCTGCGTGTCCAAGATGTTAGGGGTATATCAGACACGTGATATCTGATATATGCACGTTTATCTTGCGTGATTGACTTTATAAAAGGTCACAGCCTCCAACTTCAGCTCGTACAACGAGCTGGATGCTTCCCTCGACCTGTGGTCCTCAGAGCCCAGGCCCAGTCCTTAAGCACTCTTGGAGAACCCTTAGGTTACCTCGAGCTAAGGAGGCAGGACCTTATGACGGCAGATCCGGTCTTGGGGATGTCCACGTGGTAGTCATGATTAGGCTGTATCTCAACTCGTTAATCAGCCCGTGGGAAAATCACGGTGTACATCTGCCCCCCAAGCCCCTGCTCATGGTACACGACGTCGTGTAGGGCCACAGTAGGAGCTTTTAGGCTTCCCCATGAACTCTTCATATTCCACATTCTACGCAGGCGCCGAATACGTGGAACATCGTGGTTGGTGACGGTACGTCTTCCGAGAACCGCATTTAATGGCCTAGCCTATGCCCAGCCGTCGTTTCATCTTTCGAGTGGAGGGCCTTGGATCCCACATCAGGGCAATCCAACGGCCCTCTTCACGTGACCCTTCACGCATATAAAGAGGGGTGGCCACCTTACGCACGGGCCACCCGTTCATTTGAAATTTTTCAGAAATTTTCCTCTTCTTCTCTCTTCATCTTCAAGAGAAAAAACCCTTTTCTTCCCGACCGCCATTCCTAACGTTCAAGAAGCTCAGGCGCAAAGACTCCTTCGAAGCCTTGGAACCAACTGCTCCAATGAAGCCCTAACCCAGGCGATATCCTCATCCACTTCCCAGCCAAACACTCTGTAAGTCTCCTGACTGTGCCTGTTTCAAAATTATTTTTTACTGTAGCTTAGGTAAATATTTACTGTAACCACATGCAAGGGTTTGCTGGGTTTTGTGGGAATAAAGGGTGAAATTCTCTTAGGTTAGGGTATCTTTGCAGTAGAAAACCATTTAGGAGCATGGTTTACAGGATGCATTTCCTGGGGAAAATTTCTGGGTAGGATTTTTGGTATGCTGGTTTAGAGTATTCAGTATTTTTGGGTGCAAAACCGGGTAGCTTAGGGGACACGCTTCACAGTCGGAGTGGGAGGTCCCCACTCCTGCAGATATTTTGTACTTTTTCTGCCTCAAGGCCAGCCCGGAGCAGCAGGGGCGAGGCGACGGGTTTTATTACTTAACCCAGTTCCCCAACACGGCTGCGGTCATCGAGCTGTCCAGCCACCCCAACGACTTCAAAGATCAACTCTTTATGTCGACGGGGTTCCGAAATTGCGAGCTCCACTACTTCAATCGTCCTCGTAAGTGTTTTTCAACCTTAGCTCGTAAGTTAAGTATCATATAGCTCCTCATGTACCCCTTTCTGATTTAGATTAATTATGTAGCTATCTTTGCGAGGACAGAGAAATCTGTGACCCTCGGGGCCCAATACGAGACAATGGCGGGCTTGCCCCCCAGTGAAAAGGATTACCGTGTGCTCGTGACAGACGAGACGATGGTGGCCTGTAAGCTGATCTTCCCAAATCAGACTCTGAACCTGAGGAGGACCCGGGCGCTTCCCCCAGCTCGCGATTCTAGGCCCACCATCATGGAGGGGGTCGCAGGGGATGAAGATGAGGAGGACGAGGTTCCCCTCGTGAGGAACACGAAGCGGGCGTTGAAGGTCACCCAGAGAACGGACGAGGAGAGGATCCGGTCCGGAGCAGCCGCAGGTCCTTCTGGCCAAGGTAACCCTTATATGTTTAGGAATTTAGATAGGGCCATTGCCGACCCCCGGCTAGCTAGGTTCAATCCCAGACAGATCGTCCAACATCACCGAAGTGATCCGGACCTGCATACAACCCTGATTCATTGTGTCGACCAGCTCGTGCTGGATTACCAAGATAGCCGCCCTAGGGGTACCGTAGTCATAGATAACACCCTAGCCTTTAGGTCGATTCTATTTGAGGAGTATGGGACCAATCTTCGGTCGTGGCCATCACTCCGGAGGGGTGCCGTAGCTCCAGGACTTAGGCAATATGTAGAAGAATCTAGCCCAGAACCAGAGTCGGATCTAGAACTTGCGCCAGCTCAAGAAATAATCGACTTAGATCCTCCCGCAGGAGCTCCGGGGCTGATGGTCGTAACCATAGGTTCTTCTTCTAGCTCGGGGGGTAGGATCCCTTTTAGTATATATATACTTGAATTTCTCATTTCCCCCTCTCTCTTTTTGTCTTTGAATGGCTGCTAACTTGTGTACTAATCATATCTTCGTTTTGACAGAAGAGATGTCTCAGCCCGAAGGGAGTCTGCGAGTTGCGTTCGCCGGGGGGAATCCCTCAGCCGGGGCCTCTGGGCCCAGAATGAAGAAGCCCCGGACTTTCAAGAAAACCGCCGGGACCCCGACCAAGTCTCCTGCAAAGGAGAAAGAGCAGCCCCCCGCCGCTCAGGTCGTGGGAACTGATCCTCCCGCTGCAGGGGGGAGCAGCATGCCCCCACCCCCTCCCCGAGCTCCGGCCCTCGTCCGAGACACGGAGGGGGAGCTCGGGACCTCGACAATTTCAACCTCCGAGGTGCACATCCCGGTTGACCCCCAGGACCTGGAGAAGATTCCAGAGGCCTTCCGGGGGACGGTGTATGAGTCGGCGAACTACGCCGTTAGCCACATCTACAAGTTCAACGAAAAGGAGCTCAGGGCCATCGAAACCAGGAGCCCGGTGGGCGTACTGGAGTCTTCACTGGGCATGGCCCTAATGATAAGCTAACCTCAACCTTTTATGGTTTTTTATTACCACGCCTTGCCCTGTTTTTCCTTTCTTCCTTCTCTTTTTTTTCTAAGGCATGTGCCTCTCCGTTTTCGCAGAGCGTCGTTGTCCTTCACCGGAGAATCGCCAGGACCAAGGCTCAGCTCGAGGAGATGAGGAGCGAGCACCAGGAAGTCGTGGCTAACCACCAGACCTCCTTGTAGGCGGCTAAGGACGCCCTGGCGGCCGCGCAGGCCGAGCTGAAAGAGGCCCGTCCCAAGCTACAAGAGCTCAAGACCACCAAAGCCACCCTCGCCGCCTCACGGGCCGACCTAGACACTGCGAAGGCCGAGGCCCAGGCCGCCCTGGAGGTCGAGCAGGAAACTTCAGGCACCGCCATGGAGGACATGTTCTACCATTGCTGGGCCTATAATCAGGACGCCGACTTCTCCTTCTTGGCAGCGGACGTCTGGGAGCCCTTGCTGGAGAAGTTCAAAGCTCGCCTCGAGAAAGAAGCACCTTCCAAGGCCGGGGAAGTCTCCGGCGCTGCTGAGCAGGGAGAGACGGTGACCTCCAAGGGGCCAACTTGTGGAACCTAGGGCCTTTCCATTCTGCCCCCGCTCTTTCATTCTTATTTTTTTTTTTGTTGTAACTTTTGCATGAGGTGTTCCCACCTCGAGACAATTAATTTATACCTTCGAATTGATTAAATCCCTTTTGCCTCTACGCATTTTAGTTACAATTTTTTCAAAAACTTAGTTCGCGTTAACTTTTATCAATATCCCGTGCTCTTTAGGAAGAACAACGATCAATAGATTTAAATCAACTTCTAAGTTTTTTGACCTGGTCATATCCAGGAACTTAATTTGAAAACATAGTTCGTGTTAATTGTTATCAATATCTCGTGCTCTTTAGGAAGAACAACGATCAATAGATTTAAATCAAATTCTAAGTTTTTTGACCTGGTCATATCCAGGAACTTAATTTGAAAACTTAGTTCGTGTTAATTTTTATCAATATCTCGTGCTCTTTAGGAAGAACAACGATCAATAGATTTAAATCAACTTCTAAGTTTTTTGACCTGGTCATATCCAGGAACTTAACTTGAAAACTTAGTTCGTGTTAATTTTTATCAATATCTCGTGCTCTTTAGGAAGAACAACGATCAATAGATTTAAATCAACTTCTAAGTTTTTTGACCTGGTCATATCCAGGAACTTAATTTGAATACTTAGTTCGTGTTAATTTTTATCAATATCTCGTGCTCTTTAGGAAGAACAACGATCAATAGATTTAAATCAACTTCTAAGTTTTTTGAGGCGACCTGGTTAAATCCAGGATAGGACTTAGTTCGCGTTAATCCTTATCAATATCTCGCGTTTTTTTTAAGAAAAACAACGATTGATCGATATGAATCAACTTCTAAGTCATTAAGGCAACCTGGTTAAATCCAAGATAGGACTTAGTTCGCGTTAATCCTTATCAATATCTCACATTTTTTAAGAAAAACAACGATTGATCGATATGAATCAACTTCTAAGTCATTAAGGAGACCTGGTTATATTCAGGTACCATATGCCCCCCCCCCCCAAGTAACTGGGAAAGGGTCTTTCGTGGTTACTTTAGATTACACTTGAAAACATGTACAAATATAAACAAAAAATTAATTCTCATTGCTTAATACATAAGAAATGGTCTTTCAGGCCTTACAAGTGAATCATTGATAATATCTCTTTAAATGGATGGCGTTCCAAGTCCGTGGGACTGCCCCTCCATCTAGCCGAGCTAATTTATAAATTCCTTCTTTAATGACTTCGATGACTTGATATGGCCCTTCCCAGTTCGGTCCCAAGACTCCATCTTTGGGATCCTTATTGGCCAAGAAAACTCTCCGGAGAACCAGGTCGCCAATGGTAAAGGCGTGATTCTTGACTTTTGAGTTGAAATAGCGAGTAATCTTCTACTGATAATGGGTGAGCTGGAGTTGCGAATCCTCTCGTCTTTCATCAATCAAGTCTAAAGAAGTGTGAAGAAGCTCGTGGTTGCAATCCTGGTCATATGACTGGACCCTATGCAAAAGCACCTTAATCTCCACAGGGAGGACTGCCTCACTCCCAAAGGTCAAGGAGAAAGGAGTTTGACCCATAGGAATCCGATGTGACGTCCGGTAAGCCCAGAGAACCTGGGGGAGCAGTTATGGCCAGACCCCCTTCGCTTCGTCTAGTCTCTTCTTGAGGCTCGCCTTTAACGTCTTGTTGATAGCCTCGACCTGGTCGTTCGCCCGAGGATAGGCCACGGAGGAGAAACTTTTCACAATTCTGTACCTCTCACAAAACTCGGTGAACAGGTCGCTGTCGAACTGAGTCCCATTGTCGGAAACAATCTTCTTGGGCAGCCCGAATCGGTAGATAATGTTCTTAACCACGAAGTCAAGGACTTTTATTGAAGTTATCGTTGCCAAAGGTTCTGCCTCAGCCCACTTCGTAAAGTAGACGATGGCGACCACAGCATAACGGACCCCGCCTTTTCCAGCAGGGAGGGCGCCAACCAAGTCGATCCCCTAAACTGCAAATGGCCATGGGGAAGAGATCATCTTCAGCTCGACTGGGGGAGCTCGGGCAACTGTGGCAAATCGCTGGCACTTGTCACACTTCTTCACGTATGAGATCGAGTCTTTGGACAGAGTTGGCCAGTAATAACCTTGCCTCAGGACCTTTAAGGCCAAGCTTTGCCCCCTAGTGTGACCTCCACAAAAACCCTCATGCACTTCCTGCAGGATGGCCTTTGCTTCGTCTAAAAGAACACATCGTAGGAGAGGTAGGGAGTGCCCACGTCGGTATAACACCCCATCTACTATAGTATACCTGGGAGCTTGATACAGAACTCGTCGCGCTTCATTACGCCTTTCAGGTAGCTTTCCCTCGATGAGATACTCAAGGATGGGGGTCATCCAGGTCGGCCTGGCGTCGATCATCTCGACCTCCGCCCTGACTTCTTCTATACTTGGTTTCTCCAAGAATTCTACTGGCACTAACCCCAAGGTCTCCGTCTCCCCGGAGGTGGCGAGCTTGGCAAGAGCGTCTGCGTTAGCGTTCTGCTCCCGAGGTATCTGCTCGATCGAGCCTCGCCCAAACGCGGATAGCTCAACCTTTACCTTTGATAGATAGGCGGCCATCTTGGGTCCTCGTGCTTGATACTCGCCCAGAACCTGATTTACCACGAGCTGGGAGTCACTGAAGCACTGGACGGAGCTTGCCTTCAGCTCCTGGGCTATCCTTAGCCCGGCCAGCAAAGCTTCGTATTCGGCCTCGTTGTTGGAGGCCTTGAATCCGAACCTCAGTGCCGAGTGGAATCTATGTCCTTCAGGGGAAATCAAAATGATTCCAGCTCCAGAGCTGTTCTCGTTGGATGAACCATCCACGAATATCCTCCACGATGCCTGGGCTGAGGCGACCTGGGGTGAGTCTTCTGCAGGATCCTCCCGGAATCCTGTGCACTTGGCTACAAAATCGGCCAGGGCCTGACTCTTTATAGCAGTTCGCGGAGTGTACAGAATCTCGAACTGGCTGAGTTCGATTGCCCACTTTAACAAGCGTCCCGATGCTTCAGGTTTTTGCAAAACCTGCCTTAAAGGCTGATCGGTCATGACGTGTATTGAGTGGGCTGGAAGTACGGCCTGAGCTTTCGCGAGGCCGTGATAAGGCAGAATGCCAATTTCTCCATCAATGGGTATCGGGATTAAGCTCCGAGAAGTCTCTTGCTGATGTAGTAGACTGGCTTCTGAATCCGGTCTTCTTCCCGGACCAATACGGCACTAGCTGCATCCTCCGTGACAGCCAAGTAGAGAAAAAGAGGCTCTCCTGCTTTTGGTTTGGATAGTACGGGTGGCTCGGCCAGATGTGTCTTCAGGTCGAGGAAAGCGCTTTCGCACTCTTTTGTCCACTCGAACTTCTTATTTCCTCAAAGCAGGTTGTAGAATGGCAAACACTTATCGGTGGACTTGGAAATAAACCGATTGAGGGCTGCCACTCTTCTTGTCAGGCCTTGGACATCTTTGCGCGACCTGGGTGAGGGAAGCTCGAGCAACGTTCTGATCTTGTCGGGGTTTGCCTCGATTCCTCGGGTATTGATGATGAAACCCAGGAATTTTCCCGATGCGACTCCAAAAGTGCACTTCTGTGGATTTAGCCTCATGCCATACTCCCGTAGTATCTTGAAGCATTCCTCCAGGTCGGAAACATGGTTATCGGCAGTCTTTGACTTGACTAGCATGTCATCAACGTACACTTCCATGTTTTTTCCGATCTGGTCTGCGAACATTCTATTCACTAACCTTTGATACGTTGCTCCGGCGTTCTTCAGCCCGAAGGGCATGACCTTGTAACAATAAACGTTAGTCGGGGTCATGAAACTGGTGTGCTCCTGGTCCGCCGGATTCATGGAGATCTGATTGTAGCCTGAGTACGCGTCCATAAAGGACATGAGCTCGTGCCCCGCCGTGGCATCCACCAACTGGTCAATCCTTGGGGTAGGCTTTGTTCAGGTCGGAGAAGTCGATGCAGGTCCGCCATTTCCCGTTGGGCTTCGGGACCAGCACGGGGTTGGCGACCCAAATCAGAAACTTGGCTTCATGGATAAAGCCGCATTTTTTGAGTCGGGCTACTTCTTCCTCTAAGGCTTCAGCCAGGGTTGTTCCTAGGCCTCTCTACTTCTGGGACTTTGCAGGAACGCTTTTATCCAGATGAAGTGTGTGCATGATGACACTCGGGCTGATTCCCACCATGTCCTCGTGTGACCACGCAAACACATCCAGGTTATCCCGCAGAAATCTGATCAGCTCCGCCTTCCTCTCGCTGCAGAGGTTTTTTCCGAGCTTGACCATCCGTGATGGGTTCTGCGGATCAATGTTTACTTCCTCGAGCTCCTCAATAGCTTGGAGCTCGGATATGTCCTCGCCTATTCGGGGGTCAATATCCTCACTTAAGACGATATTTTCCCCTTTAGCGCTTTGAGGTTTTTCAATCTCTGGACCAGCCGAGGGGTCCTGAGATTCCTCTTCACCACTTTGGATGGCCATTGCCAGCTGCCCGGGTTTCGATTTTCCCTTCATGGAAATGCTGTAGCATTCCCTGGCAGCGAGCTGATCACCACGGACAGTGCATATTCCCGTGGAGGTAGGAAACTTCATCGCAAGGTGGCGAATGGACGTGGCGGCCTCAAAGGCTATGAGCGTGGGCCGTCCCAAAATTGCGTTATACGCAGCGGAGCAGTCGATGACAACGAACTCGAGGAGTTTGGAGACTGTCCGAGATCCTTCCCCCAGGGTGATCACCAGCTCGATAGTACCTATAGCCGCTGATCCTTCTCCCAAAAAACCATATAGCATCATGGAGGTCGCCTTCAGCTCGGCGACTGTCAAACCCATCTTCTCTAATGTGGACCAGAATAGGAGGTTCACTGAGCTCCCATTGTCGATCAGCACCCTCCTAACCCTCTGATTAGCGAGCTGAACTGCTACGACCAGAGGGTCATTGTGCGGGAACTGGACATGGCCCGCATCTTCTTCTGTAAAAATGATCGGTTGCTTCTCCAATCGCTGCTACTTTGGCAGGCGCTGCTCTGGGATGAACTCTACTCCATTTTGCGCCTTAAGTTCGTTCACGTACCTCTTCTGGGCACCCCTGCTCGTGCCAGCCATATGCGGACCTCCAGAGATGGTGGATATCTCCCCCCCTATCATGGGAGGAGGGACGTCCTGATCTACCCAAGACCCGGGCTGACTGACCGAGACTTCTGGAGCAGGTCGACTTGCTGGAACCCTGTTCTGCGTGTACTGGGCCAAGGGGCCGGCTCGAATGAGAGTCTCGATCTCATCTTTCAAATGCCTGCAATCATCAGTATTGTGGCCAACATCGTTGTGAAAGCGGCAAAACTTGGAGGTGTCTCTCTTCCCTTTTTGGTGCTTCAAAGGCTCCGGCCTCTTCCAGGGGAGGCGAGTAGATTTAGCCAGGAAAATATTCTCCCTAGACTGGGTGAGCTCTGTATAAATCGTGTAGATGGGCTTGAACTTGTCTACGGACTTATTTTTCTTTGGGTCGTGCTGGCTGTTTTCTCCATTCCCCTTTCTTTTTCCTCCGCCGAGCTGGTTGTTCTGTGTGACGTTTTGGGTCGCTGCCATGACCTCTGTCCCTACTCCAGCGGGCTGATCAGAGACCTTGCCGGTTTCTGCAGCTGAGGCTTCGGCTTCCTCCAAGTTGATCCATTCCTGGGCCCTGTTGAGGAATTCGTTAACTGAGCTAACTCCCTTTCTTTGTATATCTTTCCAGAGTTCCCCTCCGACGATGATTCCAGTTCTCATGGCCATGAGCTTGGAGCTATCATCCGCGTCTCTGGCCCGAGCAGCGACGTTCGCAAATTTGCTCAGGTAGGCCTTCAGAGTTTCGCCGGGCTGCTGCCTCACGTTAGCCAGAGAGTCGGCCTGGACGCGGGCCTGGGAGGCTCGGAATGCCCTTTTGAAGTTAGCCGAGAAAGTTTTCCAAGAGCTGATTGACTGTCTTTTGCCTTGCTTGAACCACTGCCTGGCTGGTCCAGTCAGCATGGAAGGAAAGATTAAACACCTCAGCTCGGGGCCAATGTTGTGGGCCATCATCAGGGTGTTGAACATCCCCAGATGATCCGACGGATCTCCGTCTCCATTGAACTTAGACAGGTGCGGCATACGGAAACCAGGTGGGTAAGCCGTTGTTGCTATGCTGGGGGCGAAGAGCTCCATCTCGTCCCCTGAATCATATTCATCTTTTTCTTTCTCCGATAGGAGCTTCCTCAACAGCTCCTCCATCTAGGCCAGGCACTCGAGGGTTTGGTCCTGATTTCCTTGGTTATTCCGGGGCTGTTCAACAGCTCCGGACCCATTGTACATATTTGGTGGGTTATTGCCCCTCCTATCTTGAGATAGATTATTTGGGGTATTCCCGCCGTTACGTACTTCGGACAGGGCTCCCCCTGAGCGAGCATGGCTGTCTCCTCCTGGCGGCTCCCCTCTATGAGAGTTATGGCGATCTCGCAGGTCGCCCCCCTGGGTGGCTTGTGGACTTTGTGCCGAGCTCAAACGCTGACGCAGGTCTCCGCCAGAGAGGTCACTCTGGCGACTGCCGGTCCAGTAGCTCCTGTTAGATAGGCTCGGAGTCCGCCTTTGGTGGTGAGGATCTGGGCCTTCCCTCGGCTCCCTGCTTCATCGGGAGGGCCCAGCGGAAGGCGGGTCTCTCTTGCTACTTCCATAGGCTGGAATATCTCGGACGGGCCGAGGAGGAGATCGATATCTGATTGAAGACGGAGGATGCCTGACCGGAGAGGCGATCCTAGTTCCGTCAGGACGGATCAAATTAGGTGGGGGCCTTTCAGCCCTGCCAACCTACGGGTCCCGCGCCTGGCGGTCTGGAAGAGGCGCAAGATGGCTGTTGGGGATGGGCTGACGCTGCGAGCCCTCCCCAGACCTCCTTCTGGAATTTCCTCAAGCTCTCCTGGGCGCGCTCGAGGCTGGTTGGGAGCTAAGAGTTGAAGTTCTGACCGAACGGTTGTACTGCTGTTGTTCGGCTCTAGGCATTTCTCCGAAGTTTGCCTCTCGACGGTGCAACGAGGGAGTGGAGTTGGCTGTTGGAAGTCTGTCCAAGCGACTATGCCTGGACCGGTTACCCCAGCGAGACTTAAGAGCCTCACCTTGCCTCTCTCCGACGTTAACGTCAGTTGTGAGAGGGGGTAATCGGGCCAGCACATCCTTGATCTGCTGATTAGCTATTGCTAGCTGGCTCCTCAGCTGAGCATTCTCCATCTCCACTGCAGTGTAATAACATGGGTTCGGATTAGGTGGCCGGGGTGCCGAACTTCCAGTGTCGTCTTGGCTCGCCGCTGTTGGACTTTAGGAATTTGTTCACCAGGGATGGCAATATGATGTGCCTCCTGCCCATCATGCTGTTCCGTCTCGTTACCGTGTTTGGATCGAGTAGTCACCATAGTTGGATGTTTGCGACAGCACTAATCGAACTTGCTCTCAATGAAAGCACCAAACTGTTGACGCGGTTCTTCGCCAACAGGTAATTAAGAAAGGAAGAGAAAGGGATTAGTGCTTAGGTTGAACCGAAATAGATAAATGACCTTAGAAAATGAAATGGTGACTCAAAATACGTTTTTTAAGTGGTTCAAAGGTTAAAATCCTTCTACTCCACTAGTCAGTATTATTGCTATATATTGGGTATTTGATTACAGGGTATTTCTTACAATATAGAATCCAACCTCTATTAACTCCCAAGGTCTCCATATTTATAGGAGAGGGCACCTAGGAGTTGGTAAGAAGGTCATCCCGTGACCTTCTTACCTATCATGTCAACTCTGTGACATTCATGATTAATTCCTAAACCTGACACATAAGTGTGGTCAAATCAATAGGTAAGGGGATAATGGACCGCACGGGCCAAACCAGTCATGGATGTCTGAATATGCACGTTCCTGCTGCGTGTCCGAGAATTCAGGGGTATATCAGACACGTGATGTCTGATATATGCACGTTTATCTTGCGTGATTGACTTTATAAAAGGTCACAGCCTCCAACTCCAGCTCGTACAACGAGCTGGATGCTTCCCTCGACCTGTGGTCCTCAGAGCCCAGGCCCAGTCCTTAAGCACTCTTGGCAAACCCTTAGGTTACCTCGAGCTAAGGAGGCAGGACCTTATGACGGCAGCTCCGGTCTTGGGGATGTCCACGTGGTAGTCATGATTAGGCCGTATCTCAGCTCGTTAATCAGCCCGTGGGAAAATCAGGGCGTACATAGATGTTTTAAAAGATTTCTCTGAGTACTCCCATGAGGAGGAAATTGATAGGTTCATTGATGTTCAACATCATAAATAGATGGAAAATCTGACAGCACAACCGTCAGAGGCGACAACAGCCACTAATGATGTATCAGACGTTGATTCTGTCGAAACAACAACTGGACAAACAGAGAAGGAAAATCCAGTTATTTCCTCTGACTCCGTTCAAAAAGAACCATCAACCAGAGTAAAAAAGAATCACCCTTCTGGTCTTATTTTGGGAAATCTTGAAGAGAGTATGGTCATGTAATGACCCAACTAATTCTAAGACTTTGGACCATTAAAACTACTATACATAGACACTATTTTCGAGAAAACATACATAAGAAACATTCACAACTTTATTAAAAACTCTAAGGTAAATGTTGAAATACATAAATTCGGGGTATGGGATCCCATTGTTTGAAAATAAAACATAACTTTAAACTTAAATGAATTTGTTACAAAACTAAGTGCGGAAAATACATAAAAACATAATGAAAAGACAAAAATAACGTCGTCCTCAAATCGTTCACACAGTCCATCGAATCTATTCTTCCTCAATACACAGGCCAAGCTACCACGAATCCTTCCACCGCCATATCTATTTTCCTACATACATAAAAAAATAAAGGAATGAGTCTAATGCCCAGCAAGGAAAATCTACTAATAACATAAAACATATACATGAACTATATCATAAACATATACTATAAACATATGTCATATACTACAATGGCCATTATACTACTTGGGGCTTGTTAACTAAGTAAGTCATATGCCCATTAGATTTGTGGGGCTTGCTAGACAAGCAAGTCATATGCCCATAAATTATTGGGGCTTGCTTGCTAGACAAGTTATATGCCCAAGGCTATAAACATACTATACATAATGTAAACATAACATAGCATAACATAACATTAACATAACATATCATATAAACATATATAATTCTATCCTATTTTCCTTACCAATATCGGGATATGAGAATAAGGACGGGATTTGGAACACTCCTAAAACCAACAATAAGAATGTGAGTATTTCTAAAGAAAGAGTTGATAAAGAAATGAACTAAACCACCAAGATGAAGCTTACCGAAAAGAAACCTTAAGTTCAAAGAACTTAAATACCTAACCAAGAATTGAAAACAATGAGTTAGGATCTGAATGAAAACTAAAGAATTAAACTGAAATGAACTTAAGATTAGGAATACCTTTGAATGTACTAGAACCATGCTACACCTCGATATTGAAAAACACACTATTTATCTTACTTCCCAAGTGTTTATATAGCTTAAGATGATAAAGCTTATAACCCAACCCAAGTGTTTATCACTCTATAGTAAACCTAGCAGCTTGAAGGCTCTGAACACAGCTTGAAGAATGAGAGAAATGGTTGGGTACTAGGTCTTATTTATAGAGTTCAAGGAGTGAACTATCTTCTTTTAGCTTGAATAAAAATAATGAGTATTAATTGAAAAATATTTGAATATTCGTTCAGCAGGTGTTGAAGACTCGGTCAAAACGTTCAGAGGCTAGTCAAGAGGTTAGGAATGAATTGAGCTCGGTTTCACAAACGTTTGAAAATATAACCCTAGAGTTGATATATCACCCATTATATGCAATATATCGCCTAGACTTATGCCCCGAGTGCTCGTCGATTCGTTTGTGCGAAGTTCGCATGTTTTCCGTATTCCCCGTGTGGCAATACATCAACTCCTAGGCTGCAATATATCGGCATACATGAATATTTTAAACACGTAATTGCACATTTTCAACATAATTGAATTGATTAATCAGGTTTGACTGAGTAATATGAGATTCCAGCAAGTTCTGGAAGGGTCTAGAGCTTCTAGAAACCTCTATTTTTCAATTAAATGCTTAAATGCTCAAATAAACAAGATTGTGGCAAATGTCATGCTCTTAATGGTCTTGGAAGGTTCTATAGTTTTCCAGAACTTTCCTTTATTTAAACTATAGTTAAATCCTTAAATAAACCTACACACGACAAGTGTCATGATCTTATTAATTCTATCTAAACCTTATAGTATAATAAATAACATCTTTATAATCGGCTATATTAATCTAACCTTATGTTATAATTAATATTCTTAAACTATAGGTTAAACTTATAAAATCTATAAGTGTTGCTATGAGTGTTCAATTAAGTCCCAACTTGAACCAAAATCCACAGTAACTATCATACTATAACTACTACTACTATCTAACTAGCTAAGTAAAGTTATGGGACTCCACAAGTCACTCGAAAGAGGTATGTAAACTTGGTTCAATTTGTTTGTTTTACTTCTACATTGGAACCAAAAAATGTGAAGAAAACCTTAAATGATGAATCATGGATCAATGCTATGCAAGAAGAGCTAGATCAATTCACAAGGAATGAGGTATGGATCCTTGTCCCTAGACCGAGTCATACTAATGTTATAGGTACAAAGTGGATATTTAAAAATAAAACTGATGAATTTGGGACCATAATAAGAAATAAAGCTAGACTAGTTGCACAGGGGTACACTCAAGTTGAAGGAATTGATTTTGATGAGACATTTGCCCCTGTTGCAAGACTTGAATCCATAAGATTATTACTAGCTATTTCATGTGTTCTTGGTTTTAAATTGTTCCAAATGAATGTAAACTCTGCCTTTTTAAATGGATTTTTGAATGAAGAAGCTAATGTGGAACAACCCAAAGGGTTTGAGGATCCTTACAATCCTAATCATGTTTTTAAACTGCAAAAAGCTTTGTATGGGCTGAAACAAGCCCCACGGGCTTGGTATGAGAGACTAACTCATTTTTTGGTCTCAAAGGGGTACAAGAGAGGGGGAGTAGACAAAACACTTTTTATCAAAAATGTTGATACAAATATTATGATAGCACAAATTTATGTTGATGGTATAGTGTTTGGTATCACTAATGATTCTCTAGTGCAGGAATTTGTGAAACAAATGCAAAAAGAGTTTGAGATGAGCATGGTTGGAGAACTCATTTTTTTCTTAGGACTTCAAGTGAAGCAGTCAGACGATGGAATTTTCATTTCACAAAGCAAGTATGCAAGAAATTTAGTGAAAAGATTTGGACTTGATGCATCTAAACCTACTAAAACTCCCATGGGTACTATGGTAAAATTATCTAAAGATGAGAATGGGAAGAAAGTTGATCTAACTCTTTACAGGAGTATGATTGGGAGTCTCCTATTCTTAACTGCTAGTCACCCTAACATCAGCTACAGTGTTGGAGTGTGTGCTCATTTCTAAGGGAACCCCATGGAGTCTCATGTGACTGCTATAAAAAGAATTATTCGTTACATCAATAATACTCTTGATTTAGGCATTTGGTACTCCAAAGAAACAAATTCTAACCTTGTGTGTTATAGTGATGCAGATTGGGCAGGAAACACTGATGATCGCAAAAGTACAAGTGGTGGTTGTTTTTACTTAGGAAATAATTTGGTCTCCTGGCATAGTAAAAAACAAAACTCCATCCCCTTGTCCACAGCCGAAGTTGAGTACATTGCTGCTGGAAGCTGTTGTACTCAACTTTTGTGGATGAAACAAATGTTGGCAGACTATGGGTTTGTGTTGACCCTCGATTTAGCCAATGACACGGAGTCAAAAATACGACAGGAAAAGAAATGGAAATTAAGAATTTAATCTAATGTTAAAGAAGAAACACCAAAAATTTATAGTGGTTCGACCCCAATGAATGGTAATGACCAACGTCCACTTAGTGCTATTATTAATATTGAGTTCCAATGTTGTGATCAAAGAACTTGGGTTCTTTGAGTTTCACAAACCTTGGGAGAATTACAACAAGACGATGGATAATCACACTATAGGCTCTCTCTCTCTCTCTCAATATTCAGAAAAAAGATTCAAAGATCCAAAGTCCCCTCCTTGAGTTATTTCATGCATATTTATAGGCTCAAGGGGGGTTACCTGGGCCAATGGGCCTTAACTATCCTTAATGTTTGTGTATCAAGGCCATAAAGATGAAATAATCAACGTAATTATTATAGGATTACAATCTTTTAAGGAAATAAATCGAATCGTACGACCAGCCTGGTCGTATCTAATAGTCTGGCTTGACGAAGCAATGTATAGCTGGTCGATAATCGAACAGCACCGTCTTATTTTGACTCTGCCACGTGTCAACCACGTGTGAGAAATCCTTGCCATGTCATCAGCAGCCATTTTTGGGTAAACATTTGCCCCCAAGTTTACCTTACTACGACCAGCATAAAGTAAACTTAGAAAACTGACTCTTCGCTTACCCCACCAAATCTGTTAGAGCCGCTCATGCCTTCTCGAAAAAAGTAACCAATCATGTCCAATCATATCTTTTCAGCTTTCCAAAACTTGTCTGATGGCTATTACACTTCCCCATACTTTGAAAAAAGTAATCTCATGATTACTTCTTTTATGGTGTCTCAATCACTATAAATAATACCCCAAATTCACATTTTCACTTTTTACTTTTCACTTGCCTTCTGTTTTTCAAGAACTCTGAAGAACTTCGACCGTTTGAGCCAAGAAAATCCCAGAAGCACCTGCTGCTAATCTAAGGAACATCCGTTCAAACACTCAAAGCTTTTGTTTTTATACTCCACCTTTCATCCAAGTAAGTTTTATGAACCTTTCAGTCGTTTGAGTTGCCATGCAAAATCGTTTTTTATTTGTTTCGTATCTAAGTTCTTGATTGTTCTTGACCAAAACTATCTTGGGGTAATGGTAATATTGATCGATGCTTGATAAGGTAGTGAAATAACATTTCATAGGAGTTAGGAGTCAGTTTGGTAGTCGAGATTGTAGATTTAGGGCGTAAAATTGAAGTAAAAATTCGATTTTTAAGCTAGTTGAAAAACTGGGTTTTCCTCGCCCTCTCGGAGTCGAAAAAGTTTTCTCTGAAAAAAAAATTTACTTTCGCTTTTTAATCCGTTTCTCAAAATGCTCGTAAGAGACTTAGTGTTTTTTCTAGAATGATGCTAGTCGTATAAAAGCTTAACTTTTATATGCGAGCAACGTTATTCTCACCTTCAACACAAGTCTTTAGACTCCAACTTCTCATCTCCCCTTTTCTGTTCGCAGATTTTGATGCAAGATCCATGGGGAGGTGAGAGACCAATTGACGATGACCTGCTCGCTCCACTGCTCATGGACGAAGAACAGCCGTCGTTACTCATTCCGAACATCCCTTTTTCTCGAATTCCACCTAACAGACCTCATTCAAACCTTTCAGCCATGGGTAGAATAAAATCCACTGCCCAGGAAAAGAAAATATCAAAACCTTCTGAACACCAGCCTGCCCCTCATGCAGAAATTCCCTCAACCAGCGGTAGAGCTGAGAGTACTCCCGAGCCAGGAATCCAAGCTCAAGCCCAACTTAGAAACGTCATTCGACCAGATGTGGAGTGGTATGTCGCCCCTCCTAGTCGAGTAACGATTAGGATGATCGCTAATTATATCAAGAAGTACGGGCTCCCTGGGGTGACCCTAGTCCAACCCACCAGAGACCAACAAGCGAATATGCCTGGAGGCGCGTATAGCGCCTGGTTGAGGTATCACATCGAGGCATGAGTGATCCTGCCTCTTCATCCTTTATTCCAAGGAGTGGCCAATTATTTTGGGGTCGCTCCTTTTCAAATAACCCCAAATGGATATAGAATGCTCTCTACACTCTATATCCTTTATAGCCATAAGAAGTCGCCGGTCCCCACGCCACACAAGGTCAACTACCTATTCGACCTAAAATCCAACCCCAACCAAGAAAACACGGGGTTCTTCCATTTCTGCCACCAGGAAACGACGCGCACTTTCTTGAGTGATACTACTTTCATATCCAACGTGGGGAAGTACCATCTGGAGTTCTTTCTGACTACCGATATGGTCGCGAACAACTTGGCCTTCACACAAGGAGGTAATACCTTTGCACTCCTAGTCGTTTATTATTTTCCTTTGATTCTTCCTGCATTTCCCTTAGAGAATTAGTGTATTTCAGGCCCATGGCTGCGACCAGCTCCTACTCCAGACATGGAGGTCCAATCAGCCCTTTTGGCCAGCATGACTGACATAGAGAAAAGTGTCAAACAGCTGGTCACTAAGGCTGGTTGGCCTTCTGGCGCCTCACCAGGATGTGAGGGAATCTACTGTGGGGAGTGCCACCGGCACTGAAGTCCCCAAGCAATAACAAGATGTGTCACAACCTCCACCGAGGAGGGCAATAGGGGTGACCATTAACGAACCAACCAGCCTCCCGTGACCTGCTGCTGCACCGGTCCCTCCAGGGAAGGGCAAGAAAAAGGCCTCAGAGCCTATTCTTGAGTCGTCGGACGAGAACGGTACTGATTTTTTGCTTTTAGATGGTCTGCCTATTCCCTGTCACCTTTTCGACGGGGATGGCAACTTTAAATACCCACCTTCTTTAATTTTCAGACTTCTTCAAGTCAGAGAGTGAGTGTAGCACTAGTAAAGTAAATAGTGTAGCAACTAGTAATTATAGCTCGGGTATTATACTTTCAATTTCTCTGCCCTTGTTTCCTAAATTTAGCAAGTTCCTTTTATTATATTGCCTGACTGTTCGCTTGTTTCTTTTTTGCAGACATGCCTACCGAACGTGCTTTTGACTTGTACACCAAATCGGTGAGCAAGAAAAAGTCCCACAAGCGCCAGTCAGGGGAGGGCTGCAGCAATCCCCCCGTGAAGAAATCTCGAACAGACGACCCTCCTGCGTCTGCTCCAATGAAGGAGACAACTCCTCCACTAGCTCCTACTAGGGAGGCAACTCCTCCAACTCCAATAAACCCAGATCCCCCGTCTCCGGACTCCTCCTCCAGCTCCAGTCGACCTTACGCCTCCAACATCCACCATCCAGCAGTCGGCTGGTCGCCAGGAAGAAGCCTCGGGAGACGACCTCACGAGTGTGGTGCTCAACTTAGCCAAAGATAGGCTGTCTAAAATATTGAAGCACTGTCGCAACCGGGAGGCGATTCAGGAGACAAGCTCCATGGCGGTTGACCAAGTCTTTAACCGCACACTTAATGAAGTGCTTGCCGTAAGTTTCTTTCTTTATTGTACTTTATGAATTTTCTTGTCGATTCACCCCTACTAACATCTTTGTCTCTTTCTGATCGCAGGGCGTTCTTACCATGCCTTCTGGTTGGCGCTGCTCGAGGACGCTTACCGCTCAATTCAAAAAGAGACTTAGCGATCAACTTAGTGTTGTTGAGGCTCGATACACCGAGCAACTCAAGGCGACTGAATCTACTCATGCTGAGCGGTTGAAGGTGGTTGAGGCGAAGCATTCTGATGCCCTTAAGGAGGCTGAGGCAAAGCATACCAAGGCCTTCAAGGGGGCTGAGGCAAAGCACCTCGAGGCGCTGTCTGAGGCCAAAATCGCTTCTCTTGAAGAAGAGCTGAAAAGGAAGGATGCGAGTATTTCCAAGATAACTGCATCCAAGGAGCAGTATAAGGAGACTTCACTTATAAATTACGAGGAAGCCCACAAGCTTCAAGATGAGCTGGAGATAAGCCGCAAGGAAGTTGCTGCATTGGAGGAACAGAATGCTCGCAACCTTGAAGATTATGAAGGGGCGGCGTTCGAGTGCTTTTACTTGTTCTGGAAGAACAACCCCAATGCTAATTTCTCCTATCTTCCAAACCATATCAGGGAGGCGGAGTTGGCTAGGTGTGTTTCTCGTCTGGAAGAGGAAACAATTCCAAGGTCTCCAGAGATTTCTTTAGCGACCGGTATCGAGGGCGCCCGAGAAGAAGCTGAAGATGCAGTCGATTAGCAGCAGAAATCGCCACAGGATCCCCCGGCTACTTCATAACTTTATCTTTTTATTTTTGAATTACATGACCTAAGAGCCATGATGTAAAGACAATTTTATGTTTTAACTTTTATTGCTGCACGAGCAGCTTTTCTCTTTTTATTGAACAATTACATCCGAGCAGTCACTGCTCGTGGTATAAAAGAATTCATTTTGATATTATAATATTTGCATTTTATTATAACATATGCTCGCATGACGACCGAACTTAGCATAGTACTTTGGTTTGGTTTAACAAAATACAAAATTTTGAAAAATACTCTAAGTACCCTAGCATGCTTTCACTTATTTTGCTCATGTGTCTACATACCTTTCGATATGCTTTGCTTACTAGATGCCTTATATGCCCCCCAAGTGATTGAGGAGCTTTAGGTCCTTAGTCACTTGCCTTGACCAAAACTTGTTCGAACATTACTGCTCGGAGCAAAGGAATTAAAACGATAATACAGCAAAACAACACACGTAATGAGCAAATACTTGTAATAAATACAATAATTGGCAAGAATGACTGGCTGTGCACAGTCCCTTATATTTCTCGTAATAAATGGACAAAATGTGTATGTACGAGTGATCAGTAAGATCTAACACTTATAAGCGATTAGTCACATAAAATGACCAACCCTTTTTCATAACTTGTAAAAAGTAAAATTTATACAAGCCAATTCTTTAAGAAGAATTGTTCATTGAAAGTACTTGTGCAGGTGTTCTCCATTCCAATAGTGAGGAACAAGATCTCCATTTAAGCGAGCAAGTTTGTAGGTGCCTGGATGAAGGACTTCTTCAATCTGGTGAGGCCCTTCCCAATTAGGTCCGAGTACTCCAGTAGCCTGGTCGCGGGTGTTTAGGAAAGCTCTTCGAAGTACTAGATCTCTGATGTTGAATTTTCTTTCACGCACTTTAGAATTGAAATACCGGGCGACTTTTTGCTGGTACGCAGCTACTCGGAGTTGGGCTTGCTCACGCTTCTCATCGATCAAGTCCAGGGATTCCATCAATAGTTGGTTGTTAGAGCCTTGATCGTATGTTATTCTGCGATGCGAGGGTGGATCTAACTCAACAGACAACATAGCCTCATACCCATAAGCCAAAGAAAATGGAGTATGGCTTGTTGTTGTTCGGTGGGAAGTTCTGTACAACCAAAGGACTTCAGGCAATTGTTCTGGCCATGCCCCCTTAGCTTCTTCTAGTCTTTTCTTCAGAGTATCCTTTAGCATTTTATTGGCTTCTTTGACTTGTCCATTTGCTTGGGGATGAACGTCTGAAGAAAAGCTCTTGATAATCCCATGTCGTTCGCAAAAATCTGTGAATAAATCATTATCAAATTGCATGTTGTTATCTGAGACGATTTTCCTTAGCAATTCATAGCGACAAACGATGTTTTTAACCACAAAATCTAGCACCTTCTTGGTCGTTATGGTTGCGAGTGGCTCAGCTTCAGCCCATTTAGTGAAGTAATCGACGACAACCACAACATACTTGACGCTGCCCTTTCCTGTGGGCAAATATCCGATTAAATCTATACCCCACACTGCAAACAACCACATACTTTGCATTTGTTTCAGTTCATTAGGGGCTGCTCGCGGGATTTCGAAGAACCTCTGGCACTTGTCACACCTTTGTACAAACTCCATTGAGTCTTCATTCATTGTTGGCCTAAAATACCCTTGCCTCATAATCTTTTTTGACAAGCTTTGCCCCCGACATGGTCCCCGCAAAAGCCTTTGTGTACCTCTTTCATCAATTCCTTGGCCTTCTCTTTTGAAATACATCTGAGGAGTGGCATTGAGTATCCCGTTTGATACAAGATTCCATCGACTAGGATATACCTAGCAGCCTATCGCTAAAGGGTCCTAGCTTTGTTTCTGTTCGTTGGTAACACGCCTTGCGTCAGATACTCTATGTATGGTGCCATCCATGTATCCGCCACCTGGATCACTAGAGTGGTCTCCTCTGCTTGGAAGCTTGGCACAGATAGCCGTTCAACTGGCACTATGTTCAGAGTATCAACATCCTTCTCACTTGCTAACTTGGCCAAAGCATCAGCGTTTGAATTCTGGTCGCGAGGTACTTGCTGAAGGGTGTACTTGTCAAAGTGCGCTAATAGATCCTTTGTTTTGTTTAAATAAGCAACCATCTTTAAACCTCAGGCCTGGTACTCTCCCATGACTTGATTTACCACCAGGTAAGAGTCACTATAGATGTCAAGTACCTTTATGTTCATGTCCCTGGCTAATCGTAACCCAGCGAGCAACACTTCATAATCAGCCTCGTTCTTGGAAGCGGTGAAGTTAGACCTG
This sequence comes from Humulus lupulus, assembly GCF_963169125.1. Classification (NCBI taxonomy): domain Eukaryota; kingdom Viridiplantae; phylum Streptophyta; class Magnoliopsida; order Rosales; family Cannabaceae; genus Humulus; species Humulus lupulus. Next base: position 130,910,046 of record NC_084794.1, read on the forward strand.
ATTACACAGTGAAATCGATGCACTTCAAGGGTAATCATAATCACACCTGCCCCTGCATGATGCTCATTAGAGGAGCTGTCTGTAAATAAATTTCATGAGGGAGTTTGGTTCTGAGACTCAGGCTCTTCGAGCTGCTCACTATCAAAAAGTCCAGTGAACTCTGCAATGAAGTCAGCCAAGGCTTTCCCTTTTATCATTGCTCGTGGTAATTAAGAGATATCAAACTACCCAAGTTCGACTGCCCATTTCAACAATCTGCCCGCGGCCTCTGGTTTTTGCAGAACTTGCCGTAGAGGCTGATCGGTGAAAACCGTGATTGGGTGAGCTTGAAAGTAAGGTCGCTGCTTCCTAGAGGCCAAAATTAAGCAATAGGCTAAATTTTCAATAGGTGGGTACTGCAGCTCCACCCCAACTAGCCTTTTGCTTACGTAATAAACATCATTCGGTACGCCTTCTTCTTCTCTTACTAAGATAGCACTAGCAGCGTACTCTGTGATCGCCAAGTAGACAAACAAAGTTTCCTTTTCGACTGGCTTTGATAGAATGGGTGGTTGCGCCATTTGAGTCTTCAATGCTTGGAAAGCCTGCTCTCAATCCTCCGTCCATCCGAATTTTTTGTTGCCTCTAAATAGATTAAAAAAAGGGACGCACTTTTCCGTTGATTTGGAAATAAATCTACTCAGAGCAGCAATTCTTCCGGTCAGACTTTGAACATCTTTGATCTTTGCTGGCGATTTCATGTCGATCAGGGCTTTTATCTTCTCAGGATTGGCTTCGATCCCTCTCGAGTTCACTATAAATCCCAAGAACTTTCCTGATCCTACTCTGAAGGAGCATTTGAGGGGATTTAGCTTCATCTAATATTTGTTCAAGACGTTGAAACATTCTTGCAAATCCTCTATATACCCTTCTGCCTTCTTCAAATTAACTAGCATGTCATCGACATAGACCTCCATGTTTATTTCGATTAGCCCCCTAAACATGTGGTTGACTAGTCGCTGGTAAGTCGCACCAGCATTTTTCAGACCGAAGGGCATTACTTTATAACAGTAAAGTCCTGTGTCAGTCTAAAAGCTAGTGTGATCTTCATCTGGAGGATGCATACTAATCTGATTATACCCGGAGTATGCATCCATAAAAGGGAGAATCTCGTGCCCTACAGTGGCGTCGACCAGTTGGTCGATCCTGGGGAGTGGGAAACAGTCTTTCAGGCAGGCTTTATTGAGGTCTGTGAAATCCACACATGTTCACCATTTGCCATTCAGCTTGGGAACTAACATGGGATTAGAGACCCATGATGGATAAAACGCTACCCTGATGAATCCATTCTCCTTGAGCTTCTCAACTTCTTCTTTTAAGGCCTTTGATCTATCTTTGTCGAGCAGCCTCCTTCATCTTGGGAACTAACATGGGATTAGAGACCCATGATGGATAAAACGCTACCCTGATGAATCCATTCTCCTTGAGCTTCTCAACTTCTTCTTTTAAGGCCTTTGATCTATCTTTGTCGAGCAGCCTCCTTTTTTGTTGTACTGGTGGAAAATATTTGTCTATATTAAGGACATGGCTAATGACTGTAGGGTCTATTCCGACCATGTCTTTATGTGACCAGGCAAAGACCTCCTGGTTTTTCTTCAAAAATTCCACCAGCGCTTGTTTTGTTGTTGTCTCTAAGTTTTTATCGACTTTCACAACCCTGGTCGGATTTTCTTCATCGAGTTGGACCTCTTCAAGGTCCTCGATGGGTCCTATCTCTTCATCAAAATCCCCAAAGTGAGGATCCAAGTCTCTATCCTCACTTTGTTCAACGCCCTATTTGGTGACATTATCACCTGATTGGGCCTGTTCATCAACTGCCATTTGCAACTCTATTCCGGGAACCTCCCTCGACATACCTTTCTTTGCTTTAGTTATCGAGGCATTGTAGCATTCCCTTGCTTCTCGCTGATTTCCCAGCACGCATCCTATCCCGGCGCCTGTTGGGAATTTCATGGCAAGGTGCCATATTGAAGTGACGACTCGTAGTTCGACCAGAATTGGCCTCCCAATTACAACATTATATGCCGAAGGATAATCAACTACTATGAAAGTAGTGAGTACTGTCCTGTTAGCAGGTGCAGTGCCCGCTGTAACTGGAAGCCTAATCGACCCTGTAACGACCCAAATTCGCTAATAAGACTTGGGGGCCTTGATTAGCATGCCGGGAGGGCTTAAATGGGATTAGGGTGGATATTGTTGCTTAAATGTGTGAATATGTGATTAATGTTAATTATATGATAGTTGATGATATTATGTGATAATATGAAATAAATATGTGATATATGTGAGAACCACATTATTATGTGGACAGGTTCGCAGAGCACGACTCAAGACGATCCTAGGGTCAGAAAGCGGGAAAAGTCACAACGGGACTTAAGATATGACTTTGGATAAGTCGGGGGTATTTTAGGTATCGGGTAGCGATTTGGACTATCGGGTCATAAAAATAAATATATGGAGATATACTTGAGGTTAGGATGTCTAGGCGGGAATATTGGGGGATTTTACCATTTTGGCCTCAGGGACGGTTCCGGCACCCCGAGCCTTGGGATTGACTTAGCAATAAGATAGACTTAAGGAAACTTTTAGAAGAAAAGATAAACCGACCAAAACTCTTTTCCTCAGTTCTCTCTCACTCTTAAGGAAAAACAAAGGGGAAGGAAAACAATGAAATCTTAAGGGAATCAAGCTGGAATTTCTAAGGATTGAGGTGGAGATTTGGAGGCTTAGCTCAGGGATTAATCAAGAACTGAGTCAGGGTTAAGGTAAGCAATTTAATCTTCTCTTCTGAGGTTGGAAATTCTGGGTTTTGGTTAAGTTTAGAGGCAAACATGGTTTTGATGTTTTAAGGCAGAATTGAGGAGGAAACTTGGGGACTTAGCTTGGCTTGGCTTGGTGAAGTGGTTCAATAGAAGAGGGTAAGTTTCAACTAATGGTTTAGAGGTTTTAAATTGGATTTGAATGGCTGGTTTGAGCGTTTATAGCTCTTGACTTTCAGAAATTGAAAAGAGAAGATTAGTGTGTGTTAGGCTGTGTTTTCTGTGGAATTATGTTGTTTAAGTCATGCTAAAGGAGCTGGGATTAATTAGTTATGAGTTGGGGAGCTTTAGGATGGTTTAAGGTGAGGTTTCAAGCTTAGAAATGGTGGGTTTTCTGGGCACGAAGGGGAGGGCCGAGGCTCTGTTCTAGAGCGCTGCGGCCATAGGATGAAAAAGGGCCAAGGAGGCTCGGCCAAGGGAGGGCGCCGCAGCGCCCAAAGCAAGGGCCGCGATGCGTGTTATGTTTGGGAAGGCATGGGCTCTATTTTGTGGCTAGGGTCGCGGCTAAGCTTCAAGGGCCGCAGCCCTTGGTTGCACGCATGAGTTTTTGAGGGTTTTAGGCACGGGAAAGTGGTCTAGTATGCTCGGGATTGGTTTCACCACCATGCTTGGTGGAATTCGGATTCTCGGGAGTTAGATTTGTAACCGGAAACCTATATTTGAGTATTAATGGAACCCTATACTTTGGTTGTGACTAGGTGATAAAGGCTTAGGCTCGGGAACGGATCGTGCTTGAGGGGCATTGCTCGTAATTCAATAACTGTACAGACTAAAGGTAAGAAAACTGCACCTGGTTGAATATATGTGACGGGACTAAGGGCTCCCTATTGTAAATGCTTGAAAAGATGGTATTATGCCATGCAAGCCATTTAGTGAACTAACGGCCTAAGGGTGCCAAGGGTTTCACTAGCGCACAGGGCGCGGCTCGGCCACTGGTAGCCGAGGACAGCTTATTATGCACTGAGCTCAGTTTAAGCGGGCTGGAGTCAGTGGGTTAAACAGAGGGTGCGGCCTAAGTCGTCGGCCCTGAATATTATGTGATATGAGTGTAATATGTGATTGATTGTATCTGGAATCTGAATGTACGTGTTGAATATTTGTTGTGGATTATCTGATGGGAATACATGCATAATGAATTAACTGTCTATTATCATTGATTGAGTTGTATAAGATGTTTTCTTGCTGGGCCTTGGCTCACGGGTGCTACGTGGTGCAGGTAAAGGCAAGGGCAAGTTAGATCAGCCTTGATTGGAGAGCTCAGCGAGCAGAATGTACATAGCCAGTTGCCCGGCCGCCACGGTTGAGGTTTAGGCAGGGACGCGAGGCCTGAAAACTGTCCCTTTTGCCTTAATATGGCTAGTGATTACTCATGTACTTTTGGGAGTCTGTAAACTTATTTTAATTCTGTTATCTTATGGGATCCCGTGTTTATAATAGTTTAAATATCTGAAATGAGTCTTTTGAGAACAAAACCCTTTTTAACCCTAGCATTTACATGTGTTAGCGACACATTTTTTAAAATAATGACTTGATTAGCAAGTCTTGCACATTTATAAATACACAATGTAACGGTCTTGGCTATCCAGGGTGTTACAGACCCAGTTGGGGCAAGCCCTTCACCGGAAAAACCATAGATGGTTTGGTTGCATGGCTCCAGGTCCTTGATGGACAGCTTCATTCTCTCCAGTGAAGACTTGTATAGGATGTTGACCAAACTTCCTGTGTCAACCAATACCCTCTTCACCATCATGTTGGCAACTTGCATGTCCATGACCAGCGGATCGGAGTGTGGGAATCGTACGTGTTGGGCATCGTCTTCAGAGAAGGTTATCAACTCCTCCTCTATTCGAGCCTTCTTTGGTGCTCGATCCTCCACACTCATCATCTCGATGTCCTAGTCGTGGCGTAGGGTTCGAGTGTATCGTTCCCTTGCCTTCTCACTGTCCCCTGCAAGGTGTGGGCTACCACAGATGGTGAGTAGAGTGCCTGCCACAGGAGCTGGCTGTAAAGGTGGCGAGCATTGGCGTGCAGGCACCTGCTCGTTGCCAACTTGAGCCTCTCGCTGAGACCTTCCTATGGCTCGCACATACCTTCTTTGTAACGCCCTACTACCTTAGAGCCGTTACTTAGTGAGTTTAAAATAGAAAGCGTGCTTTTGACTGACTCTAAGTGGTTTCTAAAACCAAAAGTGTGAATAAACCAGAGTTTAAGGCTGTACTCTTTGAAAATATTTAGTTTCTTTGAAAACGTTAAGTATAAAACATCTGGGATCCCAAAATAAGGTTTACAAAATATTTACAACTCAAAATAGATTTACACTTGATCAACTATCAAAAGAATGGTTTAATACAGCCATATACAAAATGCCCCCAACCAAAGCAGTCGGGCAGGCCGAACATGTACGCACCGCCCCCACGCTCTCCATACTCATGGCCGGTTGACTGACTCCTTGCTTTTACCTGCCACACGGAGCACCCGTGAGCCGAAGCCCAGCAAGAAAACCCAAATAGTACATAACATATGCAAGTAATATAACTGGCATAATTCACTGATAAATAGGAAAACCATCAGATTAAACAAGCACGGCCATGCCACCCCAGAGGCCTTACCAAAGCTTGGGGTCTCGGTCCTCACCGTAGGATAACTCATGTATCCCTTGGGTCCCACCCTGGCTATAGCATCCCATGTGCTGAGCGTTACTTCCGGCCCCAAGGCCGTACCCGGCCTTCGCCGCCCTCGGCCTTAGCCGTTCATTTCATTATAATCACACATATAATACATTCAGAAATAACCATTCAAACATATAATAGTTCATCTAAGATTACACATTTGCACATAATACAATCTAGGGCCATGCCCTGCAATCACACAGTGGGCCCATGCCCTATTCTCGGGTGTTACGGTTTTCTTACCTTTAGATTCGGTAGCCTTGATCACCTGACTCCTTGAGCACGATCCTACCCGAGCCCTAGCGCTTACCTAAGCAAAATCCACAAGTCAAAGTCATCACCATCCTCGAGTCCCAAAACCTAGCCTCGGGACTAATCCCGATTCCCCGGGAAGTCCTAGATCCCCAAAACAAAGTGGCGGAATCGAGCCCCGAACCCTAGGTCAAAATCCCTTCATAAAAGCCCAAAAATCCCCTCTGTGAACAGTGCAGTGCTACAGCGCTCAAAAGAGGGCGCTGTAGCGCTACAAGCAGAACCACCCCATCAGAAACAGGGGCTAGCGCTAGTTGCAGCCAGACCAAACCCAAAATCGCATCTTGCGATTTTCTTCTCCCATTTCAACTCCAAACTTGCCCAAACCTTTTCCAAACCCAAAAACACACATATCCACACCTCACACTCATCCCAAGCATCCCAAGAACTCAATCCCAAGCTCAAGCAACCCAAAACTCAAAATCTAACACAATGAACCCAAAAACCAGAAATTCACTCAAACAACAAGGATAGGGTCTTAGAAATCATACCGTGGGTGGAATTTCGACCTTGAATTGAACCCTAGACCTCCTTAGCTTGCACCTTCACAACCTTGACCTGTTTTCCCCAAAAATCCCATTCATTTAGCTCAAAAACACAATCCAAACCAGTCAAGCCCTAAAACAGAAAATCCCCAAGAACTTACCTCAATTTCTGATGTGATCTTGCTAATCCCTTGTAAATCCTCAAGTCTAGCTTAGGATCCTTGATGCTCAGCCTACCCTAGCTCTCCACTGAGCTTGTCTCCAAGAAAAAATGAAGGAAATTGGTTGGGAGAGCCACAAACCAATTCTTTGGACAAAACCCTTCAGCTTTTCTCTCTTTTCCTTTCTCTTCCTTCTTTCTTTCTTTTCAGCCTATAACTTTATCTCTACAAAATCCACTAAGTATAAAGCCCCCCTTAATTCATCTCTTACAAGCCTAAAGACCAAAATGCCCTCCCTTACTAATTCTAAACCTTTATGCCCATAAAGGGGCATTTTAGTCATATTACCCAAATTCCCACTAATTCCTCAAGTGTTCCTAATAATTCCCGCTCGCTACCCAATACCTGATTAATCATCAAATATACATTCCTCATCATCAAGATTAACCTCAATATATTTCCAAATTCTCATTTAAACTCCCCAGGCTTAACCCAAGCCGGGTATAGATTCCCGCTTTGACTTTTCTGCTAACCCGCTCACTCTAGGATCGTCTCGAGTCATGGATCACCGATATCAACACAAAACATGCCCAAAATGGCCAGATTACCATTATGCTCAATCACATCTACATGCATACTAATTCACATAGTCATGCATCACAAATAATCAAATAGTCAAATAACGTGCATTAAACCATAATCATGCATTAAACTCATTAAAGTCACACACAGAATCCCATTATGCTCTCCAGGCACACTACTCAAGGCCCTTAAGCCTTAATAGTGAATTTGGGGTCGTTACATTCTTAGATGTCCCTGCCTAATCA